>NW_009259800.1:734683-773067 GCF_000687185.1 Egretta garzetta
CTGTGTTATCAGCCTTGTTTCCAGCATAAATCCCAAACACAGCCCCATAAGAGCTACTGTGAAGAAAATTAACTCTATCCCAGCCAAAACCAGCACATAAACACAAAATGAATTTTAGGAAGCTTAACTCCCTGGACTCCTGATTTTGTTTATAGATGAGTCAGAGCAGGATCTTAACCCTGCAGGAGTCTGTATCTGTGTAAGGAACATATGTAAACTAGTCTTTGAAGTCTGACTGCCTAAAATTAGATTTTCTTCAATACCTCACACAACCTTGATTGTATGCAACTGCTTGCAGATGGAAACTATCACCTCTCTTTAAACAGCCCTGAATATCAGATACTCTTTGATCATGCTGATGTGGTTGAATTGTTTTAAATCCACCCTGACAAATGAAAGATGCTTTTCAAAATGTCCTGATTTTTTATCAAGCAGCAGAAATAACTGACCATCAGAGCAGATACACAAGAAGTCATAACCGTTAGAGACAATTAACAACAGCCTTAGGTTTGGGCTATTTGTTGTTTCTTTCATTGCCTTACTTAAGTTTTAATCTTGGAATCTTGGTGGGTTGGTTTTGACCAGAGCTGTTTGGGGTTTTTTTTAATTTTTTTTTAGGGCTTGAGTTTTTGAAAAGTCAGACTTTTTCAAATTTATACTTAGATGTAGCATAAAGGGATAAGAGCTTTTGTCCATTTTTTCTTAAGGCTGTAATGGAACAAGAGAGAAGATGTATAAAACTTTAACTTCAGAGTATTCCTCTTAAGACAGTAGGACTACATACATGCTTACAAATACTAAGTTCTCACTAAATTAAACTACTTATTCGTATTTACTACAATTAGATTGTTGTCCGCTTCTTAGTTTATCCTTTGGAACCACTCAGGAGAGTGCTAGGCAAGGGCCACTCTCCACTCTGAATACACTGGCAATTCAATAATTCTGTGGTATATTGGTTCCTTCAAAATATTATTCAGGGAAATAATTCCTGCTACCAGACAGTAACAAAGCATATCTTTGTCAGCTTGTGGTACTTAGTTGCTGGCTGGGGTTAAACCATGACACAGGGATTCATTTTGCTGGTGTGATGAACTGCATTAAAGCAAAGCTGGGTTTGTTTCTCTCCTTCATTATCTATGTTCTAATAATTGACAGTTATCAGTTAATAAACTATAGAACAATTTATGTCTTCAAAACACGCCTTTACCATTGACTTTAATTCTTCTGTCAGAGAAAACTGTCATTGTAATCAATAAGCTGTTTGCACTCAACTACAGATGGAATCTGGCAAAGCCGCAGTCTACTGAAACAGACCCACAAGGACTTTATAAACAATTAAAAAAAAAACCTTATAGGTACAGAAAAGTAGCATCACAACTTGCATTTTAAATGTATATAGACTTATGCACCTATTAATAAAGTCTTTCTCTTAATTCTGACCTAGGCTGCATGGACATCTCTGGGGGTATAACCTATGGTCCCTGAAAGAAGTGACCCTCTAGATTATTATGACTTAACAGTTACAGAAATAATAGCAGTCTGGACAGTGTCTGTCTTAGTTCCTCAGCCATGGACACAACAGCTTAACTCATCACAGATGAAGCAGCACAGTGAGTACTGAAGAAGTCTTTGGAGCTGAAAACTGTAAGAAAGTAAATTTCATCAAGAATATTTTATTCTTTTCTTTCCCCTGCTGTGTGCCCTATTTTTACTTCTGTCTGTAAACTTCCAGGCACAGCATCTTGGTACAGTTTCTAAATATCAGTGCAATATAAGTGAAATGTATGCATGGTGTTTATTATTGTAAATGTAATATCAATTAGATGTATCATAAGGGAGAAAAATTATCTAGGTTTAGCATAAAAAATCTGCTCTGTATTAATATCTGAACATATTAATGGCCCCATGGTTTTCCTCCAAAGAGTTAGAACAGATTTAATTCTTTACTAAAGAAATAAGTTGTCCATTAAAAGGTGCTCCTTTTCTATAATTAGTGTTACTCCATTTTGCTGGAAGAGATAGGGAGTTGCCCTCTTTTTTAAAAAAAAAAACAACAACCAACTTAGTATTTTATTACAACTCAGAACTCTTTCTTTGGGGGAAAAAAAAAGAAAAAAAAAGAAAACAACACAGTTCCAATTGCCAGTTGACATCCGGATACCCTTACTAATAAAGAAAGCAGTTTACTCCCTTAACTTCCCACTGCAGCATTTACTCAATAAAACAATATATAACTAAGTCAAAATATCAATATGTGACCCTTTGAATTTATAACCACCAAGACTTCCACAATATCTGTATATCTGGTTCTAGATATAGTTTAATCTATATGCTTAGACTGCAACTTGGAAGACAATGTAATCATCATTTAGAAGTCTATGCAAATACCACATTGCGGATATACAACAAACAGCAATTGCTGTGCACCTATCACCATCCATTGCTTTTGAGCCACATGGGTGGGTGTGGGAGGAGATGAGTAGATGTTTGGATGGTGCAGCATGTGTCCTGTTTTACCTCTAATACGGCACCTGTAGCCAACAGTTGCTCTTAGACTATGAGATCTAACATACTATTTTGCTTGATGATCCCATTCCTGCAAATGAATTTCAGAGAACTGCAACTTTCATTATCCATACATTTCTAAGTATTGAAAATCTGATTTGAATATACCTTAAGTACTCAGAAATTAAATAGCCATTGGAATGAACCTTGTGACTTCTAAGTGAATCACATGCTCCTTTGAGTCTTGAAGCCAACACTGCATAAACCAGTAACTTTCTGATCGTATTCCATATTTGCACACTGGATCTAGGGAAAATATGGAGGAAATTGTACCTAGAAGTGTATAAGATTTATAGCACCGTGGGTCAAGTGGTACAATTTATGCACTATGTCCTACATAGCCTAGCCCAGAGGCTCTGCATAACACTTTGATGAAGATTTAATTTACCTCCTGTAGTGATAATATAGTCTGTCATACCAGAATTTAAGTACATTAAACAGCAACACCATAAAACTTCTCATCTTCATTTAGAAGTCAGAAGTAATTCCATCAGATATTTCACATTAGAAAGGGGTTCTCATCTTCTGAGACAATTCTCTTTTGGTTAGAAGCTGCAACAGTGACTGCCCATATACCCTCCTGACCTTTTGCTTTAGAGATACTGAGAAGCAGCATGGCAGCAATATATGGACATTACGTGTGGGTGTCCTGTCCTCACTCACTGGGTAGTACAATAAATTAACACGATGTGCAACGAGATGCCAACACATCTGAAACAATCATCAAACATGTTTTCATCTGAGACCTGGTAATTGACTGTCTGGGCACTCCTAGTCCCTGTTAGCTCTCAGCCAAACAGATTAATTTAAATTATCAGAAAACAAGCCCTACACATTTTGACTTCAGTAGTTCTGGGATCACTCACCCAGGCAGCTCCTAGTTGAAGCTGGGAGCACTGACCAACTGTGAGTGACAGGAAGCTGCTTTCTAAGCAGCTTCTTAATGATAACATTTCAGACTAGAGCTTTGCTCTACCATCTTCTCATCCATATGGGAAGGTAAGAATTAGACTCTCAGATCCGAGTCCTGGTGTCTTTCCTCTGCCAAATGATTTTATTTGTAGTGAGGTTCTCAGATATCTATCAGTAAACTACCTGGTCAAAGTATAAAGCCCTAATGCAGGCCAGGTGCCACACTAGTATTATTATGTAGACTCAGTCACATACAACATTATGAATTCCAGTCTGGCATAAGACACTCTTAAAAATCTAGTCATAATTTCCCTGGATTAAAATGGTAATGGGTTCTCATTTTCCATGGACACTTTGAGAGGAATATGCAAAATATCTTAAATAAGGGATGACAGATACACATAGGTTAAATGGAATTATTCTATGTAAACTCATTCCCTTCTGCCCAAAGTAACTGAGACTGATACGTATATATCAGACTTACAGGCTCATGCCATAGAGTTTAGAGATAGACTTCCCAAAGGGATGAATTTTTACTTGATTGCATGTGCAAATTGAGTTCACTCAAAATTAAATTTGCATACACTCTGTTTTTATTATTAATGATGAGGAGAGAATAATTGGCTAAATGTGGCCTTTCAAACTGGATAGATCGCTTTCATCTCTCATTTTTCTGGGAAAACTCTCTTGTTTAACAAGACTTAAGTATTCCTGATACCAATACTCACATGGGCTGAAAAATCTCTCAGCTCAAGAGCTTCCTAAAGTAACTAGAGCACCACCTGAAGAAGTAAGAATAAATAGGACAAAATCTGACTTCTATTTCTCTGAAGCTTTTTTGCATACATTTGTCTTTTCCTTATTCTCAGATAGCAACCAACTAAAAGAGTTTACTTTTGTCAAGCATTCTCTTCTCCAGTTTCTGCAAAGTTAGGAACCCTGTGTGAAGTTTAAACACTAAATTAATGAACTCAGCAGAGGGTGAAAGTTCAGTTATCAAGTTCAATTAATACAAAATTAGCAGCTGCTAATAAGATACCAGCAAATTTATTGTAAAATGACTTGTAGGTCAGTTGTGACTGAGGTAATTTAAATAGCACTCAAAAATTTCCTGTTATACAAAAAAAGTATCTTTGCTTTGGATTAATTGCTGTTAGTGGGAAATAATTTATTAAAAGAAATAAACAAACAAACAACACAACCCTCTTAGAGGCAAGACCTAAAAAGATGATTTCAAACATTAACCACATGTAGTTGACATTCAAACTAAGTGGCATATCTTACAAAGAGGAAAGCTGAAAACATCAAATCATCACTTGGGAATTTCTTTTAACTCAGAACAACATTTGTAGTGATTTCAGACTCATTCTAATTCCATTGGATCGTCCTTGAAACAATGCTAAAGGTTGTGGCATGTAATAACCATGAAGGAGATCCTATTCCTAATGGTGCAGATCCACAAAAGGTTATAAGTATCACAGTAAGAGTGTACTTTCTGGACTTACACAGGAGAAACAGCTTAAGAGATGGAAATTCTACAGGTATTTTATCTTTTTCTTGAGTTCCAGTTACATTAATTTTAACATTTTGCGATTTATGTTTCTGTTCTTAATGTCAGTGATTGGTATCTCCTTTCCTGAATGAAGCATTTCTCTCTAATCATAATGCAGTTCCTAAAACCCATTAAAATCAGAGACACAGTGTTAAAATGTCAAGTGTGTAATTGATGTGTGAAATAAATGGACTCTCAGGGCTATGCGAAGGGTGAACAGGCACTCTGAAGGATACTTCAAATGAATGCAGTAGTATTGTCTGTTCAAACACAATAGACAGAAACATTTTAAGCCAACTTTTACCACTGCCCCTCTTTTCTCTTTCCTGACAACAGCTGTAAACCAGAAACAAAAATTCAACAAATGCAGTATTTCATTTGGGAAAAAATTCTACTGCAAATCTCCCATTTCTCTGAAATAGATGCAGAGAAAGATTCAGATGCAGAGCAAGCAGCCTGATTTTTTTTTTCATGATAACAGCAGACAATCAGGTAACTGAAGTTAGTTTCTGATTACCTTTTTCATGGCATAGTAAAAGACCAGGAACAACCACGACTCACTGAAGCCCTGAGCAGAGGTTGAAAAGGAGGAATGCTCCAATTAGCTAGAAGGCAACCCTAGAGAAACCTAATTTTTGGTACTTTCAGAAACTGAGGAATAATTATTGATCTTATTCCAATGAAATTTCTATCCATCAAACAAACATAGGCCTAATCTCTCTTTACTCTTTTTGGTTTGTTCAAATGTGATACTTTTTTTCACGCTGAAAAGCTATTAAATTTTGTGATTGCATGAAAAATGGCACTTCTACATTTGAGAGATTAAGGCATCAATGTGGATATTTATGTAAATAATATTTATTAATGCATATTCATTTTTAAAGAAGTTGTGCCATTTTACACTATGATAAAAGAGTTTAAATTATTCTGTAATTCAAGGGCACAGATGAACACCTTTGAAACATCTAAAGAGGACAGATAGCTACAGGGATAGATGTATAGATGCTGGAGATTAATAGAGCCTAACCTTCTTCTAATCAGTCTGAAGATTTTAATTTCCACTACTACCAGCAGAATTTAAATATGTATTTAATTGCATAAATGTTGCCAAGTATCATACTTTATATCTCTACAGTCCTTATGAATATTCATATAAAAAATGATTGCAAATAGGTTGTCAATAGAGCAGATAGACAATCTGAAATGCTTAATAATAATCATCGTTATAATAATAGACCCTTGTACAGCATTTCCCATCCAAGGTATATAATGGCCCTTTCTCTTCAAATTACCAAAACTTAATTAGGCTATTTCCCAAGTACCTTGGGAGACTGCATCATGAGACAGTAAAATGAGAAAGACTGGTCTACAAGAAAGAAGCCTGTTCTTGTAGACAATCAATGAACTACAACAGAAGAAACCTGGAATGAAAAGAGGACACTGGCACATGTGCCAAACACTGATCTTGGGCAAGTCTATACGCATTTGTAAATCCTGAATAATTTGGCTTCCTTCCCCCCTCATTAAAATTTTCAAGTAGTTTGGAGTTAAAATGAATTCAGTATTTTGGCCATTCGATGTGACAAAAATTGTCATCTCTCACACTGTCATTCAAGATTTCATATTGTTTCACTATGAAGAAGCTGCTGTTACAGTTATATTTTATTCCACCTAATAATTCATGATAAAAAATAATTTGATTTTTTTTTTCTTCTGTTGTATTTTTTGCTCAGCAGTAACAATAAATGAAAGATCAAAGCCTAATGAAAGTCTGGGATTTATTAAGGATGTTTGAGGGCCAAGGTATCATACAAACAGATGTTCAAAACAACACTGAGAGCATAGCAGTCTTGCATGTCCAGATCTTTCAAACCTGATGTCCACATCCTTGGTTTAATAATAATGTCTGTTCTGCTAATGATTTACTCTTAAAAATCATGTTAAATGCTCTAGTCGTAGAGGGTCAAATGTCAGATTACAATTTAAGTTGCCATTCCTCAAATGAAATAAAGAGATTGACCTTGTCCACCTTTGTACTTTGCAAAGCAGAATATAATGTGTTAGCTTTAGCTTTAGGAGGACACTTGCAATGATATGATCGTTGCCTCTGTCTTCCTAGGTACAATCTGCCACCCTACTCCAAATCTGATACACAAGCTTGAATTATCAAGGGAAATTCCCTATTTAGAGTGCCTCAAGGTTTTACATTCCATTAAACAGTGTCTAACATCAGGTCAGTTGATGCAAAACAGCATTCAAGCAGTAACTGTTGTTTCCAGCATGATTACCTTTGATCACATTACTTAAATCTGTCATCCAATTCAATGAGAGCACACTTTCAAGCATGTAGATTCTCTCCCTCCAGTGAAAGAGTCTTTAGCCTCTGGTGGAGCTGTGTTAGAAAAGTAACCTTCCACTGAGCTCAGACAGTCTTTCTTCCATTAGATAGACATTGGGTTTTGTCATCAGATTCTAATGACACTTGAAATTAATGTGTTTTTTCTTTAACAAAGGAAAAAGTCTTTAAATTAACCCGGGTTCCTTCTGCCACAGCTGAATAGAAAGCATTGTAGGCACACCGTAACCAGCAGAGCTTATATGCACAGTGGTATCTTGCTCCCCTTAATGAATACACATATACACATGCATTTTCTTTTTTTTTTTTTTAAATTTCTGCTTTTGTTTCAATAAAACATGTTTTGGTTAAAATTATCTCTACCTTTTTAGAAATGGAACATTTCCATATAACGCATTCCTTCCATGGGTGGACTAAAGTTAAAAGATAAAGATCCTTTCTGGTATAAATCACCAGAAGCCTGCTGACTTGAACAGAGTGGAGTTGATTTACACCATCTCAGGACCTGCCAGCAAACATCTGAAATACAAAATATGTCCTTTTCTGTTTCCTTTTTTCTTTAAGCCATTCTGTTTTTATTACCCTTTGAAAGAAACTCTAAAGTGTTTACTTGTCAAGAAGATAAAATATTTGCTGTTAAAGTTCATTCCCATAAGATTTAAAGTGATTGTCAGCATTGCAGGGGTCATTCTCCTCCCCATACCAAACCCCAGTTTCAGTACAGAGACATCAGTTAATGTTTAGAGGACAAGTGAGCCCCCAAGCACAGTGAAGGAGGTGTGTGTGCCTGGGAGCAGTCGTGGGAGCTGCTGAGACATGGAGGCACTGCCCTAATACCCAATGCCTTTCTGCCTCTCTCCTCTCTGGGCAGCGGTGATTTTTTTCCCAGGTTAGCCATGCAGCAATCAGATAAAAGCAGGAGTGTGTCAGAATGCCCACTAGCCAGTTAGGCTGCCAAATTCTTGCTATTCCCAAGTGGCTTCTGTGTGCACCAGACTCTCAAGGACATTTTGTAGTGATTCATCAGAATTTGTTTCTATCAGTGTTTTGAGATCTAAGACTTCATGGCTATTTTAAGAGATTAGGCAATTAATGGAATGTTTAAAATTCTGATCTCCTTACAAAACAGAGAAGTGAAAACAATTTAAAAGATTTCTGTTTGGGGTCAAACTACTCAGATGACTCTCTTCAAAGACATGTTCTACACATGTTACTTTTAGATAAAATTATCCATAGCTTCTGTTAAAAAGAGGTGAAACAGTATTTTTTAAGTAAATGCAACTTCCATTAAATGTTGATTAATTCAATAATTAAAGGAGATAATTAAATAAACCTCTGTTATATTACCTGAAGCATCGGTCCCAAACCCTCAGCTGGGCTAAATAAGTATAGCTCCAGAAATGTCAGTGAGGTTATGACACAAATTGAAACCTGACCTCCTGTGCTCATATGAATATACACCACTGCCTAAGGAAATCTAAAATACTTTACGATTTTTATCTTGTGGTTATAGTTTATAAAATTAATAACAAATTACATCTAATGCTAATTTAAAATTTTTTAAAGACTGATTTGCTCAAAATTCCAACTTTCTCTAAATATTTTTACTGTTACTATGATCTTTTATAGAAAAATACATAAATACCACTGTGAACTGAAACTACCTGTAGCTCCTACCCAAGACAGCTCATGCACAAGAAACTGTGAGGGCTGGGAAGCAAGAGTACATACGATGTTAGTCCCTCCCTGCTCTCCATTTGTCGTTTTCAATAAGCAAGGGACTGGCCCCTACTTTTTCCTTGGAGAACAGCAGGCCTGCCTATTTCAGCCCCTCACTGAGTCGATAATACAGTAGGCAATGAATGCAAGACCTCTGCAATACTGTACCATACAGACTTCTCAGCAGTATCAGAATTTAACGATGTGACTGGAGGTTAACAGTAATGTATGAATGTCCATATACATCAATATATACATACATGCACACAGATGTGCACATATTAACAGCAGATATTTCAAATCAGAAAGTGTTACATGGTCTGTCAACTTGGGCATTTGCCTCTTGAATGCCGATACAGCAGAGTAATCACATAGAGTAACATTTGTAAATATGCAGGAGTTGATACCATTTAATCTTCCAGCAAAACCTGCATCTAGTTTGTTCGTTACCTTTTATCATATTACCATGAGCACTCCAGCTCTTTAGCAAAATGCTTTGATACACGGTGATACCATTGCCTCTGTTTTGCAGAGGGGGAGCAGAATCAATTGCTATATGGAAAGTCAAGGAAGAAGATAATGGCAAGAGCAGAAAGACAAACCCTGACTTTCTACCTGCCATATTTATAGTAGTGGACCACATTTCTCCTTCTTGCACTTTAGAAGTTAACAAATTCTTTTTGAACAAGTCATTTCAAGGTGTTCGTTAACAGAGTATTATCTGGTCCTCCAGATTTGTAGATACGCTGCAAGCATACCCTGTCCCAAACAGCTATAGCAAAAATATCTTCTAACATTCTTTGCTTTGTGTGACTTGTGGGAGGGATAGAGACTGGAATGGTAACATTCCATCTGAGAAACAGAGTGCCATTTTAGGAAGGAAAATTAATCAGCTAGAGCTAGATTAGAAGCAAGATCATAGAAATCACTGATGTAAAAATAATTTGATTTCCTCTTTCAGTGAAATGCAAATGTCCAGTGCAAGATGCAAATACAGAACAGGGAATTTCTTTTGTTAGGTATCTTTGTTGTTGGCCAGAAAAACATAATTTTGCTTCACTTCACAATATTGTTCCTGTGTGGTTCACAGAAATGACTAAGATGACGACCTGATTCCTAAAAACAATTGAGCCACAGTCTGAAGTGTGATCTCCTAGATCTGTCATACCACCCTTCTTACTGCAGCACGCAGAGGCACATACAGCAAGAATAGCGATGTTGGTAAACAGAGGGCAAGTCCATCTCCCTGCAACAGGGTTTGCTAGCAGATGAGAATTTTCAAAATATTCCTCTCCCTTCCCACTATTGTCCATGAAGTTCAGCAGATCATCTGCCCACAAGATCAATAAAAGCCTTTGTCAGATGAGGAACAGTGAACTCAGGACTCCGTACAATCAAACACAACTCTGCTTCTGAAATCATGGGACTGCTAAAAGAGTTTCTATATCCTAAATCAGCTTCAGAATTACAAGTGAATACTTGCATGATTAATCGTGTTGATCACTACTTAGCTTCTCTGAATTGTCAATGCCTATTATCTCATTTAAGCACACATTTATGCATTGTTATCATTAGGTTTTGAAGCTTCTTTAAGCCCCAAACTTGTAGAAAGTGTTTGAATTCATTTTGCAAACCTATTTAAATACATAGTTCTATATACTTTAGGTTTCATATGTGGAAACTCAGCTTTCTTTCAACTGAGCTTTTACCATTGCAAGGAAATGTCCATATTTGATAATACAACCTCAACAAACTCCAAGTGTTTCTAAAAAGTTTCCTTTTTTTTCTTCTTTCTCTCTTTTTCTTTCTTTTAATTTTACAAAAATTATTCAAATTCTGGACAATTCCTTTAACCTATCATTGGAATGTTCTCACTGAAAATCCATACTCCAGTTTGGCATAATGCAGTTCTTTGGGTCAAGGGAAAATCAGGTCAAGAGTAATGTATTTACACAGAACTCATTAGCCTCAAAAGAAGCAAATGAAAAGAGACCGAATCTGTCAGCATTGGGATTTGAGAGATCCCGTCCCTCATCCTTGCACCATTCTGGCATGTAGTTAAGATAAATGCTTCAATTTTGGCCAGAAATCCAATCCTGGATCCTAGAAGTCTCAAAAAAAAATATTTATTCAACCTAGCACATAGACTTTTTAATGCAGGATTTTTTCTATGTGGTTATGGCAAACATGCCGGAGCATGTGTGATAGGATAAAAGTATTCTGAATGTGTCGAGATTATTGTGGTCTGATGCAGCTCAGGTGACCACAACCCACTGTTCAATGAGCCTCCAGAACTCCAGAAATCCCTGACAAATTCTTTTGCTTTTTATGCAGATAAAATTTCAAAAAATAAAAAAAGATATAATTGAAAAGTATCAGTACACATGAAGGCAGGCAGGCAGGATTTACCAGAATCTGAACTAAAGCACACACTATCTTAGCATTTATTCTACTTCCCCAGAGAGCCAGTTTCATTTATCATTAACTCCCTGGATGCTGAGTTGACTTGTCTGATAGCCTGAAAAGAAAAGGTTGAGTATCTGCAAAGCTACGTTCTAACATGGCGCTTACTTGATATTTTTAGAGATCATCTCAACACTTCACAGTTGTCAAGCTTCTTGATCTTTTTATAGTTTGATTTACATAAATGCAAGTGTTTCTTTCCTCCAAGTAAACATCCAAGCATTTCAAGGCTTAATTGATTCCCAGCCTGTTGCAAATGTAGCAAGAAAAGGCTGAAGATGAGAAATTATACCAATAAGTGAATGACAGAAAGAATGTCTGTGTTTATCTGAGAAAACACTTTTGGCAAGTTCTGTATGAGCTCAGTCAGGGAACAGTCTATTATAATAATACTTAGACACTACCAAAGAAGTTTAAACTCCAAATATTGCATTACTTTTAAAAATACAAAAAGAATAAATAGTCCAGTGCTGGTGATTTAAAGCAGACTGCTAATAGCTTAAATCATCTGATCAAAACCTAATGCATTCTGCATGACTCCATATTGTGGTCTCTGTTTCCAATTGCAATCCATAAGGATTCCAATGTAAGATACAAATCACCATCAAGCTTCACAAATTAGACAGAAAACACAGTCAATAATTTCTGTCTTAATCTCTGAGTGCAGTATATCTACTAGATTGAATCACTCAGGGAAAGCTTACTGAGGTTTTACTTGTTTAGAAGGATAAGCAGCCAGATCATGCTCCCAGTACACCGCTCTGCCAACGCACCGTCACTGATTTGTCATGCCAATTCCCAGTTTAAGCTAGAGCTCAATGCACTTCTCCCCCTTAGAATTACTCTGCCAATCTAATGTTCAATCTACAGCTCCAGTGGCAGCCTGCTGATTACTCTGCTCTGTCAAAAATCATGGTAGTTTTGTGAAAGGACAAACACTGAGCCAAAATTTCCATCCTGCAGAAATGTCTCATTTTCAAAACTGTAGCGAGAAGAGGAGGGGGAAGAGGTGAAGCTGCTTTTCACTCAGTATTAGAACCAAATTTCAGCAGTTAGAAATTTTCCAGAGACAGGAATTAAAAATAAAAAAAAAAAAAAAAAAAGGTTGGAAGAATGTAAAGAGAGAGTTGTTAATATTTCTGGCATGGCAAGGAAAGTCCACAGTCAGCCTGAGGGGACCAGCAGTGATGCTTGTCAGCCACGCAGTCCAGAGCAACAGTCATGCATGGGGTCCAAGGGAAGCAGTGACCCAGAAATGGCTGGCTGGAAGGATTTTTTCCAGCAGACTTGACCTGTCGGAGCTAACAGAATGCTTCAATTCCACTGAATAAGCATTTTTCAATGAAAAACTGATCTCTCTAAAAAAATTCAACAGGCTCTAAACGCTTAGGCATCACATACATCCTTTGCTGTTATGACTTTAATGTAACAGCATTTGCAGTATGTCCCATTCTATTTATACTGTATATTCCACTATAATGCTGTCTGAAACTATATTTTAGTCTGATTTTCTTCTCCCCTAGGTTGGTAAGAATTACAGAATTGCTCCCTAGAAGCCAGTGAATACAGAGTAAATGTGAAGAGAGCCAAAACTCTGCCTCCTGTCTAATTCCAAGTGTGGCGTGTTTACTCTTAGCCTGCTCTAACTGTTTGCTTTCAGCTGTTATTTGGCATACGAAGACAGCTCACTAATGGCCCATCGTGAGATGAAAAAAGTATTTAGTGATAGATTGTATTTATTTTGGGTGCACATCCAGAGCTCAGAATGGTATAATATGGTTATTTTCTATGCATCTTAATGCAATGGAGGCAGGTTGCTTATATTGTATTTGCATTTCAGTATCAATTATTTTTTGGCTTTGTTTGTAAGCAAGCATTCAGAAGAATTGAATAGTGGAGTATCACATATAAACAGAAGGGAAAAACTGATTTAATACAAATATTCTGAGGAACAAAGGCCACATGCAGAAAAAAGATAAAGCTAAATATATTACGCTCCATGTATATTATTTTAAAAGTAGTGCCAGATGAGCTTCACAGAATGTCATATGTGACTAAGTCTTTTTACCTGAAGAAATTATAATGCTTTATGTGTTGAAAATCAGGCAGCTCATATATTATATCCACACTGAGAGCTTTTTGCCATGGTTACAGTGTTAACTGTACTTCTGTTTATTGTCAGGTAGAACCGTGTTGAGTGCTCTTTGTCTGAAATATTCTATGAGCATGAAGAAATGCTCTACCAAACAATGTTGCTCTGAATGTACAGGTGAAGCATGTGCACAATGGCTTTTTTCCACTGATTATCTAAGAATTGTTCTTATATTTTTCTGGTGGGTGGTTCTTCTTCAAAAATAGTGATGATCAGCAGCATCAAACTAGGTGTTACATTCAGAGATACTGCAGCGGAACAGTGCTGAGTCTGCCTTCTGTCCTCCAAAACTGACTTTTTATTTTTAGACCTTCTTACATCACTGGAGATCTAATTGTTGCAGAGGCTATTGATGATTCCCGGTGTTTCAAAGTCTTTGACAACTGAGGATTTTATGTATCTTTTAAACTTTAAGTTAATGTTGTTCTCTAATAGAAAGGGTAGAAAATTATAGAAGTACTAAGAGGCAGCAGTACAAGACAAATCTACTGTCTAGCAGGACAGTCTGATCAATGCAATTATTAAACTGATGTGCTAGATGTATTTTTCCTGAGACATTAATTTTAATGTTAACTTAAAACAGAAAGAAAATACATTAGTTTTAAGGACATTGAATTTTCTTTGTCATAGCAAATAAATAAATCAGAAAACATATTTATTACACCCTACTTTTCCTTCTGTACCGAGATCAGACATTTCCATTAAAAAATGTTTATTTTGCTGAACAGCAATAGAATCAATCCATTTCTGTTATAGTTTGACAATATTTGTGAAGAAATATATTTATGAAAGAAAATAATCCAAATTCTATTAATTTTTGCATCTTAAAATGTTAGAATTAATTGTGCAAATTGCTTACTTTATATATATATGATTTCTGTATATATAAATATTTTATTCTGTGTTTATATATATATATATATAAAATTTAATAAATTCAGAGACTAGAGAAGTAATTGCTTCAGAGAAAAAAATAAGCTATAAGAAATGGAAGACTCGTGTCTGCACTGGAAAGCAAATACATAGACTACCAAACAGGCCTCTTTCAAAGAACACAGAAGAGGAAGAACAAAATTTTATAAATTCTGTTCAGTTAGAAAATCAGGATTTTGAGAGTACAGCATCATCAAAATATGAGCTAAAAGGGGGTTCAAAAATGCCATGGACTATGTCTTTTTTCCTCCTATCTGGCCCTTTATCTGGCCGTCTCACCCCTGACAAACATTCAGCAATGGCATTAGCCAGCACTGGGCATTCCATAAACTGATGAGGCATCTTCTTTCAACAAGTTGTATATTTTGGAAGGCTTTTCAAAATTACATCTCTCTCAGTGTAAATTAGACCAATTTTATCCTCTTCTGTGCTTAGAAAACATGGAGAAGGAAGAACTGCCATTCCTTTTCACAGCATTCTAATCTGCAAGGGCCGTTATCAGATCTGCTCTCAGCCTTCTTTGTATTTAACTGTTCTAGTCCTCATAATTAATGATTTTGTTGTTTTCTTTAAAGCTGTCTATTTCACTTGTTTTCCTTATTCTTTATTAAAAGCATGTACTCAAAATGAACAGCCAAGATAATATGATTAATCAAATTCAATCAAGGAGATTCTAGTTAAACAAAGGAAATACTTACCAAAAAACCTTACAAACCTTTTTTCTGTAAATTATTTTTATTTTGGATTACTGCCAGTTAATGTACCATATTTTAGAAAGATTATTCTGTAAGAACATTTTAACTCACTTGAAGATAACCTTCTATGATACACACTTTTCAACCTTCATTCAATAATTTATATCTGAATATTAATTATTCAGTGGGTTATTTTACTCACACAGTTTTCAAGAAAGCTATTAATTGGATAAATTATGCCTTTAAAGCACCAGAGAAGTAACACTCAGTACTAGCTACCATCTATCAGATGCACTGCTCTACAAGCAGATAAATACCTGTTTGACAAATGCATGTTAAAAAGAAGCTTAGAAGGAATTGCATTGTCTAAAGTTTAATGAAATCTTTAAAATTGAGGTCTAGAGATCATCACAATTATTTCCTATCGCCTATTTTTACAAGAGCTGCAAAGTCAAAACAGGAAGATAGGCGCTTATCTCACAATTAACCTTTTGCACTAAACAGTGTTAAAAGTCCGCAGAAAGAAGAAAATTCCTTCATAAGCATTCTGAGAACATTTACATCACCTTCAGTGTCTAATAAGGTTGTCCTGTTGCCACCCTGAAGGACACAACACCTCAGTGAGAGATTTGGCAGGCAGCGGAAATGGGCAAAGGCCGCTGTGATAATGCCACCTGCAGTAAAAATATCCTGATGAAAATCAATATCCTGGTGAAAAATAATGCACCATTTTTTAAGTTACATATAAAATTGACTTTTTGGTTCAGAGGCAGCTTTTGGTTTTTTAGTTTCTCATGACCCAGGGGAGAAGCTCTTATTTTTTCTCACTTGCATTACCAGACCCCTTTGATCCTTACTGAAGAGAAAACAGCTTTTACCTAATCTGTGTTAACAAAGTTAATTCACAAAATTATTAAATCTCTTGCTGGAGTTGAGCGACTTTGTTTTCCACATTTCACTTACCATTACAACTTTTTAATAGAATTGGTCATTTTCAGAGTAAAAAAAAAAAATTATTTGCTCGAAACACAAAATGGATTGAAGCAAAATCACACAATTAATGACTACATAAGATCTGGGCAAACCTGTCTCCTGTAGATCATACACGACAAGATTCTCAATAATATGAAAATGGCAATGTAAAGAAATTCAATCTGTCTTCCAATTCAGAAATGTTCTGGAGTTTTTTTCTCTATATTTCTGTATCTTCTGACTCTGTGTAGGGCTGGATCTCGCAACATGGAAGCTCCCATGACCACTTAATTCACTACAAAAACGTATCAGAGAACCGTCCATGTAGATGGAGTATGTGCAAATCAGCACACAAGATTTGGAGAGGCCTACCACAAAATCTGTAGTTTCACTCAGATCTTTGGAACAAATCAGTTAAGGGAAAATTATTGCTTCAGGACAAATATAAACAGCTTTTGCTTTCAAGATTAGGGATAACATCACTAGCTTTAAGATATGGGACATAATGCTGAAAAATTTTTCTCTTCAAGCATCCTAAAAGTACTAACAGAGAACTGTACATCTTTTCTGAAAGTCTGTTTTCAGTCTACAGCTTTCTTGGATTTATCATCCTCTGAAGGAAACTAGAAAGCACAGTGATTCCCTCTCTGGAAATTCAAAACAAATAGATAACATGAACGCATCCAGTAGGAGCAGTAAATATGATAATAAGGTCAGTTTTTATTTTAAATTGACCTTTCATGTCCACAAAATCCTTGTCCAAGGGAAGATTAAATTAAAGCCTTACCATGCTGCCTACGGGTGAGTGTAAGTCATGGCAACACCACTGAACACTACTGCTCTTTCCTGATACACATAAGACGAGCAGTAAAAAAGAATAGCATCTTTTGATGTCAAGCAGTACTGATGAAAGGAACAGCGGACAGATTGTTATTGGTAGCACTTAAGGTAAAAGCATAGTGAGAGACAGTTACAAAAAAGTGATACTGGTGAGAAGGAAGGACAGAGAGACCACAGTAGCCCGTAGATAAGTTTTTTCATGCACCTTATCTTCAAGACCAGTTCATGCTGTTATCTGTGATAGCCTTACAAATCAAGCAGGGGTTTTAGAAACTGTTGCAAAAATACATTTCAGAAGTGCAAAGTGGGTTTTTTTTCACCCAGAAATGATACAAGAACTAAATGTTCATTAAAACCAGAATTCTATTTGATGCTTGTTTTACAACTCTTGCAGCCAACTGATCATAAACTCTAACAAAATATACTGCTAGTTCAGATAGATAACAGATTAAACAAAGCCCAGCAATGTTTTGGTACCTAAAGGAAAAGGTAGCATTTACTCCTAGATGCGAATTGTAAACAAAAGAAGATACTGGGAGCCCAATACTTCTCTTCCTTCAAATATGCTTCAGCATTCTTATTATTCAAGCCCATACATTAAAAAAAAGATGTTTGTTTAGAAAACAGGAAGGGTCAAAACATGGGCTATTATCAAATATGCCTTCATTTTTCCACAAAAAGAATCCCAGTCTGTCTTGGACATTTCCTCCTCCCGCTTCCAGCAGGCACATCTGAATTGGATTGCCTTAGTGCTATCCCTAACCTTTGCAGACTTTTTCTCCTTCTGAACAATGTGCAGACATTCCTCCAGAAGATGCCAAAGTGGCATGGAAGTCCTTAATATTATGAGGTCTGCCTCATACTTGGCCAAAGAAAAGGAAATGTTTGGTTAAAAAAACATGTAACAGAGCCGAAAGAGAAGCTTTCTCTACCAGGGTAAGTCTCAGAATGGAAACAAATCCATTCAGTCAGAATTTTCCTGTGTCCAGAAGTAAAAAGATTCCTCCATCAACAATTAAAACAACCCATGTAACTCCAGAGGTGAAATAATACTTGTGTCAGGCTCTGCTGAGGTCTCTGTAGAGCCAGGCCATTTTGTTCTCTTCTTGTCAGGAGTTGTAATACAGATGTTAGACACCTGAACCACATTTTCAGTCTCATCTATTTCCTGATCATGCTCTATGGAGCAATCTTCCTTTCTGCTTTGTCAACAGTTTCATTAATCAACAGTTCAACCAAATATAATAATATATGGCTTATAGTTCTTTGGTCACCTTGTAGCATCAATAAGTGTTCACTGAACATCATGATTTTGAATTTAACCCTGGTTCCTTCTTGCACTTAGTGAATATTTAATTAATACCTAGCTTCCAAAGGATGCCATCTAATTAAGTTCTACTACCTAATGTATTAGCAATCTAAATAAACAAAATGCATTAAATTATTCCACTGGTTCTATTTAATCTTCCAAAACCTTGTCTAACTTGACATCTATGTGTAGTAAGTTGGTTGCTCTCAGTCTACTTTTAAAGGCAAATAATCCTCCACTATTAAGGTAACTTCACTGGTATCCCTGCAGAGACAAGAGATGGTTTTTATTTGAGCCTGAGTTTTTCCTTACTGTTACACAGAGTTTCTATCTGCCAATTTGCAGTCCCAGAGCAGAGACACTAGGTGAGAAGATTGCACTTGGACCTGACAGGTTACTCCGCTGCTGTGGATAGGGTTAGGGTGTTCATTGTTTTCTTAAGGCTGCAGCCACTCTTTTCCAGCAGTGATCTGAGGGGGCCAGTGTAGCCTGCAGGCACAGTTTGAGATACATAAACTAGCTCCATGTCTACAGCTCAAGGCATTACCCAACATATTTTTCCATGGCAATCTATAGCAACCAATTGTTGATTCCAAGGAGCTTTAAACAAGGCTTGAGGACAATCCGCAAAGGCATTTGGGTACCAAATCTCCAGTGAGATGAATAACAGCTAAGTGCCAAAGTACCTCTAGTGCCTAGGTGTTTGATTGAATGAAGATACTTGAAACAAAACATAATTCAAACACAGCCCATTAAAATACAAAGGGTGAAATTTCCTTTAGACTCAATATGAGAATAGCATGTTTTCTAGAAGTTGCACAGAAGGATGGGAATGTACTACTGAAAAAAGTAACTCCTAATATATCCAATAAACAAAAATATAAAAAGAGTCACAGAGCATTTTGGTACTTCACATTGTATTATTTTATGCACAGAAGTACAAATGTGTTAATCTGCAGTAAAACTAAAGCATTAAGAAACATGTTCCAAAATTATAGTCCTCTTTATGATGTCATATTAATGCAATAAGATAGAGAGTACAAGCATACAATCATTACATTAGTCACCTCACACAGTTTTCCTTACTTTATCTAATTGAATTTTCATAATTTCTATAGACTCTCTAAATAACCTGCTTTCCATAGCAATTTACAGAATTTTAATTTTATAGATATCTATTTAGACAATTTTAATTTTTATAGATATCCATTTTAGCTCTATGTAATAATTTACAAAGCTGCTCCTTCTACTGTTCTCAGGTACATGGAAGAGAAAAGGAAAGAGACATAACAAAGGATACAGAAACATATCTGAAAAAGAGGAAACAATGAAAACCTTTTGAGTCCTTCATTTCAGCACCCCACATGCCATTAAACACATTTAGTCCCTGCCATATCACTGATGCTATGATGAAGCCTGTACCATTTTTTTCTATATTGGTTCTGTTCTGATATATCATTTTGTGTTGTATATAAAAGACCTCAGCGTGCTGATACTTCTGACAGATCAATTTAACTTTTTTTCTGGATTGTCATCTCATTTATATGGCCTTGTTGTGATACTTGGCCATCTACTGGAAACTGTTCTTGGCATTTAAATCAGATTTAAGATGTTCCATTGCACTTATTTGCATCCTAATCAGTAAGTCCTTTACTTCCCTGTGGGAATTTATTGCCATCCTTTACCCATACTGTGGCTTATCACTTTCCATATATCAAGAATGTCCTTTCTCCTTCAAATCCCTATTTACCTAACTTGCTTGTACTAATTTCCTCACAAATCATCACTGCTTACCTGAGAGGTAGCTGCCATAATGACTCTCCTGGATTTAACTTCAGTCAGAGCCACTGAAGGCAAAAGAAGGACATGGTTTTAAAAAGGTTCCAATGATCTTAACATTCAAATTTAAAAGGCCTGATTTTCAGAAAGCTCCTAGAAATTACTTTCTGACAACTCACTTTGATTAGGTATTAAGCTGATTGTCTGCAATGTGACTCATTCAAAAGCACTAGTTCGGAAAAAAAATCATAATTACTTGTGGTACTGATAAATCTCTCTAAAATAACTGTGATGGACAGTGAGCATTTGTTTGAATTTTCGAGTCTGGATTCAAATAAATAATTGAATAAATAACCAGATGGAAATAAATATCCCAGCAACAAACAAATTCTCTTTCATCAAACATTAAAAATGTATTGGTTTTGAAGATGAACTGAATGAACTGTTGCTATAGAGGCTTCCTTTTCAGGCAATGTGTACCCCCTCTGACAAATGCTTGAGAAGGGCAAATTGCATATATTATGTATGATTCTTAATTTCTCTATGAAAAATTATATGTGATCTCTCCTTTCCTAAATGTATAGGTGAGAATGAGTTAATTAATGCCTAACAGTGTGAAAATGTTTTGTTCATTGTTCCTCTGAACATAATGGAATCAGTATTAGCTATAAACATACTGGTAATTCATGTAAAGAAACAATTCCTGCAAGTCTTAGACTAAGTTCCTGGTGAAGATAGATAGAATATCATTAGACAAAAAAAAAAAAAAATTTGGCACATCAAAATAGAACTTAAGTATTCATTTTATACTAGCTAGTGGTTTGGGTTTTTTTACTTCCTAAATTCTAACATCAAGATAAATAAAACATGATATGCAACACCTTTTCTACGAAACCTTGTGCTCAACACTTAAATCGACTATGGATTGTAAATCAGAGTTTAGTTGGAAAGAAAAATTATTCCAATGTACATCAGGGACAAAAAAGCATAGCAAGTTACTTCCCCATAGCTTAATGAAATTAATTTTTTTTAAAAAAAAGAAAGAAAAAGGAGAGATACTTCTTTACAGTCATATAGGGAAAATACTATTCACTCTTACACCAATGATGGACACAGAACAAACTCCTAGGTGCATACCTGATGTTACTATGCCAAGCTCTAGCACATATTGACTAGCAATGAATCACTTTGATTTTGCTAGAGCAATTTTCAGATAGCCAGCAGTATTGACTCTGCATCCATTGTTTAAAAAAATGGCTTCTGTGCTTTTGATGTTTGATCCGTCAAGGCATTAACTTTGTAGCCATAAACATCTGTCATGCCACTGCCCCTCTAATAGCATCCACATACACACTACACTAATTACCAAGAGAGTAATCAATCTGAACAGCACAACAATCTTTTGTATTTCTATTAGAAAATCAGTTCCATAAACTAAAGTCTCAGAAATGACCTGCTATCTTATTCTATATCAGATTCTGACTAGTAATTAAATGGAAAATTGTGTCGAGTCAGAGGGGTGAAAACAGTGAAAATTTAATCTGTTATAACAGAATTTTCGCTTTCTCCAACTAGAAATTCAGCAAATGGCTGTAGTAAGGCTCTGACTGAGAGAAATTAAATTCAAAATTGGGCTTTGGGTAAAAATGGTGTCGAGCAGGAAAGTCTCTTTCAGAGGACAGAGGGGCATTAGCTCTAAGAATACCTTCGAAGCCTTTCTCACCCCTTGAAAGTACCAGTGTTCCTGGAATTAACCAACTTCAGTGATTATCAACCCTTTTACCTTAGTGTTCAGCAATGAATTATAGTTTTGGTTGGGAAGAGGTGAAGTTCAACAATGAAAACTGAAGAGACTTGCAGGACAAATTACATGATGAGGCTCAATATATATCTTGCGTATTAACCCCCTTGTCAAAAAGAGAATATTAGCTTAGGTGTTTGCAGCCCATCAGGGAGTGCCAAGTGCCCAATTACACAGCAACTGCTAAGCAATACTGATGTCCCACTGCCAGACACCATTCAGAATTTCTCTGAGTGGTGCTAGGAAACATTTCAAAAACTGTCTTGTGCATTGATTCTCCACACATCGGTACAAATAACTGAGGTTTCTTTTACAGCACGAGCACAATATTTCACTCATGATCTTCAGAAAAAAAGAGTGACTGCTATCAGCAGAAACAGCAGTCACAAGGTCACAACGATTTAGAAATCATTTCAATTATATTTCCTAGGGTTATACAGTTTCTTTTGTGATGTTGTATTACTAACCTTTAAAGAAATCATACATTTGCAAAAAATAAGAAATGGCTTGAGGAGAGGAACAGTAGCCACAGATTTATGTATTATTTATGGATCTACTTCTCAAACTAAAGGAACTGGAAAAATTAATACATTCTCTGCCTGAGGTTTTTCATCAGTAATAATACATCAGGTTTAATAATACTAACCCAACACTGCCATAAAATTAATTTCATTCTTGTTTGCAACAGGTTTTTTCGGCAGCTTAGAATGGATACCTCCATTAAAGGCAAAAGTGGAGTATTCTACAGCATTTTACTCCTGGCAAAGCTTGTCAGAGGCTGGATCAATACCTTGGAAAACATTTCACATGTCCCTCAGTTTAGGCAGAGGTAGGTCTGCATACTAACTGTTCTGTACATAGACACAAATCCAAGAGGGTAAAGCCGTGTGCTACAGTACCATTTTGGCATCAAATTCTCATTGAATTTTTAACTGCAAGCTATTGGCTAAGTACATTTGTGGTCTAGGTCTAAACGTTCATATTCATACCAGCAAGATGGCCCATACCCACCATTCAAAACAGCAGAACGCTGTTTACAAATATAACCTATGGATGCTGCCGTTCCATTTACCTCAAAAAGGTCTGAGAAAAGGAAAATCACTGACCAAGGAAATAGACATCAGCAATGAGGAAAGCTGACAATATTGATGATATGCCTTTGGGCAAGAAAGAGAGGTTCTTCATCATCTTTCTGTGTGCCTTAGGTTTCTAGCGTGAAGCACAGGAAAGAAAGGCCACAAAACTTTCATTACTGTTTTACACAATGCATTTTCTTTCAGCTGAAAATGGTGAGTGGGACTGAAACAGCTACCCCTTCCAGTAATGGATATTTTTGCTATCTAATATACATCAATGTAAATGATGGCTATAATCAAATAAACTGCTGAAGCATAAAAGAATTCAGGCTTGGAAAAGGATATTTTTTGCCTGTGTGAAACACATTTGGGAGTCTCACCTGAAAAGAAATGTGTGTCTATATACAGGGAAAACTATGCCAAAATATGGTGTTATATTTCTTGAGGGTCTTTTCCAGTCAAACATTAAACGATATGAGAAACTCAAAGTCTTCAGTTCCAGGGTCTTCTCACTCCCACCCTTATACTGTGACCATTAGACCATGTTCTTACATTCATTAATTTTAGAGGAAAATGTATCACTTCTTTCAATACTGTCAATATGGTGCTTTAACTGTTTGGACATATGTCTTCCCTGGGTACATGCAGTACAATTTTTTAAAAAGTCAAATTATTTCACTATACTTAATGAGCCTCTAAAGTAGTTAAGATGTAGTATTATTATTATTCCTGCACCCTTAAAGCCACAAATCTGAAACATTGGGGTTTTTTTGAAAGTATAGGTTTTGCTACATAATGGCAAAAAGGAACTATGATGTGCTTAGTTGCGGAGGGAGGAGAGTGATGTTGTTTTTCTAATTCAGGAAATTGAATGAATTCTTCTTTCCTCACTATATGTTGAGGCAACAGAAGTATCAAAAATGAGGTTCAAAGTCCAAGTCTGAAGTGACACTGCTAGCTCAACTGAAATCAGTAGATGTTCCCATTCAGAGGAACAGTGATTTTATCTCTGGAGTATCACTCTCACCACATCAGCATCAGATACCTTAACTTCTCAGTGCCTCAATTTTCCCACCTACAAAATGGTGGCAAATAACAGTGATGACTGCCAGTTGACAATCTGGCTATCCAGAACCATTCAGAACACCCTGTAAATTGTGCAGAGGAAAAGTATATTTTTAGATCACAGACATCATAGAAGTCTCAACATATCTAAAGACACCATAGGTAAAATCCCTTTAACTTCAGTGGGAATTGTTCATGCATGATGAAATATGGATGACTCATCTGCATCTGTTCAAATTTCACCTAAAGAAGAAATGACTTTTTTTTTATGAAGTATTTTAACCTGAATATTAATGTACTGGGTCTAGTAATAATTGGAAAACATTTCAGAATTAAAATTATTAACAAATTTCACATTTAAAGACATTCTCCAACATTGAAAGTCCCTTGAATTAAGGAGGAAAAAGAGAATATTCTGTGTTAACAGAAAGTTAATTTAGAGTATTGGCTGGTAGGTGGAAATTATACTACATGCTTGATTTTCTTGTACTCTTCCCCAAGTGCCTGCCGTTGGCCTCAGTTGTGAGGTGGACCTTTGTCTTGCTCCAGTACCACCACTTATGTGTGTGAGTCATGTGACATAAATGATGGAGGCATTACCACTTGGGTTTTCCAAGTGCACTTGACTTCAACTTTGTTTTTCATGAGACTGCTAAATTCTCATTCGGTCATGATTGATAGCAGTTGCCACAGTAATGCCTATATGCCAGATCATTAAGAAAGTACATATGGTACAATTCAGTAGATATCAATGAAATGAAAACTGCTCTCACAAAGACTTTAAAATCTTGTGGATTCCAGAAAGTGTTTGAACTCTTGTAATCTTGGAGAAAATGGTTGTGGTGCTCAATATCAGTCTCCTAAGATCTCAGAAGAAAGCGTGATGATTCATTAAGTCTGGTTTGTTCTGACTTTAAGCAGTTCAAATCCAAGGAGTTTACATGGCTATTGTTAATTTTTGGCATGTAATTAATATGTATTAGATTTCAGCATATTAAGTAGCCTTTCTGAATGCAAATGTTCTGACCTCAAGATTTTGTATGTAAAATCCAAGAAAATATGGCCTTTAAGAAAAACAAAAGAAACTAAGTTCCTCAGCAGCTCAATAAAACTCTTAAACAGAAAAGAAAACTTCATGGAAGCTTAAAGTGAATATAAAGCTATTTTTAAATAAAAGGTCAACACCAAGAATTCTCCAAGAAGTGAAATTAAAATTCGGCAAGAGCAATAATAAGTTTCTGAAAGTTCCTGACTTGGCAAGTATTTTAACATTAAAAATGAAAATGGAATGAAGGGAACATAACTTTGTGCCTGCATTTCCATTGAGTAAACAAGCAAATGATTTATCGAGCTTTGCCTCCTTCTTAGATCCTGGAATATCTGTGAGCAATGTTTGATCTCTGTGAAGGAATCCATTTGAAACAGACAAAAATATTCCTACTGTATAGATTGATTATAAAGAGCTGTCAGTGAGGTTTGCCTTCTCTATGTCCCTCAAGCCATTAGTCAACTGGACCACCTAGCATTTGTCAGCCTCAGCTGGACTTCATATACAACCAGTAGCAATTGTTCCAGTGAGCAATCTGTACCTAATATCAAGCCCATTTAGCAGATAAAATTTTCTGGTGTGAAATCAGTATTTAACAATACCTAAACACACATCCTAGTTTACATTCTGAAAAGCTCACGTTATTTGGCAAGGATGCTCACATGAATAAATGTGAGCATGTAAATTCTGTGTGGAAATTAAGGCATAGAATTCTATTTTTTTTATTACTTGCACATGGAAACATAAAACCTAAACACTATAATATTGTGTGGCAGTTGTTTAAAAGCATGTAGAAAGTGAACCAAAAGGATATCAAGCAATGGATTCACTCAGTTTAAAGATAAATAATTTCTAAAATATGTAAATGCAGTAATTTACTCCGGACACTTGATGAAAAATAAATCAATTTTTCATATTGTTGTACACCATTTCGGAACAGAAGAGATAGTTAAAGCCTCATCCTTATACAGCAGGTTGTCTCTGAGGCTATTGAATGAAAAATACAAGAGCAAGGTAGAGAAAAATCAAGAAATGAAAAATGAAAAATTTGGAGCAATTTTTCTATGTTGTTTTAAGTATATAACATTTCACAGAGCATTCTAATCAAAGAATTACTTATTGGTAATGCATATTTTCCCTCCAGATTTTCAGATCAAAACAACTTTGCATACTTGTCTGCAAAATCCATTCTGCATCAAACTGTATTACCATGTATTGTTGTCTATCAAAGAGATCTGTCTTTCTGAGAAGCACATTTTCAGTTGCAAGCAGCATCTGCTGTTTTGAAAAAGCAAGGTATGTTCTTTCTTCCGTATGCATTAGCAGGTATATAAAGGCTTTGAAAGCAACAGTCATTCCTGAAAGAGAAAGGAACACAGCCTATTCTGCCGTTGTTATAATAGCTCCAGAATAGAGACATCGGTAACATCCAAGTGTTTCCACTGCCTGTTTACTGACCGCTCAAGAAAACAGGAGACTTAAGCCTGTGTAAAATTTGACACCATTTTGGTGCTGACTGATTTTACAAAGCAGCTCTCCCAGTTGTATTGCTTCCTACTTTATTTTGAAACTACCTTGGACCTGAGAGGGGCAAAAAAAAAAACAAAAGGCCAAAACATTGCAGAATTCCATATCAGAGATATATTCCTATTCTATCTCAATCAAATCCCTGCCAGGACTCAAGATGAGCCACTCTGGAATTGCTGTGTGACAGAAGTCACAGAAGAGTTACTGGGCAGGGTGTGTGGTCAGAGATTTAGCCAGGCACTTTCTTCCTTTGGCCTCGCTGTAGCACCCATGCTCATGTACTTGCAAATGCAGTATTTCTCCAGTTATAACCTCTAATTTTTTTAATTGCTCTTCAAAAAGGCCTTCTAGCAGACGAGTCAAATTTCATATCCATGAAGAAATGCAAAGTTTTGCTACCCAAATGAAGAAATGATGATCGTAAGACAACCAGAACGCTGGAAGAATCCTGGTCATATTGTTAGCACTATGCATGC
The DNA here is from genome assembly GCF_000687185.1 of Egretta garzetta. Classification (NCBI taxonomy): domain Eukaryota; kingdom Metazoa; phylum Chordata; class Aves; order Pelecaniformes; family Ardeidae; genus Egretta; species Egretta garzetta. Next base: position 761,924 of record NW_009259800.1, read on the forward strand.
TATTCATGTGACACGTATACGAAAGAGATTTTGAAAGTTAAGAGTTAGATAAGCAGGAATAAGGCTTAAAACACAGTCCTTTCCAGCTCTTCTTCAGCTTTCCTGTACAGAACAGTTGACACAATGTTTTTCTAAACCCCTCACAAAATGCATTAATACAAACTTGTGAAATAAGTTTGTGGTTTAGTGAGATTAAGTGCAGCATTGCAAACCAGTAAAGAATGACACTTGATTTATAGTAGTCAAGTTAAGAAATATTACTGTTCATGTTGGGGAATACATATAAAACCCTATGCACTCCAATTTTCATGATTCACATGTACCCCAAAATGCCAAAATTAATCTTAGACATTGTTATTCCAACATCCCATGAGCAGAATGCATACTGCATCAAATTGGATTAATGCATAGGAAGTATGCAAAAAAACTTGCTGTTTCTCCCTAAAACAAATTAAACATTAAAAAAATTATCTTAATCTGAGACAGAAAACTATCATGATTGTTTTAGTTGCACTTAAATAAGTGTAGGTGAAACCAGAGACATTTTGGTTTATGAAAAAAGTCAAGCATTATCATTTATGATGTTTGCTGATATGCAACTGTCCTCTTCTGTACCTACACATTCTTCCTATTCCCGCCTGTACACTCGTGCCAGTGTCAGTCAGACCCTGTTTGAGTATGCTAAGCCAGTGGAAAACTAATCTCATAAAAAGTGAACAATTTGCAGAAAACTTTTTCTTGGTCAGCTTAATTTTATGCTGACTTGGCATAGAAGTGGCTCAGGCAGCAGTGAGCTCAGCCTAGCATCCCTGGGACCACATCCCAGATGAGAAACCTCACCTCCTTGTTTTGAAATCAGTCTGTCTCTGCCCCTGCTAATATGCACCGAAAAGAGTTCCTGCAAAAGGACTGAGAGATGAACCAAATGAAGCAGAACAGGAACCTGACCATATTTCCCCAATTCCATTTGAGTGCACTAGAGCATTACTAGCTACTGTAAGAATGCATTTTTTTCTTCTCAACATTTTATCCCGGACCTCAGACACTCCACCTATAAAAATTTTCATTCAGCTCAATATATTTCTGTGAAACCTTTTCAGTTTCAGCAAAACAGCACATCCATCATAGAAAACTGTCTGGTTTGTTATTTTAATTAGCTCTATTCTCGAGACTACGAGTTCACCACACACAGACATGCATTTCTCCCAATCCTCAAGAAAATGAACAAATCCAGCAAACTTGAAGGACTCAAGAGTGCAAGAGCCCCTTCTCATTTAATCCAAAAGGGCTCCAATTTATATGCCTCCAGCATTACAACTCCTTAAGAGGCTGTTACATTTACAATGATGAAATAAGGTGAATGACATTTAATATTTCAATAATCATAATTCAGGTAGGTTGATTCTGCAAATATTATTTATCAATTTAAAGGCTTTGGTCATATTTTGTTTCTTTTTTAAGTAAGTGGACAAGGTTGCTTATCTGTTGTCCTATTTGTGAACTTTAAATATGAAGGTATTTAGTATTGCATATATTCCGAACTTTCCAGAAATCAACTGCATGATATGAAACAGAAAATTCAAAATTATCTTTAGATCAAAATAATAGAGTTCTTATTCAACAAAATTCTGAGTTATGTACAGAAATATCTACATGGCAGTATGATGCCACTATTTGATCTTATCCTTCCAATTATTATATTCACATTATGGGAATGAAACAATATTTTCACTAGTGTCCATGTTTTTTATCCAGCTGTCTCAGGCAAAACAGTTTCACTGTTCTTGGAAACATTTATTGAGAAATAAAGAGGTGACAAGAATAAAACTATATCTAAAACAATTTTCCAGAGCCTATACGTTTGCCTCACACATCCCCGATTAAAACAATTTGCAACATATGCACAAGTTTGAGTATAATTGAAATGTATGACCTTCAAAATATTATTACATATTGATTCTGCCAATTTATACCATAAGATGAAGAAGAATTTTGCAGTAAATTGCACTATTATTGCAATCAAAGATTTTAGTTTCAGAAGAAGCAAACGTTTAGAGAAACAGCTAGAATAATTGAGCTTATTCAGATAGGAGATTCTGGATGTGTTATGAATGCAAAGCAGCCTCTGATTGCATAACGCTTAACACAACAATCATAGGAGTAATTGATTTCACACTTCTTTTAGGTTTTGTTTCTCATTACTAGACAAAGGCAGTGATCATCTCATTTTGTTTCAAAGCAAAAAATGACAATTTTTGCTAATTAATACAGAATATCTTTAATAGTTTCTTAGATGTTTAATTTTCTGGTTCTCTCAGATTTTTAAAAGTCCTCAAGTTGCAAACCAACTTCTCTCATAATTGTACAACTTTTATTTTCTTTATATTATCTACTGAAAAGACGATAAGAATTCAAGAATAAAAACTCTGAGTTTGCCATGACAACTGCTGTGATAAGATTTCCACATATCTGGGAAAATTATCCCTTCCTGCAGTAAGTAAGTTGAATTGCTATTAAAGTGGAGTTAGCCTGAACAGAGAAAGGGTAAAAGGGTGGGGAAGAAAGAGGGAAGGGACGAGTGCTATTGGTAACAATGCTATTTTAATAACAGGGAAAATGAAAGGGTAAAATGTGTTTGAATTGTTTAATGAGTTCTGCTGCCAATGAAACTACTGCACATTCTTCTTTCTAAGATATTATATAAAACTGATTTAACAGCTTCCTGTCAATAAAAATGTTTTTCTTGACTCTGGTGGGCCCTGGATTGGCATTACTAGAGCAGATCTGAATTTATGCAGGTCTGGGTTGTTTAACGGCACTGTACGTTGCAGTGCATATGGTTAAACAGTCTTCTTTCCCATATCCTTCACACTGCATCTGCATTCATTCCTACCCTACTATTACTTCATTTTCTTAATCTATGTCTTGCCAGGTACACCTGCCAACATCTGATTAAGTTGAAATATGAAGCATTTGTCGTAAATGGTGTATGACCAGGATAATAAATCTTGTGTCAATATTCAGAGTTTTCCTTGGCAGTTCAGATTCAGCCAAACACTGACACACAGCTTCAATTCCAGATATGGTTCAACTCAATAGTATGTGTGTGTGTGCCTGAATCTGGGCATGCTGTCAGGATTTCTAGGAGCAGCAATGCAGGGCACACAGCTGTGTGTCTCCTCATCACCCCAAAACATTTCAAGGCTTTGGAAAGCTCTACTCTTCACCTCTAATACAACTGAACCACTTCCTTTGCATTTTTAGAGACATAACATTAATTCTCCCTTATGCAAGGTGATCACATCTTTAAAATAAACTTAGTAATACTTAGTGATCTGAATGGAGAAGGGGACTGTACTTAAGTTTCACCTTAACATATAAAAAGACTGTGGTAATACTTAGCAACTCTGTTTCCAAATCAATCATCTTAAAAAAAACGAAAAATAAATTATTGCACTGATATTTTTGTCAAAAGATCTTTCTAAGAAAGTTAAATAATGGAATCCTCTCTTATACTTGTTTATATTCAGGGAGTCACTGCAGATACCTGACCAGACCATCACACATCTGCTTTAAGAGAGTTATTATCTTCTGTTCGATGCCAAATGTTTTCTATCCTGCACAAGAATTGTTAGCAAGAATACATGTCATACAGCCATAAACCTACACAATGCAGTAGCAGTCATTTGAATAACTATGCACAAATATTTTGCCAAAATACCACCCACTAAGTCACAGTCTTTCAGGGAACGGCACATTTTTCCACTGAATATAGAACGTGGTGGGTAGTGGGTTTTCCTCGGAGCATTATCTAGTCTTTTCTTCCTGTAAACCCAGTCCTACAGGGGTTTGGGCATGTATTACCGAACCTACTTTGTGTGCAGACTTTGAAATCCATCGGAAGCCTGTCTGTTGATGAGTTTCTTCTGTTGTAAGATACAGAAGCAATAATGACAAAGCCAAAATCTTTTTATGCTGAAAACAGGGGAAAGAATCTGTATAATACATCTCCACTCACCTTACTTAAGCTATCATAACATTTTTTTAAACTGCTTTTTTTCTTCTAAATGTTACATGAATGGCCCTGCAGTATCAGTACTTTCAATTTTCTTTAACAAGGCATTGTTTGTAGAGAGGTTTTTTCCACTCTAGAAGACATGAACTGTTTTTTTGAATCAGCGCTGTGTTTTCTGCATACCCCATCTAGAAACAAGCCATAGAGAGTGATTAATACTTCTCAGGACTGCCATGAGTTTGGTTTAGTTGGGAAAATAACTGAGGTCAATTTTTGATGGTGTTTGCTACCCTGTTATAATAAATAGCTACCATTCTGGGTTTTGAGGACTATATTTTAAAAAGAAAAAAAGATTTGATCATCTTATATACCAGATATATACTATGCTACATGAAACACTTTTTTGGTTAAAGAGTTGATCTTTAAACAGCCCTGATCTGTTCCTCACATCCTGTTTTTATGCATGTGTTCTTAAAATACGATTTTTGCCCCATGCAAATGTCTGAAACTCTCTCTGTAAACAACCTACTTTCTAGAAAAGTAATTTTAGGAGAGGTAACTTTAGCACATTACGCATATTAAGACTTGTACTGATTCTTAGGGCAAATTTCAAGCCTAAAACTGACCAAAAAGAAGTTCAGATAACAGTGGTGTACATGAGGAGTTAGTATGTGTTATTCATGCTGTCTGACAGGTTTGCTAAGTTGAGTAGTTTTTACCTCTGCAGACTTTTACAGAAGTCAATTTAGCCACTACCAAATCTGCACTACATCTCTGGTTGAATCAGAAGATCAGGAACATACTAACACTCCACTAAACTGCCTTCCACCTCTTAAAAGGTCAAGGTTAATAGTGCTTCCCACAGCTGCTTGTGCAGTGCCGCCACTCACTTCATCTCTTCAGCAAGACTGCAGTCACTCAGCCTGTCAGCAGTTTGGTTCAAATTGAAATGCATCATCTTCTTTAAAAGATACCTCAATTTGCACATTCAGCCAAGTAACGTAGTATTGCGTTGGTGATGAAAATACGTTTTAATCATAATTGGAATTCTGTATTCTTTTTTCCCCAAAAGATTCTGTGGAGATGCGACTGACAGAAATTACTTGTCATTATATTATTTAGCAAAACGGGAGATGGAAGCACAATTCCTTAAGGCATGATCAGTCTTTGGATAATGCTGTAATTACCATGAGCTACATTTTCCCTTTGCACTGGAATGGTAAAATGCGTACTCTTGCACTCTAACATGCAGCTCCAAGACAAAGGGAAGACGAAGCAGGGCTTTGTTTGTAAATTGGAGTGCACAGTTCTGGAAGCACATGATATACCATCTTTGTGTTATTTTTACAAGAGAAAGTAAAAGAATCAAAAAAGCAAAGCAAAAAAGGAACAAGAAATGAGCAGCATGAACAAGAAAAAAAGCAGGCTTTCAGTACTGTGTTTACAGTTTCCAACTGATTTCAGTCACACAGAAAAATTGTGTTGTCTTATGACCAAGTTTCCTCAGATGTAATGGGAAAGTAGATAGCTCCTTTCTAAGGAAACAGTTATCTTCTAACATCCTTAAATAAAGTTTTCTTTCTAAAGTTTTCCTCTCAAATAGCTGATAGAAACTTCTGTCAGCATCAAAGTAAATGGGCCTAATCTTATACGATACACTAATTCTTTTGTTCCTTTTAATTTCAATCTAGCCAGTCTACAAGGTTATGGGAAATCTATTTTATGTTGCTTTTCAATACTGATTAGTAGCTGGTTTGAAGGGTATAATGGAATGGGAAATCAGTAACTAGATCTTAATCATATCCTTTAATCTTAGGCATCAGTGTCAAGGTAGCCAGGTGATTTTCAAGTTCTTGCCTGGTGTATTTTTCAAGCTCATGCTATGGTGATGAATTAATACCTGGCAATACTTGCTCAGCCAGGGGATCAATGATAAACACAGATTGCCATTAAATTTACACAACAAATATCCAAGTTTTCCAGACTGTATCACATCAGGTTCTACGCTCAAAAATAGAAGATTAACTTGATTCAGCCGTACTCAAAGCATCAAGAAGTACTGATCATAAAGCATATGACTGTGCCTTTATGGGTTTCTGCAAACTCAATAAATTAGTACAGTCAGCAGGGAATTAATTCTATTAAGTTAAAAGTTAAGAGACTCAGTCAATATGCAGAAGGTATATTCAGTAGCTAGGGAGACTGCAACTGAAGTTCCCTGAAGTTTTCCTTCTTTTGAGTGATAGCATGATGTACAACCTGATCTTCACATGTACATCATAGCACTTATTAATCTGACCTCATAACTACCAACAAATGAATTATAAGGGTTCAGAGCAGGCTAGAAATATAGTACAGAGGGAAGACAGAGTAAAATGCACGCAACCACCCTTTCTAGGAGGAACTAGAGTTTGGCAAGAGGTAGAAAAGCTTTCTTAAATTAAAAAAAAAAATTAAAGATAAACATTATTCAGCATTCATTATAAAGCAATTGAACACTGAGACATCAAGATGAGGGTAGAGATCCGCCCTTCAAACAACAAAGTGCTAACAAGACTGACGGGTGTGTAATGTGAAAAGGCTGATGACAGTACCAGGCACTTCCTATATTTCGGAAGATTTTTTTGGTGCATTCTCAGTTATTTCTGCACAAGTGGGTGGTTCTTTCCTATGATTTAACTGGCAAAATCCTCAATAATAGGAAAAGGACATTTTCGAAGTTCACAGAGACCAATCAAAACTTGGGAGCCCACTATGTGAATGGTTCTGCAGGCAGCTAAGCATCCACAAGCAAGAGAAACCGGAGACAGACAACTGTCCAAATAACTGAAAGTTATTCTGCTTGTTTTGGGTTTACCTTTAAAAAAACAAATCTTTGGATCATTTTTCAATCTCCTGTATTTACTTCTGTCACATTTCAGCAGTGACTTTTGTGATATCAATACTTGCAGAAACTGCCTGGCAGTTATAAATGTCATTTTATCATGTTTACATAAGAGTCAGCACTGGAAGACCATTTCAGCACTTGGATGTTTTGGCTGCAATAATCAGTAGCAACTTGTTTTGGCTTGTAGTTAAAAGACTCATGTCTGAGCCTGTGGACATTATATTACATTATAAACCACAATGGTGGTTCTGTCAGAAGTTAAACTTTGCTTTAAAAATAAAAGCCTGATGAGGCAATGTAAAAAGAAAATGTTGAAAATTCAGATTAAAGAAAGGTAAGAGAGAGACTGCAATAATATAATTTCAAACATGGTAAAATAAACTACCTAAATGGTCACTCTACTACACATGCTAAGTATAAATGATGTCCCATAACACGCTGTTATCTTTAATGATTGTCCTCTGGTCAGCCATAATAGTTTCATAACAGATGTAGCTTATTTGAAGAACTTAAGGAAGAGAAGAAAGATCTGACCTTCATTTAGCTAATATGAAGGGAACATTTCATATGGAAAGTACAACCAAAGCTGCTTTACTTATTTCAGATTACAAAGAGAAATGATTAAGAGACGCAGCAATTCAAGGGAAGCAAAGCTATTCCACTGTGCTAGGGACCAACACGCCTATGCCCGGGCTCGGTGGAGCAGCACCTTGCGAAGCCACCTGAGCTGGCTGTGGTGAGTTATCTCTGGAGCCAGAAGCACCAGGGCTGCCTCAGTGTGGTGCTTTGACTAATTACGCTCTCAGGGAGGCAGAACTAATTACCTTGGCTTGAGCCCAGATGGATATTGTTTTCAGGGCTCAAGCTACTAGCTCTGCATGGGGCTGCACAGTGTGCTGGATAGACTTTTGTATTCCCTTATCTATACCACGGCATTGCTTGAGCTAGATAAGCATATCCTACTTGATAACTGGTAGAAATGCACAGAACCAAGGGTGCTGAGAATATCAAGATATTATTTGTGGAATAGAAAAATATGTATTTACTATAGCTGTAAGTTTAAGTCAGTCAACAAGCATAGCCATCAACACATCTTCTCTAGGATTGATTCTAATTCAGATTAAATATCAACAATACCTTTTATCACAGAACCTTATCAACACTAAATAATCCCTTTAAAATATTTTTGCCCTCCAGCCATATTTGGTAAACAAACTTCCAAATAAAATGGAATAAAAATCTGTACATTTGAGAATTTCTATTTAAGGTTAAATTTCTTCTTTCGCATTGAGACATGGAGTGTGGATTTTAAATTGATTTCATCCTGTTGTTAAACAGAAAAATATTTCAGCCTTGAGGAATATTCTAAGAGTGAAAAGTATTTAGAGCTATGCTTTACAACATGGTTGCCAAAACGCCCTACAGTTAGCAAATATTGACAAAGGAGTACTTTGGTTCAGGAAGCCCCACAAGTCAAGCAGTAACTGAACATTAGTTTTAGAGAACAACCCATCAAACACACTTATCCCAACTATGTAGCATGACTGGAATAATCTCTGAAATTTTAGTGTGGTCAGAAAACCTGCATTCAAAATGCAGAAAAGGGAAGACTACATTCTCTGACACAGTGCTGATCTTTGGGTGGAAACTGCAGTTATTGACCTGAACATACAAAATATTTTTAAGAACTAGAGGAATGAAGCAGGAGACTTCCTGAATTTTGTTTAGAGGTTAAAGTCATTCTGCAAGTTCACTGACAGTTTTGCTTTTGATAGGAAAATAGGATCAGATTGAAAATGCAGTAACATAAAACCAACAATGGCAAAACTATCCTTAACAGAGAAAAAAAAAAAAGTTCTCACAGGAAAGCAAGCTCTTTTCACAGAGTTGTAGCTTTTCAGAGACAGAACGCAAATCAATCTGATTTAAGAAGAACACTTATTTAAAGGAGAACTGCATTTTTTCCCTGCCTCTTTTGTTTGAACCTCTCATACTTCTGTGCTGTTCTCATCCTCTATTTCTGCAGACTTAACTTTTGCTAAGTATTTATATCTACACAATCTGGTTATAAAATGCTCAATACCATCAGAGTTTCAAATAAGTAAATTTGAAACTCCACACTTCTGCCTGATTCTAAGGGCTAGCTCAGTGTGAATTATATATTTTAATCCTATCATCTTTCTGAACACTAAGGGCTTTCCTGAAGTAGCTCATGGCCCTGGAACATCACTGGGTGCCTGTGCTGCCAGAGGAAAGGGGCGCGATGTATCCCATGCAGGTCTCTGGGCTTTTCAATGCCCTGTGCCTGGCAACAGCTCCAACCCTTCACTGCTTTGCCTACATCCCCTGTCTGACCCAAGGCATGCACAAGCTTCCTCGAGAAAGGGAACCCTTCCAACACATCTCCATCATCTCCTTATCCCCTTCTCTCCAGCTGACAAGTTACTGAAAGCCCCGCAGGTGGGCAATGCTCAGCCACTCACTCACACAGCACTTAACCTTTGCTTCCAGTGCTGGTGAGGAAGAGGTCCTCGTGCACAGACCTACCACAGTTATTTATACTTCAGCATCTCTAGCTGAAAGTGGTATTAATATTGTCACCTGCAGTAAATAGTTCCTGGCATGATTTAATGAAGCATAACAATCAGGCACTAGAATATTAAATATTAAGCATTTACTTTAAACATTGAACAACAGAGTTCTCTGAATTTCTAAATCTTATCCAGATTTTATAAAAACTCAAAATGAACCAGGAAACTTTTAGCATGAAAAATTTACGTCCCTTAAAACAGAAGAAAGAAACTGGGAGCAGGATGTCAGGGACGCCTCCACATTATAAATATTTCAGATCACATCTATAAAGGAAAAAATATTCTGCTGTCTCATATAATCTCAAGTAAATATAATCTCTGATACCAATCTTGGTAAAGAATCAGAAGTTTCAGTTAGTTTGACAAAAATACCTAAGTGACACTGAAAAGTGTAACACTAAAATATTTCAGTTGTGTCCATACTGTGAGCCCATCTTTGTTTCCAGCTGTGGAATGAGGCCAGCAGTAATACAAACTGGGAGATTTTTGTGATAATGTGGAGCTGCAGAAGTGACAGTCACCATTAGTTATAGTTATGTGGGAGTGGCAGACTTTTTTATTGCTAGTTTCACTTGTCTGGACCATAAAGAGCTCATTATCCTGAAAGCTGCATTCTTATATTATGCTGTAGACAAAGTCAATACCAGAAGAACTGTCTCACGCACACGATACTGCGTGATATCATATTTGTAATCAGCAAAAATTCTCTTCTTTTAATCTCGACTCTCTTCATTGCTTTTTCACCACCTTCTCAGTAAGAGATAAATGACATTTGAATAGAATTTTATAATGACTAAATTAAAATGTTCAAGGTAATGTTTAATGAGGCATAGTGCTGCTGGCCACACTGCCTTTGTTTTAATTATAATCTCAGAATTTTTAAAAAATTACTGTCACTCTATTACAAACTACCCTGAAGGTTGGGGTATACCAGGACAAAGAAAGTAAGCAAGCAAGCAAAGAAACAAATGTATGCCCTACTTCTAGGCTTGGGGAGTTTAGGTCTAAAAATCAATTAATAGCTTTGACAAGTTTTAATGTAGTGAGAGATGTAACTGTCATTATTCTCTTTGGGAATAAATCAGAAAGTTTTGACACCAGCAGTCATGTCACCAATCCCTCTTTGTGCCTTAATATTTATCTGCTTTTTTGATCACTAGGATAGTCTTCAGAGACAAACATCTCATTTTTATGAAAGGCATTTTTATGAAAGTAGCCCTGTTCACAGTTGGAAACAGAAAAACCTGGGATTTACTTTTCAGTTCATTTCTCCCCAGCTACTGAATTTTTCATTTGAAGCAATTAAGAAGAAACATATTGATAAGTAGAATGCTGTTTAAGCTAAAAAAGATCAGAAAACATTCTATAGACTTCTTTATGTGTGTCTAGTCAGTAATGCAATGCATTAATTCAAGTGCTTTCTACTCTGTATTCATTTTTTACCTTATTTGCTATTTATTAATCAGCTCTGTCATGCACTCCCGAAGGTGAAGGATTAAAGAGAGAGCTGGAGAAAAGAAAGTCCAGGGAAGTGCAGACTTCAGATAGTTTTGCTCTGGCAAGAATAAGTGCATAAATGTATTCACTGAAAGCAGTCGTGACTGCATCAGGCTTCATATGGTATTTTGTTTTCCTTAAATTTCCCTTAGAA
>NW_009259800.1:774158-781635 GCF_000687185.1 Egretta garzetta
ATTTCACTCAGAATAACAAGCGACCCTCAGCCTTGTCAGGTGCTGAATATCTGAGCAAAATGCCAAACCTTGATCTCTCTGAATCCTGTAACCTATGGAGTCATCTTCTGTAAAAATGGGAAGAGATATCTGAAAGAAAATACATAATATTTCATAATACACGCTCTCTTTTTTGTCTTTTTCAATCCTTAATTTGTTGGGTATTTTTTAAATGTCTGTCCCCTTTACAGTCTCCAGTGTCTTTAATTAAACTCACTAGATTCTTCCCTCCTGCCTGGTGGATGGCATTAATTGCCTGTTTGCTAGACACCATGTGAGGGGTAAGACACAGTGAAGGAAAAGCGTGGTTCTGACCCTAGGAAAAGCTAGCCTGGAGATAATACTTCCAACTCTCTCTTAGAAACCTAATGTGCTACATATTGGGGAAAAAAAAACCAGACAGTGTCTTTTAGATGCCTGCATTCACTCTGCGTACACAGTCAGAAAGGCTGGAAAGAATTGATTATGGTGGCTTTATATTTTTTTTATCTGTGCATATAGTTCCTTCTGAACTGTCAGGATACCTGACTGTAATAACATGTTCAATCTCTTCAGTCAAATGTGCACGTATTTCTTTATCTCTGCTTTTACCTTTTTAACAAATAAATAGAAACAAGCTGCAAACCCTTTTCCTGTAGTCCGGTGTTATTCTCTAGCTATTGACATAGTCCTAAAATGCATTTATTTTAAATTTCAAAATGGCCTTGCCTATCATACAGAAGAGTTTTACAAACTCTTGTCTGGAAACTTACAGACATGAGGAATTTTTTTATAGTGCTATTGCTACTTGCTTAGTGTTATTTTTACCATTTGTTCCTGGGATTGCAAAAACCAAACTAACAACCTGTCTTAGACATGCAATACATACATGTCTTAGAAGTGAAGTAGAAACTCCAAATAATCTTCTCAAACCTCTGGATTTTATGTCAGTATGCCTTAATTTACATTTACCTTTAAACACCCAGAAAGTATTCTTTCCTATCTACATTAGATGACTTAAACTTCAGACATATATAAAACCTATTCTTTTGGGGCTCACTGTTTTTTTGCAAATGTTCTTCACAGGATATAAAGCTGAAAATTTAAGAATAAAGAGACAGCAGAACCAAAATTATTCACTGCGCTGTCTGCCAAATTTCTGTCATCTCAATGCAAGTCCAGAGAGCAGTCAGCTGAGACTGAAAATCAAATAAAGTATAATATAATCCAACAGATTACATTTGTGGCAATTATGGAATACTTTCCATTTACACAATCTGCCTATGCTTTCAAAAGGTATATGTGATTTGCTGCATTTTCTAGAAGGGGAAAACTCAGAAATCAAGCCACATTTTCAAGGAACATTGAAGCCTATCAGAAGGAAATTCATAGTTCTAGCAAATGGTAGGATATTTTTTATTAAATATGCTCTTTTTCCAGTATGTAGACACATTCTAAAAGTATTTCAAAGCAATGCATGCAATACTGGAATGGTTTAAAACTACATGTCACTTCATTTTAAAAGGGCATAAATTTATTTCCAGTATTTCCTTCTTAATACAGGCATATGCATTTAAGTTTTTTGCCTACATTATTTTTAGTAAATTATAATTTAATTATAATTATTTCCAATTCTTTTTCTGAACCAATAGTTGTTCTTAAAAAATGGGAAACAACAAGAGATAACAAGTGAAATATAAAGAATGTTATTCTAAAGAAGGTAGGGATTCTGAAAGACCACAGGATTTTCAGAAGCCAAAACTGCAGACTAGACAAGAGACAATTCAGAGCGTCTGTAAAATGACAAATACAAATGAGATGATAGCCAACAGTAACATAAAAAAAAAAGGCACCAGTCTTTTAAATCTAAGAATAGGTAAGGAAGACTGTTTAAAAAAAATTAAAATCTTGCAATATTATTTTGAGAAGGCAATAGCTCTGTCAACAAACCATAGAAAAAACCCACAGATAATTTCAGTCTGACAACCAGTGGAAATCCATAGAAACCATATCTCTTCATGGACAAAAATAGTAGAAGACTGGAGGAATATCAGAGGAATATCACACGCTTGCCTGTGTTTTTCCTCTTCCATAATTACGTGCTTATTGCCACTGTTGTACAGGTTACTGGACAGGATTACACCCTTCATCCATACAGCCATTCATACATTATGGTCTTTGTCAGTGGACTACTACTTTTTCCATGTGTCACAAAGCTTTTGAACTGTCTGTAACACCATCATCAAGATACCAACTGAGCTGAACATAAATAGCAGCTCTGTTGTATCAGTTGGAGAAGAGGTCCCCTCCCCTAGAGGAGTATGGTTTCCAGATATTTAGGGCTTTGAACAGCTTTCTATAGATCATTTTCTTCTTTTCTTCCCTTCAGAAAAAGTAAGGAAATGTTGTAGACATTGATATGCAATAATCATTTGTTTATTGAACCTATGCTTTTCCTATTTAAAAATAAGTATTATGTTTAAATGAGTAGATTGAGATTACTCTAAATTTATATGTACATGATTCGTAAACCACTAAAAAATAGTAGAGGTTAAACTGCCCTGATTATTAAGGTACTCATTATCAAAGTATTCTATAAATGCGCACACATTTAGTTACATTGGTTCAGATGGAGAATGGTAACTTGTCCAGTTGTAAATCAGATCTGTTTGATTATATTCCCATGTCCATTTTCTGCAGCTAGTATGTGATGAACACTTCTCCGTTTTCAACCAACCATCAACTAGTGTAATTGTTTTCGCATGCTTATTAATCGTATATCATAATGAAATAATTTATTCCTAAGCAGATCATAACAAATGAGGAGTACATAATGTTGATGTTCTCTGTTAAAGAGCAACAGCTGTTACAGTATTTGAAGTTCTTATTACTGTTGACCCCTATGCAATACATATGAATAGACTCTCACAGGCTCAATTATGGTATTTTGTGTATGTATCCGTTTAGAGTAGACAGGACAGTAAATAACATTTTATTTTCCGGGCTATATATTTAGCTGTTAGAGCATGGCTCTACCAATGATTGTTACATCATGAGTATGCACTACGGAATATCTAGATTTTCACCTATTTAAAAGGAGGGAGGAAAAAAGCATTGAATGTGCTTATGTAATGGGCTATCAACCGGGGTAGTTAAGAACAAAAAGATTACTTTCTAAACAGTAGTCATATCTATTATCTCCACTGGAATACTGTCACTGCCTATGCTTTTTAATGCACTTGTCATCCAGGATAAATGGAGACTGATGACAACTATTAGTCTATTTTTTCACGCTTTCTGTGGTTCAGTGCCGTTCTGCTTGAAAATGTTGTTGTGTAAAAAGGTGACATCCATCAGCTATATTGTTCATTCGTTCAAATCTTATGTTGATGAATATCAGTGTAGTGCTAGTGACTTAAAACATAAGAGCGTTAAGAGGTCTCTAGGTCACTGTGTCAAACCTCTGTAATCGCAGTCATTAATGTAAATGGCATTAAATCCAGAAAGTTCTTGACCATATATCACAAGCCACAGAAAACCCATTACACTAAAGCACTTATGTACAAAAGACCAAAAGCCTCAAAATATATAACATGCTTCGGAAAAAGAGAAAACAAGAGGTATTACCAGTATCCTGGAATCCTTCAGTATCAGAAAATTTTTTAGGTGCTAAAAGTTGTTAACATTAGCCCAAATGCTCTGAACTTTTCCAGGAAGCTAACTGCACCCTGCGCTTCAGAGCAAGGACACATGTCCCTGGGGATACTACTTCACTCAATGTGTACAAAAGGCCCTTTTTCATGCTCAAGTCTCAATGACAGTCATCCTATCATTCACCAATGCAATGCAGGACCTTCTCCTCTTCCCTTGTAGCCATCCAGCCTCATTTTCTTAAATTTAAACCCAGTTCTATTGCTACAGGCAACAAGGACAGTTATTCTTACCATATGGTAATCTAGCTGGCTACGTGACTGGCAAATTGTTAACTTTGTGTCAGCCACAAATTGAGTTTATCTCTTGATTATTCTCTTTTCTTCAAAATCCATTCTAATGCTGTGCATGGTATTAAGGTCAAACTAAGAGGTCTGTGTTTCTTACAGCTGAATATCTGATAAGGCATTTGTACTTTCACATTGCAACCTCTATCCATCATCTCTAACCAGAAAGCAAAATTAGTTCCAAATTATGAACTACCTAAATAGAAAAGACAATTATTGAGTGAATCATTTTGCCTCTCCAACAGAGGATTACAAACGTTATGGAGTTCCTATCCCATGGCAGTGATCTAAGGGATGAGGAAGTTCCCTGAATGGCACTGTTAATGTATCTCCTTTCCTGTTCCCAGATTGTCCATTCATCCCAGTCCTTGCAATTATGCGCTCCCTGCCTCCATGCTCTGCATCCACCAGTTTTACACCTGCTGACTGTGGCAGAGGTGGCATTTCCTGGGGCCAGGGCTATGTGTGCACTGACCAATTAACTTCTACATTGTCAAACAGGGCACTCCCGTATCTCTGGGTTAAGCCTCGCAGTTACTGCTGGGGTAAAACCAGCATTGAAGACTGCATGAATCTCTTGGGTCATATTTTGTGCAGGCCTGCTGTAAATACCTCAAGTCTTTGAACCCTCTCCTTCTCTGATCGATACTGCTCCAAACATTCAAAGCGTTTTGATGATCTTTAAAGGTCTCTTCCAACCCAAACCATTCTATCATGTTTAGGACAGCAGTGCATACTCGCAAGAAAGTTTAGTTCTATTTGTTGCAGTTTTATTGAGCTTCTTGGCTTTGTGTTTTGTGTGGGACCACACAGCAACTATGTGGCTAAGAAAAGTTTAGAGTTGCCCAGATGGTAGCAGTCATCAGATGAGGATGATGGTGGAAGCCATATTATGGACATATCCGTTTAAAATTCTGGTATTTCCAGCAGGGCTATCTTTGAGGAACTAAGGACCCTTTGGATCTTTTATGTGTTTTCAGGCAAGCAGACAGCAGAAAAATACATACTAGAAAAGAAGTAAGCAAGACAAGCCACTGACTTGCTTACTAAGATGAAGTATTTTGCTTTTGGATTCTCTAAATTTATTATTTGCTAACTGCCATGCTAAGATTGAGCTGACAAGTAGAAAGAACACAACTGTCATCCTAGTTTGCAATCTAAACCAATAGAATACCATACAGAACATCTAAAGGACAGTATTAGAGTGGATCTTTATAGTTAAAAATGCATTTTTTACTGTAAGTTTTATGTAACTTTGACTCTTACTGAATTCGATGGAAGTTTGGGTCAGTCAGAATATTAATGCTGGAATTTTTACCTGAAATATACAGTCTTACCTAAACACTACAGTCACCCAATCACTGTAAAAAATTATTGACAGATGATGCCAAAATTCTGAGAGG
Source organism: Egretta garzetta (assembly GCF_000687185.1). Classification (NCBI taxonomy): domain Eukaryota; kingdom Metazoa; phylum Chordata; class Aves; order Pelecaniformes; family Ardeidae; genus Egretta; species Egretta garzetta. Next base: position 779,578 of record NW_009259800.1, read on the forward strand.
CCAATGATATCATTTAGTGGAGTAAATGCAATTTAAGTGTTTAAGAGACACAGGGAAGAAGTAGGACTCAGATTTCACATGGAATTATTGTAAACAGATCATTGTGAATAGTCAAATTCCTGTAGCAGCCAGCAATGAGCTGGCAGCAGTTGAAGGAAAATTGGCAAGGGTCTTTCTAACAGCAGTGAAGTAACATTACCCATGTGCTCTATTTTTAACTGGTGAAAAACACTTACACGTAGACTTGCATACATGCACACCAGGATCTTCACAATACTGTTAGCTCAAGTTTACTCCTGTGAGTGTTTGGCGTGTTCCCATATAATTCAATCTAATTTATTTCATAAAGTGAATTCTTTAAGAAGCTCTGCTTACTGAGGTGTAAAATGATCACAGCATTTCACGTGTTTGTGATGGGTTTGAGATATTGCTCTTCTCTTCCCACACAGCTTTTTAATAAAAATGCTGCCAGTTTGCTGACCTTCCCCTCTCCAAGGTTAATGGTTTGTTATCTATAAATTACTTCTCATGATCCAGCTTGGGTTATGAACTCCAAAATTGTCTTCTGTGGGCTGCCTCTTCAATTTGTTTTAGGCTCAGAGAAAAGGACATTTCTTAGTAACTGAGGCAGATTTCACAATAGGAAAAAAGTACTACAGAAATGAAAAGAGAGAACGTTGGCTTTAGAAACATGCCATTTTGTTCTATAAGAAGACATACAATTATTTCAGTTGGTCGATGTTGTGGAACAACCACTGTCATGTTCCCTAGTAAAGCTGAATGCCTACATGACTGCAATTTACCAAACACTGCCTCAACTCCTTTTTTCTTGCATATGGAGTCTCTAGGCTAAAGAGAGACAACAATTAGAGACATTGCATTATTGTAAAGGTTTAGAAACATGTTAATAGTCAAACAATTTATAATATGCAGTCTTTGTTATCGTTACAGAACATCTGTTACTTAAGAGCCAACTCTGTAATAAACCATGCCCTAGTACTTTATAATCCTGTCACAGTGTAAAAGGGAAAAGTAGAGATGATATTAAATTTGATCTTGAGAGGTAACAGACATACTCGCATCCCACTGAGGACAGCACAAGCAGAAGGTGTGCAGCAACACCCTGCAGTTTTCATATACTTTAACGATATATCACATAATTCTTTACCAGTTGGTCCTTTCCGCCTTTTAAACTTCGCGAGTGATTTTTATAAGAAACCAATGACAAGACTCCAGTGACACATTATAACTCTGTACCCAGAAAACACACATTTGCTTTCAAGCTCTGGGAAACATTAGAGTATTTACACTGTCAAAAAATATAACTTCACCACTTCAGCTGTAATTTCAGTCATAAAAATAGCTGTAAAAGTCTCTCATCCAGTCTGACTGTTGTTTCCAAGAGATAATTTACTTTACATGATTCCATTTCAAAAGGAATGTAAAAATCAGACAATGATGCAAGCAAAGCTTTCTCAGCGTATTTGTGGTACCTTTGCACATACAGTATTGCAAACTGTTTAATTTGTTTAATTTCATATAAAACATCTATCACACTTCTTTTTAAGGCTTTTTGAGTGATGCATGGCAGTATACTTCAGAATTACAAGCTGTAGTGACTCTGAACCACTTCATCAACAGAGATAGCAAAGGGCAAATTCTTGCTTGCAGTTAACTAATAACAATTCTATTATTGCCATTCAGAAAGTGCTGAAATTATGTCAGCTTATTCCAACAGAGAATAAGCCCAACTTTTTTTTGCCCAAGTTGTTGAAAAAGGATTGCTAATTGTTCATCTATTTCACAAATACACCTTCCATACATCCTTCTCCCACTTAATTACTTCACTGGTCCATTATATTGTGCATCCGAGCACACGCAGTGAAACTCACTTTTATTTTCCATTCTCTAAGACTGAGTTATTCAATGGCTGTGATGTACTATTTATTTTTTGTCTACAGAGATCAATGTCTTCAAGCTATCTCAGTCAAATTTTATCTAATATTTAAAAAATGTTTTTAAAATGTATGCTCCCATACAGAGAAAGAGAGCAGACAT
>NW_009259800.1:781661-828758 GCF_000687185.1 Egretta garzetta
TTTACATGGTGCACTGTAATTGCACATTTAAACCAACAAAATCACCCCCCATATGTTATTTGAGGGAAAAAAATGCCTAACTATAACATTTTCCATGTTTTGTCAATTTAGTTCTGAAAACACACAGCCAGCTTTGAAAATATATTTCTGTTAACACCTGAACTGCCAAAAGTAATCAAGACATTGTGCTTTAAAATATAATTTGATCATCAGAAAACATCACAGTTGTCTTATTGCTTCTTATTTAGTTTTTCCCATTTAATTACCAGCTACCTGTGGACAGAAAAGAATCTTTTCCCATCAAGTGTAAATTCAACTCCAGTAATGTTTTGCTGAAATATTTCTTTTAGAGTGTGTAGCTCTTGTTTTCCCAATTACTCAAGTTACCCACAGCAACCAAATTCAGGGTTCCTATACCACTAGCAAGCAATATAGGTCTGGTTTTCATCTACTGGAAGAGACAAAGATCACTGGGAGCACGCCAAGCTTAGAGCAACAGCACCATCAAAATCAGCACAGGTTTGAATAAAGGTGCCAAATTAAACAAACTTCCCAAAAGTGGCACTCAGCTTCGATTTGTGTTCAGTGAAAGGACTTTCAAAAAGGCAAACTTAGAAAGATCCTTAAGTGGCTCTACTTCTTGAAAAACAGTCTTTGTTAAGAGGTCTCAGACTGAGGACTCAATTCCTAATGCAAAGTTTTGAAGCATCCAAGCCCTGTTCTTTAACATGGTTTAGAACATGACAATTTTAAGCTGGCCTCCTTAAGTGAAATATGCACTGAATTAAACAAAACTTCCAGGAGTGATGAATCTGATAGTGGTACCCTAAAACATCAGCTTAAAAGCATCAGTGATCCATTATGAAATAGATGTTATAAAAAGATTAAAAGCTTTAAGGTTAACAAGAAAAAACAGGGTGCTGCAGCATTTCCATCAGAGTAAATCAGGATAGTAAAACTATCAATTCTTTTACCACTATGCAAAATTTATATTGGTTAAAACCCTAAGCCTTTCATTATCTAAATTTAAAGTATGCTGTGTTTATTGAATTCAGAGATTAGCTTGCTGTTATACACAGTGGTCTTACTTTGATGTCTAGGATTAATATTCATGAAGTTTCAGACTATTAACCACACATACATAACATCTGACAAGAAACATATCTTACAGACTACAATTATTGTAGGATGTTTTTAGTTCTGATTTTATCTTTCATTTTGCTGTGGATTCCCACAGAGTTTTCATACTGTCAATGTTTTAAGGTTGGTTCTGGCAGGTTTATCATATTGATAGATCTGGCTAAAACTTAGACATTCAAATCCAAGGACATTTTTCAATTTCTTTCTCATTTTAAATGGTTTTACATGAGTAACAACTTTCAAATTCAGTTGTCTAAAATGTTGTCTGAACTATCAGCAGAATTGGAAATCACCAGAAACTGTTCACTCCTCAGTCAGTTCAGTCCAGAATACTGCATGACACTAAATGCACTGTTGGCCAATATTGGCACTTGTCACTTTTCAAAGAGTCTGAAAGATATGAAAACTTTGTAAACTATGATAAAAATCACAATTCACCAGAAAAAAGTCTTTTTTTTTAATGTAGCACCAGTGCTTTGAAAATAATATAAATCACTTAGAAAAATAGCAGCAGAAAAATCAAGCACTACATGAGGAAAAGTCTAGCACCATCAGATAGCATCAGCTACACTGTTAGCTCATATTATGCTTAGTTCTAGCTGCAGAGTAACTACATGAGCACTATAATAACTATAATTCAGGGAGTCATGCACAATAAGCAAACAGTTAAATGCATTGCTTTCTCTGATTAGCTGCTTGTGGTAGAGGACAATTCTTGATGGTAGGTGAAGGCTGCCTGGGAACACCAGCTCTTGGCTGCAGGCTTTTTTGGGCTGTTTTGTGAAATTTATTACCATCAGATTCCAACCATGGAGCTGTGTAAGGTCTCAGTGGAATAGCTAAGTTCTGATAAATCAAGAACGCGAGAAATTTAAGTAAGATATGAAGGTAAAGACAGTAGAACAATGATTTTCAAGCACATCAAGGGAAGGCCATCAACTGTAAGAGTTCTCCTGAGAGACCAAAATGCATGATGGCAAGTAGCGGGATAAGTTAGGGGGGGAAAAAAAAAAAAAATTAATATGGAGAGAATCTCATGGTTAAGAGAGATCGGCCTCACAAGTATCCATGAACACAAGAAACTGTAAGCTGCCACTTTTTTCAGAATTCAAGCTAAAACTCAAAACCAAAAATCATGCATCCCTTGTATAGTAATTACCATACAAGATAGCTGCTGTGCAGAGAGCACTCCCCACCTATGCCTCCGTGATGCTGCTTAAAAGCTTCTACCTATTTCCCATAGTGCAGGAGAGAAAGTCATAAAGCTGCACAGCAATGGCAACAAAAAGCAATAACAAAAGCAAATGTCAGAATTTGAATTGCAAACTACAGATGAGCCTTGACTGCTAAAACTAAATCCAAATTTGAACATTAAAGGTTTGAAGTTGCTCTGCTGGGGCTAGAGGTTGCTTCTGCTTATCCCTTTAATAAACTACTAGGCATTACAGGTAGACAAGAACTGGTAGGGATGGAGAATCACTGCATAGCAACTCTCAAAGACTCATGGAAAAGGTTTGCTATTTTAATAGAGAATGTATACCAAATTGCTTCTTATATAATAGAGAATGATTTTTCTGATAGAGTTGTGGTGCAGGAACTTTCTAAAAGAGAGACTCATTTCTCCTGAAAACAAAAGATATTTTAGACCCCACTGTATGAGCCCTAATTCCCACTCAAATCTCTGGATTTAGAAAAATACATAATTAAACATTTGAAAGGCACTGAATTTCCCATCAATTGGAAATTTTGGAGTTTCTGTTTTGCTGTCTTTCAAATTACACTTTCAACGCTATGGTCTGTGCAAATTCATATTGTTCCTTACATCAGTAAATCTATTAAGCTGTGTGTTTTGTTCCAACACAGCAATGTCATTACATAAAACTGGTTTCAGTTTAGCTCTCAGTATAAAAGATTAAATGGGAATGAAACAAATGCCATTTTTCAGTCCTACAATTATTCCCTGAAAGCTTGATGGGGAAAAAGACTTAAAATGCACAAACACAAAACAATGAAATATTAACTGCTAAAAGCAGTTATTTCCCTGTAAAAATATTGATACTAAATTATTTCATTGCATGCACAGTCACACCTGAAGGAACTCAGAAACCACAGACTATGAACCCAGAAAAGATAGTGGAAAAAGCAGCTCTGTTATTAGCTACTGCTGTACTTTTAGGCTGTTTCATGCTAATAAACATTATAAGAATCTATTTACATACATACCGTAATAGGTAACATTTTTTAACTCATGCTAATTTGTAAAACAAACTTCAAGATCCTACATTAAGGAGCTTAGATAAACTGATGTTTTATGTGACAGATTTTTTGCAAAATACATTACAAACTTTCTTAGTAGGAGTTGAAGGTGAGGGCTGTAGCAACCATAGACCACCACAGGGTAATCTGCACTTTTATAGTTCAGCTTTTAGCATTATCAGAAGTATAGCACATAAGATAACTTGTATATCTGGCACTTTGGGTTCTAGGTACTTCTGCTTTTAAGATAAGACAATGGGGAGAAGTTGAATTCTACTGAGTATTGTAAAAAATAATGTAAAAAGAAATAGGCAGGGAGGTTAAACCAGCAGGAAACTTCAATGGAGAATAACTAACTTAATGGATGCATGTTAACACCAGCCATTTTTCTGGGTACAGGTATAAGAAGGCTGAAACTCAAAGCACCCCGTATGCTCTGTATGATGAGCTTAGTAAACTCCAATTAATCCAGTGCTGTACCTGATCAAGAGCTATTTTATAATGCTGATCCTTTACTAATAAATTCTGTAAAAATCTATGACAAATTCAAGATTCTTGCTTCGATAATTTGCCCCTTTCTTCACATCAGAAATGAAAAGAGGTATCCCTGTATGACATGGTCTCATGCTGTGCTTAAAAACTTAACTTAATGCTAACTCTGCAAGATCTACTGTAGGCCCAGGATCAGAATCATAACACTCAGCACAGACCTGAAAATAACCTAGTTTATGGAGAAATCTGGTCTGTACTCAGGAAAACTAGTTTTCTGATAAAGGTCACCATCTCAGTGTACAGAACTGAGGGATCACAATGTACCGGTGCTTAGATTTTTAAGGGAAAATTACAGATTATTTTATCAGGGAATTCTGTTCTCAAGGAATAATGCCTGAGAGATTAAGAAGCATCTCTTAAGAATTAGTATAGATATGTCACCCTGGTCTCCTAAAACTCTTCAGGATTTGCAACAGCTTACTGAGCTTTCTGTTTTATTAATAAAACTTAGGAGAACTTATATAAAATGATGCTCCAAAAGTGAACTTCTATTTTCAATGTGAACCAAATGAACGTTCTGTATCAATTCTTCCCTAAACTGTGTGAGACATGTAGTAAATTAGTTTTTGAAAGAAAAAGAGTAATGCTGTCAATTTTTTCATGTTATGTTTCAGCTTGCTGGTAACATCAATAGGGAATCCCTTGGAATATAAAATAATTGTTTCCAATTGTCTTTTTGATGCATTTTTCTGTGCCACAGGTACAGTACATCAATGCAATTGATCTGCCAATCAAACCAATTATTCTTTTGCCCTGTTTTGTTTGCCCCTGGGCTACCATGTGGGCTTGCCACTCCCGGGCAGGTAAGTGAGTCCTTCGCATTGCATTGAGAGGGTTCAGGCATTTCAATGGAAAACCAAAGAGTGGGGGGAAAAAAAAAGCTGCAGGAGTCTTGGAGCTCTTCCCCAGGTTTTGAGATGCTACTAAGAGGGTTATAATCGATCTTTGTATTCCTGAACAAATTCCTTTAAAGGGCTTGTTTTAGTGCAACAAGCTCCTCAGAGAGCAACAAAATCCCAAGGTCAGCTTTAAAATAGTCACATTTTCTCAATCAACATATTCTGATCAATTGGTTTTAGAATGTCAGAGACAGAGCAGTAGACACAGGGATTTAACACTCATCTTTCGTTATTAGTGGGAGGAAAGAAAAAATACCAAAATGATCTTTTGCCTGCTTCTGCCACCTTCAAGGTTTTCCATCAGCTCTATTTGAGCATTGCCTGCTTGAGAGACTGAGAGAAGCAAAATGTTTGGGCCATGCAACTAAATCGTCTTATGGGATGAAGAAAATCGCTTCGGCCTATGAAATTGCAAAGGGAAAAGTACATGTCTAAAACATTCCCCATCAACATAAAATCAAATTGTGCCCAACTGGCGCAATTGCCTCACACATCAATCAGAATAGATATTTATTGTCTCAAAAGGAAGGGAGATGGAAAACCAGGGAGCATTACATCATAGAGAAACATATCTCAACTCAGTAACTGGAGAATACTTGCAACCTTAAGAATCAAAATTTGACTGATAAGGTCTGAGTCATGGGAGAAATTTATGTGATTAGGAGCATTTAGAGGACAAACAGTGTCTTGTGACTTCCTGTCTAAATGTCTTGATGACTGATTTGTATCCAGTTGTTCTTGTGCCAGCACTGTCTTTCAAATTCAATAGCCTTCTTCCTCTGTAGTCTTCATGCCTCTGATATGCATACAGGTAGCAAGCATACCCTCTTAGTCTCATTCTGTCATGGTAAAAAAGCTATGCTCCTCTGGTTTTTCCATGTAAGACCAAATCGTATCCCTCTCATCATCCCACCGCTCCACATCCATACTGTTTTCAATTAATATAGTTTGGAAATGAGTGACTATAACTACCAGATGAAGACACAGTTATGTCTTATACGAAGGATGTAACATTTCTCAACTGACACTAGAAATCTGTTATGAGATTTTTCCTCACCTCATTGCCACAGAGAAGATTCTCTCTATGAGCTGGCTTACATGATCAGGAAAGTCAAACAGAAGTACAACGATTAAATATCAATTTACTAATGCATATTCAACTAGGCTAATAAAGCAAACTCATGCCAATCCAAGTAAATTATCATGCTTATTAGTACTTGCTATCAACTGGTTGCAACATACCATCTCACTCAGTAAATTACACCAGAGGGAACAGAGCTCACTGTTACAATATCATTGTCCGGGACCAAAGATTTTTTTATATAAATAGTTCTGAAAGCTCATCTGAAGACTTATATTCTTAACAACACTGTTAGGAGAAAATCTGCCCACTGTAAGTCATTCTCACCTTGAAACAACTAGTGAAAACAACAATCCATGTAACAACTGCCTGAAAAAAAAGGGAAGGCAAAATGAACTCCCATTATAAGCAAACAAAAGATGAAAGTGTCCAGGAGTTAAAAATTACTCACAAAAGAAAATACAACTCTCAAAACAGAGCCTGCGAATTAAAAAGACAAACTTAAAAACCGTATAATGCAAACACAGAACTGCCTTGAAAGTATAGTTGTGATTTATACCTTAACAGTCATACAACTTCTTATAAATATTTTGCTTTTATTGTTACATGTTGCTTGTTACCAGGCATCAGAAGCAGCTAGTTCTGACAGAGAAAAATCAATACAATTCTGCCAGTGATTCACTTTTATCAGTCCATCTTTTTACAGTAATCTCTTTTTTGATCCATTTGTTTGCTGTCCTTTTCTTTCTCCTTGCAATTTTAAAGGAAATTGCCTTTTGAACTTTCATACTTGTTTCTAGTTAGAAAAAAAAATATATGTTTTAAACCTGGTACACTTCTCATTTGGACATGGGCGCGGGGTGGGGGGTTGTGTGTGTGACTGGTCAGTCCAACTACCTCCACCTTGTCCAAAAGCAAAAATGAGGAAACCTATATGGCTGCATTTCAGCTCAATTTAAAACAAGGTTTGTAAATACAAAACTCTTCCAAACTGAAATGTATTTAGAACAACACAGTTTAACTTATCTACATATATAAATGAATAATTTACCTTCACTATTACGCATAGATTTTTTTCTGTTATCCCTGACGGAATCTAGGAAAAGTTCACTATTCAGGAACATTCAGTTATTATTAAAACTAACAAAAATGTGATGCTCAGCCACCAGAAAAATAGCATCCACCAGAATTCAAATGTATACCAGTGAAATATGATTAAAAAAATTGAAAGAAAATATTTTCTAGTTACATTTGCTTATTGTTTTTACCGGTACCTTGTTTAACCACTTGTATATAGAAAATCTCCATGTTATTACTGCATCACAAAGCACTATACATGCCCATCAAATTTAGGAAACATTAAAATCTAAAACAACATGATAATTTGATGTGACACTGAAGTAGCTGGTGATCTTGATTACATTTAAATTACAGTCAGTACCATTATGCTGCACATCGCACCCTTTTATCTATGTTGCATATCATTTTATTAACATGGTCTTCAGCCACTGGATAAAAGTTTTCTATAGATGTAATAACCAACAAAAGTTTACATTTAATTTACTAGCCTTTCATCACTTTAGTCATCACTTTACTGTACGATAAAATCAGAACATAATGAGCTGGTAGTACAATAAACCTTTCATTAAATAGGAACTCATGCAGCTAAAGAAATAGACACAGTAAAAGTTCAAAAATAAGTGTGCTTTGTCTCCGCAGAAGAAAGTTTAGCTCCTCTTTCAAGATGTACAGCCGTTCTCATCCTTGTTTACATAGCGTACAATCTGCCTGTTTAAAGAACGTAGGCAAACCCTAAACTGGGTAGATTTTCAGGGGTGCTTAAGTGGTGTTAAACTGCATGGAAACATCCCTGATCCCCTCCAGCACAACAAGGACAAAAGTCAAATCGATAACTCAGTATCTCCATCTGTTCAGGCCAGGAGAAGAAACTCTGGCTGCATTAGGGGCCTGAATTAAATTGCAACTGAAGTAAGGGGTAGAGGACTGGGTGTGTGGATGCTTCTATTATCATACTATGAGAAAAACCTAAAGAATTTTGTAGTTTAGCGATTCAAAGGTTTCAGAAGTAATTTGGGAGGTGTAAGGGCGGGGGGGGAGGGAAGAGAGTCAAAGACCTTTAAGTTTGCTTCACATAAGTTCAGCTGAAAATAGTGTCAGGAAAAAATAACTAACCATGTTTGCAAGAACTTATTAGAGAACAAAAACTGTAACACATGAAAATAATGGGAAAAAAAATGATTGGCCAAATTAGCGCAAAGACAAAAAGAAAAGAAAACTGGCTGGGATATCCTCTATCTGGGAAGATTTGTTAAACTAATTTCTTTTTTTACTTTTTTGCATCTATAGAAATCTACAATTAAAATAGCTTCTTTGGTATTCATGTAGATGAATGTGCATTTCAAGGAAAAAAAAAGTTTAATATCAAATTCAAGAAGGAAAAAGATCTCAAATCTACCAAGGACTTCCAAGCATGTATGACTAGGTGTTTTTCAGCATATTTCAAGCTCTGCAATATGGACAGTTCATCTCTTTTCCTCTGCACTGCCAAAATAAAATGAAGTACGGATTATTATTTAAAGCAAGCCAACCTGCAACAGTACAGAAAAGTTGAAATAAGGATTGAGAAAACTGAAGTCCTGTAGTATCATCTTCCTTTGAAAGTAACTCAAGTGACCTGGAGTCATTAACTTCTTAATTTGCAGCTTGCTCCATTAAACATGGGGCGGGGGGAGGAGGTAGGTTTTTGCTTATCAGCTCACTCATACAAAGTAAATTTTCTGATGTAGTAGACCTATTTGCACTATAAAGAACTGAAGCTTAAATTCTTGGTTCTCACTTGGCAACACAGGCTTTATAATTTGGTGCTTAGACTACTGTGCACACTATATTGAAAGTGAGATTTTACCATGATGATAATTAATGGTTGATTTTTCTGTCTGAAAATAAAAATAGTAGCTGGCATGGTGTTTCGGACTTTTACCTCTACTTCAGTTTGTTCTTTCAGTAAATTTCAGAGTATATGAGAGCAATTTTGAAATTAACATTGAGAAGTGAATGGTGACAGCCATCAGGTAATGAATGCTGTTAAAAGGACCAAGTGGTTTTTTCAGAGATTATGTCAGTCATCTGGTCTGGAAACTGCAGTTTGCTTTTCAATTAAGTATATACATGATAAACAGTTCAGTGTGTATTAAGTGTGAGATGACAAAGAGACTCGTGGCTCGGACATCCTACTTGCTCCTTTTGACGTATGAAAACTATCTGAAAATTTGTCTTTGTCTTGCATTTTCTGTTTGGAAAGGAAATAATGGTTTTACATTTCACTCCCTTTTCTTCAATAAATTTCTTTAAACCCTACGGTAACTCAAAAGAAATCCCACGTGGATATTAACACAGAAAAAAGAAGAAACAAAGATAAAGCTTTAATTCCATAGAGCAAAAGGTACGAAAAAAATTCTAAAATCTGATGAGGGCTGAATTAGTTTTTGCAAAGTCCTTTCCTGTATCTTCCCACATTTGCATTTTAGACAAAATATGTTTTCATTGCTTCTATAAAGGCTACAAAATAAATCTTAATCTCCTGCCCATGTTTACAGACTTTGAACAGCATGTTGTAAGAGGCTTAGCTGTATGGGCTTAATAACAGATCTTTCAAAAAGCTGGAGGCAACATACTTTGAACATAAGTTTCTACCTGAACCAAAAATTGGTCTGTGTGGATAATTTAACTATCCTTTGTTATATTGCTAACTATTGCTGATACTCCTCTCTCATTTGTGTACATTTGTAAGAATCACTCAAAACCTAGTGACCTAGAGGTACTTAAATACACCTTGGTACTTCCACCCTACTGCTAACTTCTCACCTTCCACCTTATAAAGCATATACATGCTATAAAAGTGGATTTCTAAATTTCAGAAATTAATAGATTGTTAGATCTAGAAATAGCATGACTTCAAACACATAGCCATGAGATCTAGTAAAAAAGAAGGCAATCTAGGAGAAAAAAATCTGCTCTAGATACCAAAGATCAAAGTTCTGAAACTAGACACTGTGGAATCACACAGATGGGCAGTAGGACGGTGGCAGGGCATGTTACATTGCTCTATCCACCTTCTTTCCCATTCTTAAGTATCACTAGAGATAATATTTTAAAAATACACTGAATATTTTTCAACTATAACATTTTCTGAATCAGTAGTGCCTGTGAAAAACATGAAATCATAGGTTGAAAGCAAGTGCTGTGCTCAATTATCGTCTGATAAAAATAAAATATATAGAAGACAATCCATCTTTAAATGCAGCCTGTAGTCAAAAAAGAGCACAGGTCACTGCCTTTGGCTGGGTGCCAATATCTTACCATTATTAGCCTATTGTGACAGTGTTCATACACTTGTCAGATATATCATCTATGGATAATTTAATTTGTCAGTCTGACAGTTATTCTTTCTTTGGATGAATTATCTTGGGAGAGTTACAAAAAAAATAAAAAATAAAAAGAAAACCCTTATCTTATTTTGCAACTCTTTGTGGGAAAATATGAATTCTTCAATCTGAAGAGAATTTAAATAAAACTCCAGCCCAGCTTTTAAGTCTGAATTTCACTGGATTCTGAATACACTACTCAGAGGTAAAGGACTTTGAGATTTCCATTGCAGTAATAGATTCTTCAACTGAAAGAGCATTCTACTAATACACATAAATTAACTGAAAATTTGCTTTCAGTAGATGTACACCAATGCAGGGAAATATTTTATTTAAGGAAAAAATTCAGAAAAGCATCACTCCTACAGAGGGAATAGTCATAGTATCATAGAAACGTTATAGCATTGGAAATGACCTCTGGAGATCTCTAATCCAGCCTCCCACTTGATGAAGGTCTGTTGCCAACACTGGATATGGGGAGCCCAGGCTTTGTAGAGCTGACCCCAGAAAACCTCCAAACCTTGTGTGACACCTCTTGCAGTGCAGGACTACCTTCCTCACCTGCATTTTGTGAATATATAGGATTGAAGATCAGCAAAAATGTCAGCAAGTATACCAGATATGATCATACCTAAACATTTTCAGAATAACTCATCAAATGTGTGAATGCCCTTTTTCTTTTACAGTAGTTGTATTCTCTACAACGTAGCAGTGTGTGTAATCTCAAAGGTGTCTTGCCTAATTTGTAGTGTTCTCTTTCATTAATAAGCAATCAGATTAAACTGAAAAGACAGTTGTCAGGGTCCATAGATATTTGACATTAGGAAGAATTTGAGAATTGTAAGGTACAGTTAAGATTACATTCTAATCTTTTTCCTTATTAACACTTGAAGATATATCAAAATACAATACAGCTTTAAACCGATCATCCTCCTGTGCAAATGCAGGAGCTCAGCAGGGAAGCAAATTACATTTATTCTATATTATAGGCATAAAGCAAGTTGTTTTGTGGTCAACCTGACATTTAAATAAAACAATTCAGAATGGTTTAATTTTCTGCTTTACAGCAAGAATAATAAAATCTGTATCGGTCCCAATCACCATCTACATTAAAAAACATGCTGCAATCAACTGTGGATTTCAGAAGGATGTTATAATTAATAGCTTTCTGCTGGCTGCATTTTCAGTCACTGTGATTTTCATGGATGTGCTGACTTGTATCAGAAATAGTGTGGCCAGCAGGAGCAGGGAAGTGATCGTGCCCCTGTACTTGGCATTGGTGAGGCTGCAGCTCGAATGCTGTGTTCAGTTTTGGGCCCCTCACTACAAGAAGGACATTGAGGGGCTGGAGCGTGTCCAGAGAAGGGCAACGAAGCTGGTGAGGGGTCTGGAGCACAAGGCTGTTGGGGAGCGGCTGGGGGACCTGGGGGTGTTCAGCCGGGAGAAGAGGGGGCTCAGGGGAGACCATATCGTTCCCTACAACTGCCTGACAGGAGGGTGTAGCCAGGTGGCTGTTGGTCTCTTCTCCCAAGTAACAAGAGAGAATAAGAAGGTTAGATTGGATACTAGGAAGAATTTCTTCACTGAAAGGGTTGTCAAACATTGGAACAGGCTGCCCAGAGAAGTGGTTGAGTCCCCATCCCTAGAGGTATTTAAAAAAAAGGGTAGACATGGTACTTAGGGACATGGTTTAGTGGTAGACTCAGCAATGCTAGGTTAACGGTTGGACTTGATGATCTTAAAGCTCTTTTCCAACATAGAGGACTTCCAGATTTGGGTAAATAACATTTTCCCACATTTCTCTCACTGTAATACTATTCCTAGATGATTTTACTGATCATTTTGAACACAAATACACATTTCTTTCGTGTGCATGATAAATAAGCATAATAAAATTGGTTTTAAGCAACCACAGAGAACTACAACAAAAGCTCTCTGGTTAATAGTACTACACTTTAAACAAAGGTGGAAGAAAACTGAAGCCAGACTGAGCTGGATTTTCCAGCCAGTGTCAACTATTACATAATTACACAGACAGCAGTGGAACTGCATTAGTGTAAGACAAGCTGATATATTTAGAAAATCTGTGGAACAGTCTTCAGCAGCCCAAACAACAGTTATGCAGGCTGTCAGGCAACTCAGTGAGTGCTACAAGAGTTTACTTTCAGAATTCCAAAGAATCTTTTCCTTTCCATCAAAACCAAATGAAGAAACTGGGGAAACACTATGTACACACACAAAAAAAAAAGAAAAAAAGAAACTGAAAATCACCTTACCCTCCTTCAAACTAAAGAACAGTATATGTTAACAAAATGCATTCCTTTCCTACAGAGATACTCCCTGTTTGACCCCACTCCCTCCATTTTAAATGAAATGCTTTAAATCTGTGGGAGAAGGAATAGGTATGCTTTTACTGACTGTCTCTTGTATAGGTTATTTGTTCCTTTCTTTCATCTTTATGCAAAGAACATGAAACCTACATGTAGCACAGAGACGTATAGATTAACTCCCTCAAGCATCCAGCCTTCCTTTCTGTAGTTTTAACTGGGCTTCTGTCAAGTCCAACTGCTTAGATTCATGAAAGTTGTGCGCAAACATTTTACTTAAATTTGAACCAAAGGGGCCTGATTACAAAAATACTTTTCCAGGCTTGATTTAAAACTATTCTCTATCTTCTATCATGGCCTCCAATATGGAATTCAAGCTGCTGAGTTTTGATGTCTAATGGTAAATATAAAAGAACATTCACTGTACTTACACTGACTGGAGAACTCAGTGAATGAAACTGAAAAAACCTAAATTAAGTTCAGTTTTATGTTTTGTTGGAAATATTTAGTGAAACTAATACTCACGACTATTCTGACAGCAGGGATCCAGTGATTCAGAGATGCTGCTACAAAAGCTGCTGTAGAAGATGCTACAGAAAAAAAAAAAAAAGGACCCCGCAGGCCTAAGACTGGGAAAAATTGGCATTTATTTCTTGCCAACTTTTGTACCTGATATCTGTTACTGTTTTAAAAATGACTATTTATACCAGACCAAAATGACAAGAGCTATTTTAACAGGAACCCCAGAAGACAATGACTTTGGCTACCATGTGCAACTGACCCGCACTGGATTTATGAAGTGTCAGCACTAGAAGATTAATTGCCAATATGGGAGAAATCTACTACCTAAAACAAAATTTGCACACGGAAAATCTATTTGTTCAAGAACAAAGGCCACATATCTGCTGTGGATGCCCCAGAGTGGGATAATGTTACCTGCTGATCAGCGACAAATTAGTTTGTGTGCATAATATACAGAATCCCATTTATTGCATAGCTGGAGAGATGATTTGTTTTAAACCAGATTTTGAAGGGTACAATATGTGCAGAAAGGATACCTTACCTGACTGTTCCAAGTCAAGTGTTTGGAATTTGCAGTATTTTATTTTGTTCTTGACAGAATTTCAGCGTGCTTGTCTCTGGCTTCTCTCATACATTTTAATATAGTCAGAACTAATTCATACTGTGCAGTAAACAGTAGAAAAGCAGCTCAAATGGAGAAATTTGTAAAAAAAAAACAAATTTTTTAATAAAAATATACAGCCTCACAAAAAAAGAACTTTGCAACATCCATGTCTATCCATCACAGAGTGCATGCAGGGAAACAAAAGTTTTATTTACATCTTGCCTTTTTGTACTATGTTCTGTGGTAGTTTACCTGAATAATTAAAGTAATAAAAGATTAAGACTTCATTGAGCCACTTTTCCTAGGTAAATGAGGCTTAGATTATAGGGTTTTCTCTCTGTTACTCATTAACAACATTTTTATTAATTATTCATTGAATTCAGCTGAATCTAACAGAGAAGCTGACATCTCAAACATAGGATGCTTCCTAGATGTGAAGATCAATGGCTTGATAGAGGAACGTGGCTCAGGTCAGTGGTTCCAGCCCCTGCAAAACCTCCAGGGATGGAAAGTCTCCACCATAAAGATTCTGTATCAGGAAAGCATGCAGTACATGTTCAATGGCATCAAGTTTAATTCAGACTTTTTCTCAAAAAAACTTTCCAATATATGTTTCAGAGAATTCAGAGCATGAGGATGGAAAGAAATGGCTCAAGCATTTCTTTCATTTCCTTTTCTACTATCATCTGTAGCTGAACATCAGTTTGGTGTAAAATGTATATGCATAGTCTGCAGTGACAAAGCACAATACAGAATTTTAATACTTCAAATGGTTGAATAGTGCATACTGCATCAGACCACAGCATATAAAGCCTGCATGCCAGGTTTTATTATGAAACTCTGAACATGATATGTATCTACATCTGTGTATGTATGTAGATTTAAAGCATGTGATTAGAAGTATTAGTGACACTATTTTTTACTTTCAGCCTTCAAAGTCAGATGCCTTTTCCCTGTGAATTCTACTGTATTGACTTCAGGGTTTTTTCAGTATAGAATACCTATTAAGCTATCAAAAATATAATTGATTTGGCTTTTACCTTAGCATCACTACCTCATACACTCCTTCAAGGCAAAAGTGTAAACCTTTGGGGAAGAGGAGAGGAAGTTTTCTTGCTTCTGTTTTGGTTTTCAAGCACCAGCCTCTTGGAGATGCTCAGGGATTTTTAAAATTGAGGTGAATTCCATGGAATTGAGTTACTAGGCAAGTAATATAGGTACTGAGGAAATACATTGTATGGCTATCAGATCTGTATATACTATATTACGCAGCTATCTTCCCTGGGTCCACTAGCCTGGAAGGGAGATTTCATGACAAATGCAAAGAAAAAAAAAAAAAAACAAAAAAACCCAAACAAACAAACAAAAAAGAGTATTTGGATTAGTGGGGTGAAGCTCAAAAAATTTTTCCTCTCACATTTAAAATGATAGTATATACTATTGCAATGACACCGAAAGCACTGCTAATTTTAATAATTAGCTTTGTACTTTCATTCTTTTGTGACTGGCTAGAAGAAAAAAAAAAATCACAAATCCATCAGCAAACCTGCTAATTGTGTCATTGATATACTAAAGAAAAATAGAAACTCTCCCTGCAAATTCATATTGTGAGAAGGAAACATTATTTCCATCATCCTTACAGATATAGCAGGAGGAATTTATACAAACAAGGAAATCCATTACTGGTACTGGAGCCTTTTCCTGATTGAAACCTGACTATGCTGCCAATCAAATCCATGTCTCTGGGAAGGTTCACTCTACTCATGCCTGAGCTCATTAGAAATTGCAGCATCTTGACAAATTCTCATCATAGAGAGGGATTCTCTTTTATTTTGCAAAATGACCAGTGTTCTTTGGCCATATACCATCCCGCAAAAAGAAATATATGCACATAATAGCCACCAAGCAGTAGTGACACTACCTTGGATAAATGACACCTCAATTATATTAACAAACATCTCCACTGAGAGAAAGATTTCATATAAAGGAATATGTAAATTATTTTTTATCCATTAGGAGACAAAGGAAGAAAAATGCATGTCATTAACAGAAAGCACAGCAGTAACTAGCTCTCGCCTATAGCTATCTGTTAAGAACAGCAGGAGAAATGTGTCTGTGAAGTCTTCATGTTGGTGTACATGTTCCTCTAATGAGCACACCATTGCACATCTGGTTCTCAATATCTTTAAAATAAACTTGTATCTGTAATGCCCAATATATATTCTGAAAAAAAAATGACAAAAAGAATAATGGTGGTGGTATCTATTGTCAAGGTGAAGAAGCTGAAGCTTGTTAATTACAAGCAGATTGTAATTCAGCCACCCTCAGTTGTAGGTGAACAGAAGGAAATCATTTTGCTACTGGAGGGAAGCGGTAACCTTCTTAGTGTGCATGAGATCTCTTTGTCTTTAAGGGATTTGCAAGGTCATGCATGGCTCTGCTTCACTCAAGTGTGTGTAATGGGACAAGGCACTGTAATCATAAGACATTCAGACACATTCGGATTTTCAGGGATCAATGTTGCAAAGATCATGTGACTGTACAGTTGTATAACATGCACATTAGGACAACTGAATTGCTATAAGCATTCATACAGGACTTTGGAGGTGTTAAAACCCTGCAGATATAGTGCATACCGTAAGAAATTCTAGTTCACAGCTAAAACAGCAAAGTGATTCAGGTCAGAATACACCTGACCTTCAAATCAAGCCATTTAACAAAACTTGACCCAAAACCAGAAGTACTGACTGTCTACGCAAGCACAATGTAGATTTGGTCCAAATACATTCCTTCATGTATTCCTTATTCTTGACAGTGAACTATAAAATTTTTTTAAATGCACCTGAATACTTCTCAGTTTTCACCCGCACCTGACCTTTCCTAAATTCACTTTTAAAATCTGAATTTGAAATGACAGTACCTACCCATCTTAGTGTCCAAACAAACAAAAAAGTTACTTTATATCTTTAGAAGTAGTTCTTGCATTGCAATAGTAAAACTAAAAGACTCACCACTGGTAGGATTCCTATGAGTAATCATATTCCATACATTTCTAATTTTTCCAGGTCTCTGGGAGTCTGACATTCACTGTACCTAGGTGTAGGCATGTTTAGGTTAAATACTCTCAAAACTCTGACTGTGATTTCTTAAAGGTAATTCAGGGCATGTGAAGTGACTTGCGCATTTAACCTATGCCTCTCAGTTGCTGAGACATCTCTCTATTTCAGCTCTGGCTTTTATTTTTAGCCAATAAACCTGGCACAATTCAGTTGAAATGTGTGAAGCAAAACCACTTTACACTCCTGGACAACACAGGCCTTCATGCCTACATTTCCTTGATGCTTTCAAAAACATAAGGCTGTATTTTTTAAGCGCATAGGAGCTGCAGAAGCTCAGTAAATAAACAATAATTCATTGTTCACTTTCAAAAAATATACAGTACAGTTCCTTTATGCACACTACTACTGTAATTTTTAATGACATCAAATACTAAAAATATTTTAAAGAATGCTTTCTGCTGCAGCTACTCCTGTTATTTCCCATTGCTATATAATTTTGCAGTAATGTACTACAGAAATCACCTTTTGTGCAGGTAGTGAGCTATTACTGAAACACTGACTGTATATGAACAGAAAATAATGTACATTACATTGAAGGCATAAACTAATGACGAAGTTTCCCTAGCTTCCATAGACTCAGACTTGACAGTAAGAGGCACAGAGATAAAAGAGACATAAAGATAAACAGTGTTTTCCCAAAGTAACTCTTCTACAGGTACTGACAGTTTTGATGTTTCTTCCAAGCACCAACATTCTTTATTTACTGTTGCATTTCATTTTATGGATTTTTTTCCACATTGAGTTCAAACAGAATATGCAGAAGTTTGAGTTATAGCATGTAACATGGTCAGAAAGGGACTTTACAGAATTAGATCAATTCTTGTTTCCCATCCACCTGGATTCATAAAACACTCATATTGACTCTCTGGTACTATAATCTTTGTGTTTGGTTGCTCATGCTTCACAATCCATTACTAGCTAAAGGAAGAGCATGTTATGAGAAAACTAGAAGTCACGGGCCTTTGATAATGCTACTCTCTCTTCTGCATGATTTTTTTCTGAAGCTTTTTAAGGAAGTTCTCAATCTTATTTCTGCTCTGTATACATGTATTAAATAAAACCCTTCAATGAAATTCAGTAAGTCTATGGTTTCACAGTCAAGGAAGTCAATAGAAATAGATTTCTCCACTTAGCTCAATAACAAAAAAAATATATTTCCAAAGACAGGATGAAAAAATTGGACAAATTGTAGATATGAGGTAAGTGAAATGGAAAGGGAGTGAATGGATGCAAGGAATCCTACTCTATCCATTTCTAGACAGCTCCAAATGGTTTCTTGTAAGAGTCCAGTGCACTTACTTTCCCTGAGTGACATAACAAAGGAAGAGTTGGTAGAACTGATGCAATATTGTCATCTAGATGGAACTGATAGACTCATCAACTGATTCTCCTGGTGCAGGAGGAGACAATATATGCAGGATGCTTCTCAACAACTAATTATTGCTTTAATAGTTTTATGATGTTGAAATACAGAGTTAGGAAATGTCACAGAATCACAGAATGGCAAGGGTCGGAAGGGACCTCGGGAGATCATCTAGTCCAACCCCCTGCTAAAGCAGGTTCTCCTGGAGCATGTTGCACAGGACTTCGTCCAGGCAGGCTTCGAATATCTCCAGAGAAGGAGATTCCACAACCCCCCTGGGCAGCCTGTTCCAGTGCTCTGTCACCCTCAAAGTAAAGAAGTTTTTCCTTGTATTCAACTGAAACCTCTTATGTTTCAGTTTGTACCCATTGCCCCTTGTCCTGTCGCTGAGCACCACTGCAAAGAGTCTGACTCTGTCCTCATGACATCCACCCTTAAAGATCTCTTTATAGTTGTGTATCTTAAATTCTTAGAATGATTTACCAGCTCTCTTTATCCTTCTTTACATTTCTTAGAAACCTTAAACAATAGTGGCTTGAAATACAGTTTAAAAGATGCAATTTCTTACTACTTCTGCTACTACAGGCAAAAATGAAGCTGCTTGGATTATTTCCAGTCTGGCTCTCAGTATGTATGAAGGAAGAAATAATGGTGCCTGTGATTTAATAAAAGTGATTATCTGTAATGAAAAACTGTGACCCCTCTGTAATTCATCTAAATGAGATCTGCACAATAAAAGGAATTTTTTTTCCTTCTTAGCTTTGACATCCTGGCTGAGAGCATCATACTTCCAAGTGAGATACCGAGATAAGCCCAAAAGCTATAGACTGAGTGTTACTGAGCAGAAAGGTGCAACTTGAATTCTGACTTCATTCTCTATATGAAACTCAATATACATTCCAGTGGGAGTGGGATTAGCCCCTAAATATAAAGAAAGCTTGTATACAATGTGTCTATCAGGAAAAATATAAACCAGTCAACAAAGTCATAGGAGTTGGGCACATAAATCACGTGGGCGTTTAAGATACTAGAAACATTGTTGGGTTTTTTCATTCTCACAAAAATATTTAGGATTAAAATTCCAGCTTTTGTGAACCCAAAAAAAAAAAAGGAATTTCCATTATGGGTCAAAAAAAGTGCATCTTTCAATCATTTTCACACTACTACAGTACTCTTCTGTGTATCCAGTAATTTAAAATTTATATGACCTTACTACTACATTTTGCAGTAACAGGACTCTTAATCCAAATGTATTTAGTTCAGACAAAGAAAAACAGCTGAAGACAATTGCATACAGCTAAGAACCAAAAAAATAAAGTTAAGAACACCTTTTGTTCTAAATGATATCGGTACCGAAAAAGGACTCTCTTATGAACAGCATGCATCAGGAGGATGGTATAGTTTTACATGAACATAGCTATAATGATGCAGATTTCCATTTAATAATGGTACTAACAATTTAATTACTAACCTATGCCTTCACTGCTAGCCAGGGAATTGTATTGCCTTTGAAATTCTTGCTGTATCTCGATTTCTTGTCTCCTAAAATAGCTGGACTTGATACAGCAAAGAACTATATGGGAATCTGTGCCCTTACTTGCTCAAGTTACTGGCATTTCATGGAAAAGTCCTGTTGTGAATTATGGTCTGGGACTAGTTCTTTTTTAAAACACACAAATAACCCTGACTAAATAATGGGCTAACAAACCCATTTTCATGCAAATTATTCTGGTTTACTCCTCATATTGTGTTAGAGTTGACTCCAAATGATTTTTCACAAGATGCCTGAGTCAATCCAAGGGTTTATTTAATTCAGTTTGTGTGTTATGGCTCTGAAAAGGTGACTTTCTTAGTCATTTTAAAATTACTACCTTTATGTGTGATGTTTTCTAGTCAGTTCTTTAGTACTTTTATATATATTTGGTTTAAAACCATCCTATTGAAATTATTAGAGATTTTTTTTCCCAGATTATTGAATGCTATAAAAAGCATAAATATTTTTAATTTTTTTTAACAATTTCTGAGGAAATACATTACACCTTCTAAAACTAGTATAAATTACATCTCTCAAATTATCAGAGATCTAAACACCCTAACTTTGTCACAGTTAGAGAGCAAATTAGCTAGTGGTGAACAAGTGCCTTTTCTATCTTGATTCATCAGCTCCTGAGGTATTTCTAGACAACCAGAATCTCACAGCAGAGTTTCTAGCAGAGTAAGAACCCCATTATTCCTTTATCGTCATTTTGTATTTTGCTCAATGTCTCACTGGAGCACTATTACATATTAAATTTTCTGTTTGGGCCAATATTAAGAGTTTTTTAAATCTAACACTGACTGCTTTCGCCTCCAACAAATTAGTAACTTGATATTAAACTCAGAAAACTATGGCAATGAAAATTAAAGGAAAGATTGTATTCTTCTGTGCTGGTACAGCTACTTAGGCTGTCACTAAGTTACATGAAGGGAACTTTTAATAGTTGGCTCAAGAATTGTTGCATCTATCAGTATTTAAAATGCAAAAAAAACCAAAAAAAAAAAACGAGAAGAGTTATGAGTTCTTGCTGAACACAGGAGCCAGAATATTTTGATTTATAACCTATCATCTCCTTTGGTAGACAATAGATACTTATGGGCTTAAGAAAAGAACCAAGATATCTAAAAAACAAATGGAAATAAACTCCACCCACAACTCAAGCCCAGAGCTGTTTCTGTTATTTTCACAGCTAGTTTCAGTAAGTGGCAATCCTCATCTCCTAGGCACTGATTCACACATCATAACAGCTAGCACTAGGCTACTGCATTAGAAAAATGTGGCTGTTATCCAAGAATCAGCACATTGCTCGATACATGAGTGACATAAATGTATTTAATAAAACATTGCCTACAAGCAAATTAGCTTTTTCAATATTTGTATATCAATGAAACTACAGAAAGTGAAAAGAAAATTACACTTGCCATAAAACCAAGTATGAGTTTAACACTGAGGAATTAAGGGAAAAGAGTGGGCAAAGCTATAGTCATACAATCCTCTTGATAGACAGAAAGCAAATTCTGTCCAAACTGAGTCTTAGCTTTTCAATAGAGAAAATCTTGCCCTACAACCTCTGGGGGTCTCTAATCACTGACACTGGGCCCAGCTTGAGTAACTAGAGCTGGCAAGGGTGTTGTACACTGCTGCTGCTGGATATCTTTGAGAAAGGTGTAAAGAGA
This sequence comes from Egretta garzetta, assembly GCF_000687185.1. Classification (NCBI taxonomy): domain Eukaryota; kingdom Metazoa; phylum Chordata; class Aves; order Pelecaniformes; family Ardeidae; genus Egretta; species Egretta garzetta. Next base: position 803,183 of record NW_009259800.1, read on the forward strand.
AGGAAGAAATTCCTTCAGTAAGAGAACGCCAGAAACAATCAGCGTCAAACCTTTTCACTGTCGTCCATCCTATCAACCTGCTCACTTGGCAGCAAACCCATGCCCCTCAAGCACTGCTAGCCCCCAAAATTGCTAGCGATACACAGGGCGCAAAACCAGATCAATTTTTCCCCAGAAAATCTCCACAGTTATCTGAAAGCAGCATAGGATATTGTGGGTCACAGTAAAGAAACTAGAGTGATTTCTTGAAATTTGCTTGGGAGAAGTTTTAGACTACATATTCTAAAAATTAATACAATTTGAAGCACTGGTAAGACCCATCATGCCATAGTATGTGAAATCCTCACACTCCATTGTACTTAATTCGAAATGTGGCTTCTCCTTTATGTGAATACACCATGTGTACACACAACTGTGTTATCAAACCAAACATTCAGAACTTCTGGTTTTTGGGGGCTTCCTGAGGTTTTTTGCTTAGGTTTTTTGGCTGGGTTTCTGCCCCCTCCCCCAGATATGAATCCTGACAAGAATATCAAGCACAAAATGCAGTTCAGTCTACTGAGTTATGACAAAGCAAATTTGCTAAATAGGTAAAAACATCACCCACAGAATAATATTACTTATAATGATGAAGGTGGTAAATAAATAAGCAGTGCAATTTGCTGGTTTCCTCTGTGTGCAATATATGAAGCCATAACTGTTTTGCTAAACTAGCTGTGTCCTCCTAGAAAGATTTCCAATATCAATTACAGCGCTGATTGCATTGCTACTAAATAGATTTCCCTGTCATGTTTCCTTGATTATATGTAAATATTTCCTAAATTAGACATGTTTCAAGCTCCATTTAAAATGTAGTGCAATTGGATAGTGTGTCAAAATTATACAAGGTAGAACATGACTACAAGGGCTATCAGGCTAAGATTTATACCTTTTAGTCCGAAATGAAAGGAAAAGAATTCATTGTAGATAATGTCATTTAACAACACACTATTAAGACACTTTGGTTTTATGCTATGGAAAGTATTCCAGCTTTTCTAGGCTATTAAAAAAAAAATAATCTGAAGTTTAGTTTACATAAGTCCCTAAAGCCTGAGACATTGTTCCAACAACAAATTCAGAATTTAAAAGTGTGATGTAGAATGAGATCTCTTTCCATTAGTATGATAAATTAGGCCATTCAGGTGATGGAAATTTCATATGGAAAATGACAACACATGGAGGAATATATTAACACCCTGAAGTTTTTCATTGCTCACTTCAAAATTCCTGGGTTTTTTTAAAGATATAAAGCTCTTACCTTCTGAACTTGGTGTGTACTTCATTGTGTTAGAATTCTGCCATAGTCATCTTTTCTCTGAGTACTGAAAGTCTCCAGAGAAATGCTGGGAGAGTATAGAGAATACCGGATCAACTGTTAGCAGCTTAAAACTGAGATGATTTTTCTTTAAGTGTGGAGAAGAAACTAAAAAGTCTTTAGTTAATGTGAGATTTCTTTCTTCTTATTTCTGTGAAAATATGCTTTATATCTATCGATATATATATATTTCCTCAGAATTTACTGGTAAGTCACATATTATTTTATTTTCTGTTGATTTTTTTCAGCTTTGTCTGCTATTATGAAAACTTCCCAGAATGTTATTACTTCCTCAAAATAAGAAAGTTATGAAAACTTAAATTCATTGGTTTTCCCCAAACTATTTTCACCTCAAGGGTTTGGAATAGAAAGACGCACTAAGAAGCGTACTGAAACTTTAATGCCTTCTTTAAAAATTTACACCTTATGCCATAGAAAATATAAATCAGAGTTTTAACACAGCATAGTCTCAAAGTCAGCCATTTAAACATGCTGAGTAAGCAAAAACCATTTCAGGCTAGGAGGAAATTCTTGATGTTATTGAATGAAAAACCAAAATGAAATTCACCTTTGGAAGAATAACACAAAAATGCTAAATATAGTTTATGAATACTGGTAGTTTCCACAGTGAAAACTGACACTTTTAGAAATCCTTCTTAGATACAGTAAGACTGCACTCAAAGGAAATAAAATTAGCTCTCCAGCATTTGCCAGTCACCTGACCCGTGTTTTCCAGTTTAACATCTATGTTGCATTCTGTACAACTAGCCATCTCAAATGGGAGATGATGTATAAATAAATTTTGAATGGGACTAATTAAACTCTAGATCAAATTCCATCTTCTTGAAATGCTCAAGTTTTATTGAGACAATCTGAAATATGATGCACAATAAAGTTAAGGGTTGGTTTGGTTTTTTTCTAAGGTATACTTTTTCTTATTCTTCAGTGGGCCAGGAAATAAACTCTGAATACATATATAAGTCTGTACACAGAAAAAAAAAAAAGACGACTGAAAACAATTTCATAACACTCATTCCTCAGCTGTTCAGCTTCCTGACAGAATGGCTAAAAGCCAACAAAATCATTGACTCAGAGGTTTTGGATTAGGAAGTGACAGCACCAGCAGTAGGACAAAAGATCTGCTTAGTCTGAACACTGAGCTTGTTCAGGGCACAAAAGGCAAACAAGGGCATGGCTGCTTCCAATAAGAGGGAACAGAAGTCACTGAGCAAAAAAACCCTCTTTGGTCCCGTAACCCCTTGAAGAGGACTCTTATGTCAGAAGCCAGAGATAAATGCTCCAGCAGAAGATACACAGCTCCAAACCAGTCAGAAGAGGAGTGAGGTCACCCTGAGTCTCTGGGAATGCTGTATGCACCAAACTGATGATTTCTCTTCCCCACTTTCACTGTCTTGTGCTGTACATTAACATCACATTTCTGCCTCAGACGGGTTGCACGTGAGCAACGCACCATGCTTCACAGCTGCATATAATTAGGCTTCTCCATAATATGCCTTGCTTTTTACTTAACAGACCTGCCACACTGCAATTTTTTTTCTAGAAGTGTCACCTGACACCTAGAGGGTGCACTTCAAAAATCTTATCTCATCAGACTTGGTGAATTAGCATTTATAGTGATAAAATGCCTTTTCGGAGTGTTTGCTAAAGCCTAAATAGCTTTTTTCACAGACATCTTTGTTAGAAAAACCTAAGTAACCCACCTAAGGGTGCCAGGTGCACCTAAATATTGTGCAGTTTGGGCATAATTAAGCCCCCTGTTGCTACCCTGCTGCTCCTTGCCATCAGCAGCTGCTTGTTTTCTTTCTGTAATAGAGCCACACAAGCTGATGGCTCCAGGAGCAAAGAGCTCTTTGACAGAACAACATCTTACGACCATAGATCTCATCTATGACTTTCTATTTGAAAAAAGCAAAAATGTTAAATCCCACTTCTGAAAAAAAGCTAAGGCAGAACAGCACTTCATGAAAATGAGGATGATCAGAAAATGCTGGCACAGACAGGCAATCCAAGCCACAGTCATTACTCAACCACTGGCATTACTGAAAGTTTTCAGTTCTACAATAAGCATAGGAAACAAACAAAAAAAAAATCTAATCCACACCATAAATTGCAACCATTTTCAGCTATACCTCTGGTAAAAAGGCATCTCTCTTCGATTTGAAGATCAATATGGAAACCTTTATGGAATGTCAAAATATTATAAATCTGTATAAAAATCAGTCTCACACTGCTCATTTGAAGTTTCAGTTTCTTCACCCTGTTTGTTAATAAGAGTTCACATGTTTAGAGATTCCCCATTCACACTTATTGAAATTACTAGCTTTAGAATGTCTCAGTTTCTCCACAGAAGCAGTCAGATCACACAGACCAGGAATTTCAAAGATGAAACCACATTTCCTCCTTTCTACACACTTTTTCAGAGTTTCCAACATTCTCCCTGCTCATGATCAATAACTGAAGAATTAGCAAAATTGTTCATTGCTGGATTGCAAAGTTTTGTCTTAAGGACATAACATCACTTAAATTCATGATAAAATGAGTTTCAAAGCAGGAATTCTTTTTATGCTGTAGCAGAGAATACAAAAGCACAGCAACTTCACATTGTAGAAACATACCAGAACTATTGACTTCAGGATTTTACCAGATAACTGTTCCTTAAATTCAAAATATATAAAAGTGCATAATTCCTTAAAACCTGCTTGTCCAAAGCCTAGCTGAACCTATGTCGTTGCCTCTCACTCTCCATAAAGCACATCTAGTGTGTATTTGCAGGTGTGACATGCTACTATCTTCTTACCTTAATTTGACTCTTCCATTTCCCCACAATAAAATTTAACTCCACTTTCTGTATACCACTTACACCCATCTTGGTTAATAAACTTTGAGATGTTATTGTCAAAACACAGATTGATGAACATTCCTCCCTTGAATATTCCCTGTAGTCTTTAGATGTTTAAGATTAGATTAAAAGAAAGCTATAGTCTTACTGGGCCTCAATTCCTCGTTACTAAAACAGAGCAATTTCTGCTTTATACCTCATTCTCAGATCTCATGAAATTTCTACAAAGATAATTCACTGAAAATTTTTAAACATTTGGAAAAACTAGCAATGGGCCATATAACATAGTCATAAGTGATCTAGCAAAGTATCTGAGAAAGATAAGCTTTTCTTCCTGGTGGAATTTTCAAACAATTTTTATATTTTAATTATGCACCTGACCATCTACTGGGATATACAGGACTTTAAGCCTCAGAGTCAGGGTGTGCTAATAGTAACCACAAAAAAAAAAAATATCCTGAAAGCATGACACAGCTACAATGCCATCAGGCGGTGACAGAGCATATGAAATTTTGACCATGTCAGTGCGCATACCTGCATAAGCTAATAACATACTAGAGACAGGTAACGGTATCTTTGTCACACACAATTTTGGAAAATTATGTTCTCTTTTGGATGGAAGGGTAGGGGGGGAGGGAAGGGGCAGAAAGCACTTTTTCTACTTTCACTACCTGATAGTTTCATGCAACGTTGTCATGAGTTACTTCTTTCTTAGAAACAGAAAAAGTTAATACTAATAGTCAAAGGCAGGAAATACACTTTTCTCAAATTCATCAGTCAGGAGTACAAAAAGAAGCCCTGACACACCAGAAATGAATGAATAAGAGCTTAATTATTTTAACCACAGAAAGGCAAGGTCTCGTTACCAGTCTAAAAGGTACTATTACATTCTCCACTCACGCTCCTGAATGGATCTATTGCTAAATGACCAAGGACTGACACAGAGGGTAAAGGACTGTAAAATAAGGGCATGTAAATTTCTGACCATGCTCCATGATAAAGTTTTATTTACTGAGAAGATAAGGAGGGAGTTAAGGAACTTTGATGGAGAAATAATTTTACTGCAGAATTCTGGTAATATTAACAACCTAAAAGCTATGCAGTCAGGAAGCAGGGCCATTTAGATAACAATGATAATGGCACAGAGACAGATGAAATACTCTGGGACACAGCCAAAATGCTAAGAAACAAGATAATAAATATACGTCACATCTAAGGCAGCAAGCGGTATCTTTCTCAAACCCAGGCACGCAAGACCCTGCATTGCCTAACCATGACTTAGCCACTAGCCGGAACTCTAGCCTTGTTATAAAGAGAAGATTCACCCTCAAAAAAACCCCACAAATATTCCACAACCAAAACAAACTAAACAAACAAAAAAACCCATTTGACTTCAGAACTTGTTAATACCAGAACTCTTCATAAATCACAGCCTTTTTGGAAAACTGGATCTTCCATTTTTCACCTGAAAACTTGATGCTTTGGTTCCCAACACTTAAGCCTAACTGCAATCCTCACCTTAGTCTCAACATGGAAGAGGGGACCCGTCTGTTCAAGAAAAGCCAGTAATGTCACTGGCCTCAAATAACTCCAGTCTTTCCTTACCACCCACTGGTCCGCATCTTCTTAATACAGGTCCCAATTTTTAACCTATTTGAAATGCTAACTCTTACTGCAACCCTAATCTTGGCTTTAGGTCGAAGGAGAAAGCCCACACATAGATGAAAGTAAACCACACCATATAGGCCAGTTGATAGCAGTTTTCCCTTTCTCTCAGTTGGATCTGTAACGTCCAGACATCCAGCGGACCCAAGGTTGTGTATTTTTGGGGAAAGACAAATAGCATGATATTGTTATTCATACCAGTTTCTCTATTCCCACCATATAGATAGGCAGTGGAAGCATGGAGGCCTCTTGGCCATCCAAGGATCGCTAGGATGAAGTTGTGGGCTATACCACCAGCTCTTGGCCCTTTGCTGTCTGTGAGATTTCTGTTGCTGGCTTTTCTATTGATCTGTACTATCTAAATTAATTTGGTGTTCTGATTAAATTTTCATTAGCCTTGACAAGAAGATTCCTTCTTGTTGGCATCTCTAAGACAGACAATGTTTGTCACTCCCTTTATGTCACTTCCTGGAATTCTTTCTTTCTTTGGACTTTTAAAATATGTGGTGCCTCATGTTTGTCACACTTAAAGGTTGAACATCTTCCTGTAATATTAACACTAGGTCAGCAAGACAAGAATTAATTATGTTAAAAGTAATATGCATCTCATTGCTGTAAATAGAAGAAATTGTAATAACAAATAAAGCTAACAAGGAGTGACAGCACAGAATATTTCTGTGTCTAAATAAACAGATGGCTTCTGAACAGGAGTACACTATTGACTCTCCTCAAACACGTATTGTGAAATTTATTAGGCAAGGAAATTAGGGAGATTTCAAAAACAACAGAAAATGGCATGTCATTGTTCTGAACAGAAGCGTTTTCTGGAGTGAAAAAAAAGCAATATTTTTTATGCATGGTGGATATAGGATGTAGTAGAATTTGCTTATGCACTGAATAATGTAGCTGTCTTATTTGTTTTTATGTAGTTTGTACATCTGTTTTCTGGTAGACATCTGGATTCACATCTTGAAGCAGACAGCTAACTGACAAGAGAGATGTGCTATTATTTCTTGATTGTAGATATTCTCACAAAAATGACACCAAGCTAGAAGACGTACATGTTTTTACAGACTAAAAATGTTACCTAGGACCACTTTCTTCCACAATTATAGTTAATCATTGCTTTCTTACAGCACTCTGGTAAGAAAGATGCCAAATGAAAGCAAAGAAGTCCAACAGACCAAGGAAACTTTCCTTCGTCATCCCCTTCAACCTTTTACGTCCAGCAGTTCCTCTCTGTCTTCTGAACTGTACAGCAGGGTAAAGAAGCAAAGAAATGAACTCAGAAATATCTCCTAGAGAATAAACATCACATACCTGAAGCCCCAAAAGAAGATGCTATGTACATTACAATCTGCAAGTACCAATCTTTAACACATTATCTAGACTGCAACTGCTGCCCAAGTATCGCAGAGCTCTGCCTTCCCTCCAAACATGCAGGGGAACCTCAGTACTAATCCTCACCAAGCAACATAAGGAGTATGGTGTTATTATGGCATTATTAAGGTGAAAAAGAGGACACCTTCTTTTAGGCATGCAGCTGCTGCTTCTGATGCTGCAGCGCAGATGTTGATAGAGTTTGATGGAAGTGGTAAGTAGCAGCCAAAGTTCAGACAGGGAACTCCAGCACGGGAGAGATCTCTGCAAAGCAGTTATCCCAAAAGCCCCCATCAGGCAACAATTAGCAAGCCAGAAGGACTGAAAAGAGAACTCAAAACCCAGATATGGCTACTAAATTATTCAGAATCTGGCTAAAAGGACCTCCACACATACACAAACACACAAAAAAAGGATTTCTGATTTTTGTTTTAGTAGGGTGTATGGAAATGTCTAGACTTGCAAGATAAGCCAAATGCCCTTATAAACATCAGAACAGAGGCACTGGATGGCCCGTCTGGCCTATTCCAGTCCTTGCTGTAAAATCTGCTGTACACCTACAACAGAACAGGCCCCTATTATCTTCTTTTCCCTCATTTCTTTTGGCCTTTCTAGATAAATGAGGAAATTAAAAGGTTTTATTTAACACAAAATTATTTTTTCTTTTTTCACCTGAAAAATAAAAAAAAATAAAAAAAATAAAAAAAAAAAAAAAAGGTTTGGTTTGGACAAAAAAAACCCCAAAACCCAACAACAACAATGCAACACTGGCCAAACCACTGACATACAGATTCAGAAGTCCTCACCCAGTCCTGAGCAGTTCCTTCAGATCAATCACTTCTTAGGCAGGTGTCTGGACAGATAACAAAATCTAGAGCCAAATACTTAGCTGTTAAGGAAACTAGCATAGCTTAATTGAAGTCACTGACATACATTAGTTCAGACCTCCTGAGGATTTGGCCTCTAACATTATGGTTTTGCATCACCTTCATGTTTTAAATCCTCTACCAGTTTTAATTAATTTGCCCCCTCTAGGCTCACTGGCTCAAAGCTCTTTATTTGAAGAGCATGAACAGGGACTCAGAGGCGGGAGATTTTTACTCCAAGCTCAGCCAGCTTTAACAATTCTAGCTAAAGGAGAGTTCCAGGGCACTGAGTATTCTCAATATTGTTATGTGTTTGGTTTTACTATCAGGATTCTGTAGTGGATTATGTTTTATAAGGGTATTCCGATGCCTTATCTCAAGCCTTGGATTGACCGAATATTCAGGCTCTTCTCAGCAAACACGGCAGGGGAAAAAAAGCTCAAAGCATAAGTGCCAATCTGATAGAACTCTCTGTGCAGAACTCTGTTTGAAATCATAAAGAAAGAAAGGACTGTACAACTGTCCTCTGCAAAATACCAGTACTCATTCTTTATGGTATATTATACAATCCATATCGCATTGATAATCCCCACTTGAGTGCTGACCTAGGCTCTCACTCAGGTAACCTCTAACTCTTCCCCCATCCAGGCACAAAAACCTCTTAACTGAACACAGAGGGCATTTTCTGTTGGGTTAATCTGAGTGGTCTGGGGATATAAATGAAAACCAGAGTGCGTCTTTCATTCCAGGGAGTAGCTCAGAGAGGTTTTCTCAGTGCAAGTACTTATCATGCGCCTTCCCTATAATTCGTCACATGTTCAGAGGCCAAACAAATTATCCTGTAATCCAGTGGGAAAGCATCAAAGCTGATTCTTTCTGCCTTATTGTGTTTGCTTCCAGAAGTCAGAGAGGATGTATCTGTGCTAAGAGTACAGAGCAAATGATCACACAATAACTCCAACATAGCTTTGAAGCAGGCATAATCACAGCAGAGCTAAATTAACCTGGATGCTGATTTCTTTTTCAGGGAAGATCATTTTGAGCAGTGAGTAGTAGGGAGCCTGGCTTCCCGTGTGGATTGCCAGAGCAGCAGGAGTGTGCTCTGGGGCAGTGCTGAAAACTCTCTTCTGCATTCATAGTTCCGCTGTTCAAGTTTTAAACTGGGCAGACTGCATAAGCTCCTTACTCATATTGGGTGTAAACCCTTCTCTGTGGTATGAAAATTTGGGTTGAGGTTGATGAAATTAACTTCTGAGGTATTGCTAATTAGTGGAGAGCAAGGCTTGCGCAAGATCTGCCCATATATGTTTTTGTTACCAAGACGACTACAGAACAGTGGCTGACACTCAGATTCTCTGGTGTAGCTCAACTAAATTGTAAAAATATAGACATATTGAACTATATAAGTTTTTGAATACTACTTGCACATTGCGTCATTTCATAGGCAGAAAGTAGAGTCACATTTTTAAATTCATGTCATTTTCTCACTCCTTTGTTATTGGTCTAGAAGTTTAGCCAGAGAAATGGAAAATAACAAGAACAGTGGTAGTACTGTAATGGTCCTGCCTCACGGCTGGGATGCTGTCATGATAAATCTTAACCAAACAAGATGAACTAACTCTAAGCAGCTTAGCTCTCTATCTGTCTAGCTGTTACATTTCTCCCTATTCATAGATCAGAACTTGTGCAAATTCTGGAGCATAAAAGATTTAAGGCAGGAGAACCAAGTTAATTCTATAGCCATTCTCATATGTTTCACTTTGTGATAGAACAAGCTTTCTCTATGCTTCTTTCTAGTTCCATAATATACATTTTCTCTTCAATCCAATCAGTCTTCAGCTGTGGTATAAAACAAGAAAACAAGCCTTTAGGATACTGCAAGCATTGTAAAGGTGTGATATGATTTTTAATTGTAGGCAGCTTTTATTTGGAATATTTTCTCAAAACTTTTCTCTCTCTCCTGCAGAAAAAGACAGGCCTGTGGATCTCATCAATTATAAAGCACTCTTATTTACAGGTAGCACCAACTGCACAGTCAAGCTTTCTTTGAGTTACTAGGGAAAGGTGGAAATCTAATATTTTTAAACTGGGGATTCATATCAAGGCAAACAAGGACAACATAAGCATGAACTACTGAAAAATGTAGACGTAAGCATTCAGCCCTCTTACCTTTTCATTTGCTAAAAAGGTAATTAGCAAAGACAATTATGAGACAAAGGCAATTTATTTTATGGATAATTGCATGCATTTCTAGTATGAGTAGACTTAGAATGGTTCACAAAACTATTAAAGCCATTCATTTCATAAATTTATTTCCTGACTATTCAAAGTTTCTTTTCCCACTCAGTAGTCTCAGCTTTGCCAAATGATATCCAGTGGAAATTTGTACCTGTACTTCGGGCACCATGGCATAGCCATTACAAAGGCCAGAGGAAATTACCTAAAACTACGTATCACATTATACTGCATGAAATGTTTTCATAAGCAGTGACACAGTTCAGCACATAGTGCATTAACTCAGTCAGCTATTGCAATGGCAGCTTTCCCTATCACTTAAAAGGAAAATGTAACATGAAACAAGATACCTCCTTCATAGAAACAGTACTGATAACACACTAATGTTCTAGCTTTTGCTGAACAGTGTTTGCAGAGCATGAAGTCCTTCTCTGTTTCTCACTCTGCCCCCCAGTGAATAGACTGAGGGATGCAGAATAAACTGGGAGGGACACAACTGGGCAGATAGCCAGAACTAACTAAAGAGAGATGTGTCATACCTTACAATGTCATGCTCAGCAACAGAATAGAAAAGAAGGGATTTTAGAGGGGTTACTCATCTTTTCCTTGAGAACTGGCTGGGTGTTGATCTACCAGAGGAGGTGGTGAATGATTGCCTTTTCATCATTTATTTTGTTGTCTTCTTCACTCTTCTTCCACTTATCCTTCACTTATTAAACATTTTTTTTCTTTTTATCTTGATCCCCAAGTTTTCTTGCTTTTATTTTTCCTTTCCTCTTGTCCTGTCCCACTGGGGGGAGTTGGGGGGGGTGGGGTGGGGGGGTTTAACCACCAGGGTTAATCCACAACACTAAGCACACTAAGCACTGGGGAAAAAAAAAATTAATAGATGAATGACCCAAACGACTGAAACAGGTAGGTCTGATACAAACTGTTAATGTCTAATTGTAGAGAAAGACCATAGCAATGTTCCAAGGAGTCATAAGTAAAGAAAACACACAGGGAGAGAACACAAAGAAAATTGGAATGACAAATGTGCCAAGGTAGATTGGTTACTGATGTATTTGGGAGGTAGCTTGTCAGTGTGGTGCTATGATAATAAATAAATAATACTATATTACATTTATGCAGTGCCCTTCAGTGACAGACCAAGGTGCTTTTCCAGGTGAAACACAGATAGCAGCAGCAAAACACTGCTGGCACATCAATGCTTTCTCAACACTGATGTAAAAATGCCCCAGTAGAAGTGATTTAAGTTCAAAACTATTAAAAAAATTAGTCAAGCTATTATCATGGGAAATAATCAGAGCCTGCTCTTGGTAACTTCAAATTAGAATTAAAAAACATGCAAGAGAAAAATAGGCTTGTAAAAGTCAGTAGCAGTAACAGCCAAGATCAGAGGTGATCAAAACAAGGACCAAATGGATGTTTATGCAGTTATGCATGTAATACTGTAATGAACTAATTCATGCTCCAGGTATTTCCTAAGGAATAGATGCAACAGCTTTAATCCATATGAAATACAAACACAAGGGCTCAGAGTCATGCAACAGTGTAACAGAGAGTAAAAAAGGAGTTGAAACCATACAACGTAACAAGTCCACTTTCATTAGCATTTAACTGTTACAGAACATGCCTTGGAGTAGGAGTTCAGAGTCCAGGTTCAACTGAAGTAGTTTGCTGATACTGTCCATAGTTTTAGACTCTAGAATTCTCAATTCCATTCGAAAAAGGGCTATTAAAAAAGAATCCCCAATGGTTGACTTAAGCTGCATACTTGCAATTATCTGTCTGCAAAGGCTGGAGGCACAAATGATACCAACAAAGCCCTCCATTTGCCAAACTACCTCCAATGACACACATTACACTTCCAATGACACACATTACACTTGTACAACTTTCAATCACATAAAGTCAAGATGTTTTCATCAATGCTGTCCATCTATTAATATAGCTATTCCAGTAGAGTTTTGTAATATGTTAGATACAACGCTCCAGGATATGTCAAAACCCTCAGAAATATAAACCGACTAATAGATGAAAAGAAGTCAAGTCAATTCTTTGAAGGGACAACTGCCTACAATTTCTGATTTATTTAAGACCATGATCTATGTGCCATGAGCAGGGGCTGTCAGCATGCAATGGGCTGACTGCGTAGGAAAGGAAGAAGACTCTTGGAATGCATCAGGACCCTGGCACTCACAGCAGGATGGATGAGTCTTTCATTTAGTCTATTTAATGCACATCTATTTTATCTGTTCCTTTTGATTAGTGCTGCAGTTGTCACTTTGTACTTTGACTAGAGGACTGATAAATGCAAATAGGGTGAAAAAGTGAATGATAAAGGTCACAAGAACAAAAAATGAATTTCAGTAAATCAAGCATTATAAAAAAGATATTAATTAACATCTCTTAAATTCTTCTGATCCCACTACTTTTCCAACCAGTCAAGGCAGGAATAGAATTCAGGGAAACTGAAATCTCTGAAGCATTTTCCTTTTTTCCTTTCCTTTTTAGTTTTCAAAACTGTTTATTTTAAAGTAGCTAAGGAGACTGATACTAAGTGCACACACAGCCTTTTATTATGCTACCTTGTTGTTCTTTTCCCCCTAGATTTGGTTGATTAAGTATCTACCAAACAACTGGAATAAATAATTTTCAAATCATTCATTACTTAAGAACTATTCCCTTGGACTAGCTGGTAAACATTAGTCATGTTGTCTGATAGATCACCCAGCATCATACAACGTTGTTTCTGCCCTTGTACAGGATAACTGAGACATTTGAAGCAGGGGGATAACAAATGGCTAAGAGGTTTGTTGTAGAAATACCATACTGCTAAGATTACAAAGCTTTGGGGATTTACACAAATTGATGAATAATGCATATCACAGATATCAAACAGTGGGACTGTATGGATCACAGCAGACCAAACTTAGCGGTTTACTTTCCACAAGTTACTGATTATTACACACACACACATCCTGTTTTTCTAACAAGCAGTAAAAATAAAATTAAACTCTTGGCAGGGCAGTTTACACATAACCACTTTAGATTCCTCAGGAAGATGAATTTCACTTATTCTAACACTACATATCACACACGGCGTACAATTTTACAGCATTACAATAAAGAATAGCCTCTTATAGTTGAGCTAGACTTAACCCCAGAAAGAAAAGTTATAAATTTTTATTCTTTTTTCCCAAGTTTCAAAGCCCTGAATTGCAGACAATCCAAGGGCAGTGGACCACACAAATTCTAATACTAATCGTCCAAACTAAGATGTCTTTGGTCAAGATCTCCTTTTATACTCATCTCTAAGCATATCCACTCCACAGCTCTACATTCAGAGATTCTGCACTACTTTAGACTAGCCCATTTCTGAAGAGCTGAGACCCACTAATATAAGAGCAGTGGCTGTTAATCCTTAACCATTCCCAAGATGACAGTGATACTGCTCTGTCCCTAGTGAAAGAGTCACATTAGCAGTCTTTTATCAGATATTTCAAGTTTGTCTCATTTCCTCTGAATCTGAAAAGCATAGAAGTTGTCATTCTGCCAGTCCTATTACATTATCACATGAATATTATCACCCAACAATTACACACAGAGCTGAGCTATTTTGTTTCCTCTGTATCTGATATGTGAGCTACTGCTTCCTCTGTATTTGATGTGAAAATTCATGTGAAATTTGAAAATTCAAAGCAGCTTAATATAATAGAAGTATATAAATCCAAATATCTCACACTCTGGTTTGGATTCATTCCACCCATCTGAGAAATTAAAGCAGACAGTCACTTCCAGCTCCCTCCACAGTCAATGGAGGGAGAGAAGTCCAGAGGGCAACTCAATCCATCAAAGAGTAGACTTGGTCTGTGTTTCCAAGTACAAATGTCACACTACTAACAATATAGCAATGTATTTTTAGATAACTTCAATGTATCTTTAGATAACAAATACCCTCTCTTCACATCAAAATTTCATTGAAAAAAGCATATGCTCCATCAAGTTAATGAAAAAAAGACTGATAAAACTGCGTAACATTTTAACTTTGCAATTTGGATTTCACAAAAATTTGCAGACCTGGCCTTTCCGCAGGAGGTTAACCCTGTGCAGGTGTTTGCCTTCACGTACACGTGGTGCCTAACATCCTTTGGGAAATTAACTATTTGCTGGGATTTGACACATAACCACACCATACACTTTGCCCAGGTGACACCCCATATTTCAACAGTAAAAAGGGACTTGGGAGGGATCCACTCAAGCTGAGAACGTTTATTACACCCTAAGGGCTCTCCTGGGAAGTCAGAATAGACCTGCCTCCTAGCGGAAGCTACAGCCCACTGATTTTTACATTAACACGTTAATACTACTTTCATGCATTTTCTTTTTTTAGAAATCCTACCCACCTGAAAGTCGATTGAGGATATCCAGTTTGGTTTTGCCGAAGGCACTAGGTGGCACTGTGTTCTGTCTTTTGTGGTACTGTTCACCCTCAGTTTGCTAAAATCTGCCCAGGTTTCACCAATTTATATTCTCTTGCCAATCACTACTTGCATGTTAGCAAAAGAGATTCTTCAGCACTCATCATTACACTTTGCCATCCACCTCTAAGCTTTTTCTATCCATCAAAACGGCCAAGTGCTATTGAACTCAACATCATACTTATTTTTAAAATTGTGTTTGCCTGCCTAAAAACATGGCTTTCTTCTAGTTCCATTTAGAATGGAAAAGTTCATCGTTTCCATTTAGAATGGGAAAGAAAAGAATTGCAGTGCTGATTGCTCAACATCACAACAAAGCAAGCACAAACACCCCAGCCCTATATAAAGACTCATTGGCAGCCTTTTCTTCTAAGGCTGCACCAGGATGTTATTAGAACACATGTTATTAGAACACTAAGATGTTATTAGGATTGAATGTTAAAACTGTAAATCTACACTTTTAGTTATTTGCTTTCACCCTTACCATGCAGTTTCTGCCTAAAAGCTTACACACCCCTTCCTGTCTTTTGTTGTTATTGTAATGGTCAGATCAACAGGCCGTAAGCAAAAAGGTGATGAACATGTAATATGTATTTATATACACAAATACGACAAGGAAGGAGGTTTTGCTCAGAAGAGCTTTTAATCCATTAAACTGTCTGCTCAACAATGAAGCAAGCAGATTAGAAGGAAAAGCAAGTGTCCTGATTTCCAGCCTCTTACCGTACCTTGTTGACCACATACAAATTTAGGACTGCAGAACTTCTTTTGTAACTGTATCCTATTACTCTTTTTTGAGGTGTGCCTGCATTGAACTTTTCTGTATATTACCTTAGCATGAGGTTAAAAGTCTTTGGAAGCTATGCTGATCTGTAAATATTTAATCAAATAAAGCTTTAGTCACTGAAAATAAAAGCATATATGTATAGCATGCATGCTTTAGAGATAGTAAAAATAATTACAAATGGAGTTTACCTCAGATAATTTATGTTCATTTTATGGACATTTATCACTAAGCTTTCCTGTTGATTTCTTCCCATGTGTGTTGATGAAGTACAATTTTCAAATTATCATTCAGTCCTGATCTACATTGTCACCAAACACAACACACAGACATACACACACTTTCAATCTGAGTTACACGTACAGCAAATCTGCCCAACAGGTTATGTTACTGCATAATTTCCAGGTCCAGAAAGATCAGGCAGAAATAAAAAACAACTCTGAAACAGCTACTGCTCAAAATAAAACACTGTCTGAAAGGTGCGTAGTATACCCATCAGAATACAGGAGTGCAAAAACAAATGGTCTAAAAGCTGGTCCTACCTGTGTCATCGAGCTGCTGGTTGATCTTAGGAAAGTCATTGCTCCTTTCTCTCTGGTTAGTCCCCTACTCTCCAGTCCATTCAAATTACAGCTGGAATTACATTTCCTGAAGTGTACCTACAACACACCATATAAAAAAAGATTGTAATAACACCAAAGATTCCTTAGGTACTATCCTAACTATGTTAATATATCTAAACCAACTTTGCATACTGATTCCAATTCTGGAAAACATCTGCTTGCTTACCACTCACTCTGAACTTACCTCTTCCAGCATTTCCTACAGGTTTAAGGCTTATCTTTTTACATTTCAATCATGGTTTCAAGCAGTTTCAGGTTTGTTATTTTTAACATTAACAAGCTTCTGATGCCAATATACACTGAAATCTGGGCATGACAGCCAAAGGAAATTAACCCAATGAAGCATAAAACAAAATTATATAGTTTGCTCATTTTAATTCAGTCATGAAAGTTCATTCTGGGTGTAAAACATCAGGAAACTTTCAGAACTGAAATTGCTTCCTTAGAGCAACGTGCTTACTGTTTCCATTGTACCATTTGTTAACTCCTGAAAGACAAAAAACCACCATAACACAGTATAATGACCAAAAGCATTCTTGTTTTACAGAAATGAGGAGCATGACTAGATATAAAATGAGTGCTTCTGAAGTGCAACTTTTGAAATTTAATTTTTGATGGAGCTAGAGTTCAAAAGAGGAACCACACTTCACAATTGAAGGAAAATAATTGCAGTCAATTTTTCTACTTTTTGAAATTATGGAGAAATTAAAAGCTATATTACTAATAAATCCTTATTACATTTTAATACCCTACCTATATGTAGGGACAGATTTTTTTGTCTTGAAGCATATGTTTGTTGTGTCTATTATAGAGATTACATACTATTTAGCACGTACGGTAGCAATGAGTGGGAATGCCTACGGTGCTGAAATTTTGAAAATATCCAG
The DNA here is from genome assembly GCF_000687185.1 of Egretta garzetta. NCBI lineage: Eukaryota > Metazoa > Chordata > Aves > Pelecaniformes > Ardeidae > Egretta > Egretta garzetta. The sequence goes on from NW_009259800.1 coordinate 820,321, forward strand.
CCACCCAGTGACTTTCTACACATGAATCAGAGAATTGTAGGAATCTTTTCATGAAAGTCTTGGCACCTGGCATCGCTCATTAACAGATTTACTAATTTTCCACTCCTCAATAGGAATATTTTTTTGGCACTTCTCTCTCTTGTATAAATTATTCCTAATTAATTAAAATGAAATTCTTAAGATGTGTGAGTTCATTAACTCCTTTAATGAGAAAGAACATTTTGGACCTTATTATTAGAATGTCATCAGTATCTGTTAGACAGTTAAATTAATAAAGTGATTATATTCAAATAACTCAGGCATTTGCATTTTATTTTTAACATTACATGTCTCTCTTGCTCGCTCTGAGACTGGGGAAATTTTGCTGGTCATGCAAAAGTGCCGTCTGGATTGATTTCAGTGTAGTGCATGCCTGGACCTTTAAATGTATTTAGGGGTCAGAATAGCTGTGGTCTAGGAGAGGTCTATGTCAGGGCTCCTGGAGCCTCAAGGAATTATTCAAGCAAGCAAGTACAGTACCGACATCCCTTAAAAATAAAGACATTGTGGTCCCTTTATTGTTAGAAAGCAAAAAGCCTGAAAGAAAAGTAGAGAGAATGGACATTTTGTATCCTTGAAAGCATCAAGATAAAGCAGGACACAGCAATAATTTGCTCCCATACTGCACTCTCTGTATACTGCTGACAGGCTGTGAAAAATCTCCATTGGCTAAAAGCAATATACAAGGAGGAACTAGAGCTCCAGATGTCTCCTATTCTTGTGAAAAGCCATGGGTGTTTTGTAATGATCTCGTCATGCATCTTTCTCAAAAATGATCCTCCAGCTATGCAGTAGCCCTTTAATGCTTTTCTAGGACACTGATTCAGTCCAGGCATACAGAAGAGACACACAACTGTAGTTCAAGAAGAGAAATGTTGCTACTTTGAAAATCATAAGTCAGCCGGTTGAAAAAAAAAGAACAAAAAAACCACCAAACCACCTGGTACCAGTTAAAACATTCATTTATAGATCATCTTAACTCACAAAATCTAGATCTGATTTTTAATAACAGGTATCTACTTTAAACATATGCCTACAAATTGATATGTCAGAACCAAAATTTTTGCTCACAAACATTATTTGATAGACAATGCTAGCTTTTATTTTGTCCCACTTCCTCAGCACTGAAGGAAAAAAATCATGACTTTTCTTTCCTTTCTCATGTTTCCCAAGTCATAAACTTCACAAAAATCAATAACAATGAAAAATGAAAAAGACATATCCGGTCTGGCTCCTGCATGAACTGAATTATATTTTAAATTTTGTAGTCTTTAAAGCCAAACAAGATAAACTGCTGCTTCTTAAGATGCTGTTAGATTTACCATAGTCACATGGAAAGAAACTACATGAGTGAGATTTGTTGCTCAACAGACAAGTACAAAGGAGGAAAGTGGAAGATTTTTTTCAATTTAATTAAGAAATGGTTCTGTCTCAGGCACTGCTGCCTTCTAGACAACTGCAACTGATGAGGAATTTAAAGCACTGCTTCTTCAACTAAGCCTACTTCAGTTACAGAACTCAGACATTTACGAAGCGAAATTTAGCTGAAAACAGTGTAACACCTGTGCAGCTGTTTAAATATATATGCCACAGCTTATTTCTTTCTTTGAGGCTTCAATTAGCTGCACAATTGAATACCACAGCTGCTGCATTAAGATTCATTCCAGAGATTATGATCAAAATTAAGTTACCTGTGTCACAGTTGTCATCAGTTGGAAGTAGTATTGGATATTTTGGCTTGAAACAAATGCTGTCAATCACTATGAGGATACATAAGCTTTGTAAGAGCTCTCTTTTGGTGGAGTGGTGGAGGAATGCCCATGGAGAACAACATCACAGGTACCTCCACCCTATACCCAGCTCTCACATGAACATCCATCCTACTTTCCCATTCCACTGTTCATTTAATCATAGCAAAAAAAAAAAAAAAATCACAACTGATGTGTGTAGCAGGCTCACAGCCTGAAAAGATTATTACTGGTGGAGCGGTGAGAGTGGAGGGACCGTGCAAACATCGTGTTAGGCAATTCATCCATCTCACTGGCTATAAATCTAAGAAATATCCAGTGGGCATCCCTGTAGTAAACATCTCTCAAAACACTTTTGAATCCAACTAGATGGCAGCTAAACAAAGATGAAATCCAAACAAAATTGTAGCTTTGTGGGAATCAAAACCCACAGGTAAGCAGAAAGGTTCTTGAGCAAAACATGTAAAGTTAGAGCAAAAAATGCCAATATGCCATTCTGGAAGACTCTAACTAATGTAGTATTAACCCCAAGATAAGTGCACTCTAAACACTGTCTTGTTCTTCATGGTGTAGTCATACAGCTGACCAGTAATCCAATTAAAATATTTACCAAAAATCCATGCAATCACTATTCTTAAATAGAATATATTCTTCCCTTTGCACTAAAGCAAATCTCATCGGTTCAATGACAGATCCACTTACACACAGTAAAAAAAGAAAATTGTGTGTGTATTGGCTTATTTATTTTTCCTCTCACTAGGAGATTCTATTTAAACCATTCATCCAATTACATTTTTGGAAACAGAATTAATACAACATCATATGTAGTGCATCACATCTTTGCTTTCTGTGGGGAAAACACCAACAGCACATAGACTCAATTTTCCAAATACAGAAATGAAATATTGTAACTGATAAAATTAAGTGAAATAAAATGGTTTTTTTCCCGTAAAAGTGTTGCAGAGATACCTTGACAGAGAGGTGATACCTTCTGTGCTAGCCTTTTGTGAAGCAGGAAGTCTATTTGCATTTAATAGCAAACCAGGGTTTTACCACTGACCTTAATTCAAAGTGAGAAGACATTCAGTTTCTGTACACTGAATTAACTACCTTTTTATTGAAAAACTGTTAAGTCTAATGATATATCTATCTTTAATTACTCAATAATGAATATTAAGGATAGGCTGAAAGTCTCCAACCTAACTAAAATTATGGCATGAGAAACCTCTTCTGATTTAAAATAACATTATATTTCACAAGGCTTTCAATGGGCAGCCTTAATTTATTGCTTAAAATAACTACAGTTCTTCAATTTATAAAGCTATTTCTTGTTTCACCTATGATATACTACATGTTCTTATCTTCCTATGTGCATCAGCTGGCTCTATATTAGAGTTCTAACAAGTCTGACACAGTGCTAGTTACTGAGTTACATGCCTGCATCCAAACTGGATGCTATCATTCCTCTTCAGCAGGTGAGAATGATCTAAATTTTTACCATAGCTTTTAAAGCAGCAGAGACAGTTACTAAAAATTCACTTTTCAAAAAGAATACTCTACAGAATAGCAGAAATACTTCAAACTTTACTAAAAAATTCTGTTTTGTAAATGCTGGAGTCAGGGAAATAGCAGGATTTTCAAACCATTTGTGCCAGAATATTTTATGAACACATCGGTGGAGAGCTACTGGTTCAAGTTCAATTACAAAAATAGTGAATGTAACTCCCTCTGAAAATACAAGGCATCTCCAGGAATTTTATTCAAAAAGGCAACTTTTTTGGTGCTTTTAAAATTAAATACGAACAAAAACATCAAAATGAAGTGCTTTCACATTTTTACACTACCATCCCATTTTTTTCTAGCACATTTTACAGAATTTAGCCCAAATTCCCAGGCAATTTTTAGCTTGCCCTGAATTTCTATTTATCATATTTGGTATTTCTCATTTTTTTTTCCACAAATCCCAATCTGAAATTTTCCCAACCAACATGACCTCTTTACACACATGCATTGACATAAATATGTCAGTACTAATATGTGAATTCTTTGATATGCACTAGTTACAGAAAGAAAAAATATAGCATAAAGGAGTCTCATTTTCACCAAACAGATCAGTTAAACATTGCACATGGAACAGTACTATTGGGCTCGTTCAGCAAAGTCAGGTTAAGTGACTGGTTTTAACTCCCCAAAATAGATCCCATGGCATAGACAATTGAGCTCTAATGTCCACAGAAGCTTGAATTCACAAGATAGAAGGCTGAGAGTTATAATACAAGTGGCTTCTAAGGAATGCACATTTCATTTTCATGAAGTTATCCTAAAAATTAGGAGGAACTGTTTTACAAGTTTTCCAGCTTCGGGTTCCCTTTCAGCAGCATACTTAAAAACACACTTAGGTCCAAGATGCCTAGAAAGAAATCTCTCAAGCACTCATTACCCTGGTATTTGAGTAACTCATAGCTGCTGCTGCATCTGTGGCAGAGGAGGGATAAGGCTACTATTTTTCTTTCACAAATTGAACACTGAGGCACAGAAAGACTGACCACAACATTTTAAAAAAGCTCTTCAGAGCGCTCATTTCAGTAAATGAAGCTGGGATTCTAAATTATTCTTCAAAACACTCTGATTTGTTCAAGGTCGCATAGAAATATTATGGCAGAACCAACAGAACAAGGAAATGTGCCTTCACAAGCCTCAGGCTAGCGTCTTTATCTCTGGGCCAAGCTTTTTTCCATAATAAATGTCAAGAGGATGTAAGCACGTGCTCTGCTGAATAGGGAATGAACTTACTGAATCGAAATCTAAATCCAGAGTCCTGGAAAACAGGGCCAACTATTTTATTTGTATTATTTTGTAGTACAAAGCAGCAAGAATGGCAATATATTGAAACGAATTCTGAGGCAAACAGAAAGTTGACACTGCACAAATGAGTAGCCAATTTTCTTTCCTCATTGCCATCCCCTAATGTTACAGTACTCGCACTGTATCACATCCTATTATAAAGCACCTGAACGTGAAGTGATGTGGTCAACGCAAAGAATGTAAACCATTACATGATTAAGCAGGATGTTAGGGAGACACTTAAAAACACATGCCATACAAATATTTCTATGAGATATGGAGCTTTCAGAAGCAAAACTTGGGCATTCACTGTAGCAAATCTGGCATTGCCCCGAGGTAACTAATTGAAATTAATTTAATATGTATATATACTGGACTTTCACCACTACAGAAATATACCTACTAAAACAAGGTTCTTTCAATCATTTCAATGAACATTTACTTTTTGAGTCCTGAACACATTTCTGTTGTTATAGAAACCTTCAGGGGTTTCTGAACATATTTTGTGGGGGAAATTATTCAAAAATGTTACATGAATTGCAGAGACAACAGACACTTTGGTTCTGAATCCAGCAGCGTGCAAATATTACCATAACCCACACTCTGTGAGCATACAAGGCTGATATAGCAGTGAAAAATTAACCACTAATCAAACAAGGACCGGTCCATACAGAGGAGATTTAAGCAGGTGCACAAGCTGTACGTCACCCCTAATTCAAATAACTCCTGTCAGTTTTTGACAGCAAATTTAAAACACAAGCTTTCTGCTGTGCTATGTTAGAAAGAAAGGACACCGCACAAAATCCAGACAATAATGTCAGGTTTCGAACTTTTTCAATCATTTTCTTCCTGAGAAGGGAATATACATGCATGCGCCTCTTCTGCAGGGTCTGCAGAATAGTATACTTCCAATTATATCCAAATGCAAGACACAAACAAAGGAAAAAGCCCTCAGTGAAAAAAAAAAACTAGGACAGCTATTGTATCTTTTACATTCAAACCCCACACTTCCATTCATTAATGATTAAATTCCAGTTTATATAAATTGCAAATTACAATAAAGACCATCAGGAGTGTTCTGTATGTCTAATCATTATGCTCTGTACTTGTATATCAGCGGACTATACTGCTTTGTATGGAGTTCTCTCTCTAGGGATGTGATTTTAATTTCTGAAGTTCTTCCTGAGAGAGAACCTCTCCTGACAGAGAGAAGTTCAAGGTACAGAGTTACAAGCTGCAGATGCAGAGGAAAGCAAAGGCAGGCAGTAGTGAACTGAACAGTATCTGCACTCATCTGTGCTCCAGCTTCTTTAGGGACTGCTGGATTTTCTTTTCCAAAGCGCTTGAGATGATTCAGTTTAGAAAGAATTGTTACAGTTGTTTTAAACACAATTTTTCTTGGCAAAAATGATGGCTGTAGCCTACACTCTAAAAAGAAACTACAGATTAACTTGCGTTGGAAATTTCACAGCTAACGAAAACATCAGGCCACACAGTATGTTTTGTGTTTCTGTCTCTTGTGAGCCCATTTGCCAAAACAACTCTTCTGGATTTTGCTGTCTAAGCATTTGCTACTTTCCTTCAGAGTCTTTCCTTATGCTAGACAGTTTATCTCATGTAGAAGTTATCAATGTAGGAGAAAACTAGTATATCCTAGTTTTTATAATGGTTTAAAATGATGGTTTAAAATGAAAGGAAATTTTTATTAACAGAACATCAGCACAAATTAAGGAATGGTAAAAAATATCCCTAACATTTAGGACACATCCAAAACAATTATCTCTAAAATAGCTTAGAGGGATTATAAATATGCATTTCAGCAGGCAGGACATTTAGCACTGAATAAAAGGAAGATGCTGAACCCTCTTTTTTGGGCTCTGAACTGTATTCCAGAAACGCAAAGCGAAGAGTTAAATAACTGAATAGACCATAGAGATTACTTTGCTTAGCAGGAAACAGTCAACAATTATATATCTGCATTATGAGCCATTAACCAAGTAGCAGCCTTGTGGGTTCAGAAAGATGTTAATGGAACAGCTGCCAGATAATAGGATGGCTGCAGAAATATGTATTTTGCCATTTGTTATGTTGATGTTGCAGCGTGCATCTGTCTGCAGACCAGCGTGATCCAAAGACCACCAAAGCGCACAGTAATCCTCTCAGTGACTTATGTAGCATTGGTGCAGGCTCTAGACAAATTTAAATCAAGACTGGTAACCTCTAGATAGATGTTGCTAAATCCTGTTAAAATAGATTTAATTAGGCTTAATAACCTGAATTTGTCCTTAATCTATTAGATAAGTTGTGCCGTTCCAGAGTTCACTGTGGTGGCTTAATACTGTGGTATTAAAGTAGCTTTCTACTCTGCTTAACGCAATGCCATAATCCTTTACTAAGATCATTGTCATGGCTGTACATCAAAGACATAATGGTTATATATTATTAGACAAAGTCTCCTCTAATGTTAGATTTGGCAAAAGTAGTTTCTAGTGCTTAAGTAAAGAGGTTTGGCCATACACTTCATCAATGAATTCTTGGCATCAAGCTTTGTTTAAAAATGGTTTTCATTTATTTGCATTTTCTTTAAATTCATTTGATTGTTTATTATTCAGTATGCAAAGGGCAATTGAAAGAGCACTTTAGCTGTCTTGTGGGCTATTAAATACTGAGAAACAATGCTATTCAGACACCTCTAACCAAATTATCACCATCTTTGTACTACAATGTTTAAACCTAACAGCATCGTCTCTCCAATTTCAATATTTTAACTCCATATTTTAACTTGTCAGCATCTCTTCTCCGCCCAGAGCTGCATTAGCTACTACTGGAGCACAGCTGCTGCATCATCTTTGTTGTTATCATCTCTGATAGAACAGGTAATGTCATAGTCCGACAATGGCCAATATAATGTAAATAACAGGTAATAATAGCACCTTCTGGATGCAATACACATCAACTATTAATGCTATGCACACCTTTTTTCTAAACAGACAAGTAATCTGACAACCACGAGCAGTGTACAAAGAAATATCCTATTTCCTTGCTTCCAGAAGTCGTCTACAGGGAATGATAATATGGGGGTATCAGCTATACAAGGAAATGTAAGACAAGACAAGTGAGAATACACAGCTGATTGCCTTCTGTGCATGAGCAAATGGATGAAGCATGCAGTAGCATAGAAAATAGAGGCTGCAAGAATGAAAACCAGGACAGCATTGAGGACATTGATAGTATCCACATACTATTCTTTCAGAGTGACAAATAAGATCTTGTTAAATCTTAGTATACAAACCATCTTCTAAATCATATTGTGAGAGCCTTAGTTTGCAACTGGAGTCTCCCCAGCCATCACGAAGCTTTGTAACTGTCACAAATTGCTTTGTGTGAAGTCCATCCCTGTTCTGTCCCTTTCTCCTCCCCCACTTTCCCCAGTTCTTCAACTATGAACACACCTGTAGTTTTCTGGAGTTATGTGCAGCACTTTCACCAGCACTGTAGTTTTCTCTCACTAGTAATGGTCTACAATAATCCTTAGAGGTATCTACTCTGTTTTCATTTTTCTTAGTGGACTAATAGGAGAAACAGCAGAAATCATGGTCAGTATCACAGATGTGTTTGGGTTTTTTTAATAAGTCTAAATTCTTCTAGGTTTTCCATATTCACATTTATAACTTAAACTACAACATGGGTGAAAATGCTTGAGGTTTCATTTAAAACAAACAACAAAACCCCCCAGCTTCAGTTAAGACCTGCAGTAACTCCTAACCAATACCATTCTGAGCTCGAGTCCCATTTCAGCATCTCATG
>NW_009259800.1:828783-847779 GCF_000687185.1 Egretta garzetta
CTTCTAAGCAAACTTCCCTGACAGTATTTTGTAAATATGTCATCTTTCCTTTGTTTCTAAAACAGAGGCCTTCAGCACCTACTTACATCTCTATTTGGATTTATTTTTTTTTAAATTATTTAAAGTCTCTAGCAATCTCCTGAGATCATATATGTTTTTGCTAAAATAAACTACTTTTACAAGTAATCGTGCATAATCATGTTTATCAAAACTTCTGTGGAGATGCTATTCATACACTTCATGACAAATGTTCAGGCTAGTGGAGTTCCCTTTAGACTGCATTCCATCCTGCCCATTGCATGTAGTGCACAAACATACACATGTAAAGACTTCTGCAGACACATTCCCTATGCACACGTAAACCAGTGGCATTCTACAGACATTATTCAAAGCAAAGTAACTCCTGTTTTAATGAACAGAGCTTTATCAACGGAGACACTGCTTTGTTAAAATTGCTTGTTAGCAACATAATGTTTAACTTCATGAAAGCTTCAAAATCTAAATTCCTATTCAATTCTGTCAGATATCCCTGTAGAAGAGAACATACATACTGAAACAAACACACCAATTCTTTAAGAGGTTTTTTTGGTGCTTTAGGAACATAGAAGAGATTATATGGCCCAAACAGTGAAGAGTCAGCTCCCAAATCAGTGCCTAACAATCTTCCAGAGGATCTTTATACCAAAATTTTGAGGTCTTTTGAAACTCATTCTGTGTACTGAACAGTTGTGTTTAAAGCATAGAGAAACAAGTAATGTAAACCCCATTTTATATGTGTCCAACACATGACTAAAATAGAGACCAGAAAATTATATTTCTATACACATTAGAAATTGTCTTGTTGAAAATCAACAGAAAATTACACCTCATATGGAAGTCTAAACTACACAGAAATCAAATGAAAGGCTATTTTATATAAAGTACATTCTTCAGAACACTATAAATTGGACAGACATATTGGCTTTTATCTCTATTTTATAATTCTTTGTAATTCAATTATTTAAAACATAATACTAATATATCTAATGTATAATGAATATATAATAATTTATCTACAATTCTATAGATTATATAAGATCTAGAATAATTTAATATTATAGAGAATTAAATTATAAAGATTCATATGATCATTCTTCTAAAGGCATGCAGAATGATTGTATCTAAACATGGAAAGTATCTGACACAAGATTTCTTTTTACAAAATTCCACTAGTGGTGAGACTCAATCGGTCCAGCATCAGGGAAAATAAATTAGGCCCCAGTAGAGACATTACCAGCACCCTGTTCAGACACACACAGAGTCCTATTATATCCTTGTTGTATATTCAATACTATATCTATTCTGTCAGTAATAACAATAATTATAACGATACATCATTCTTATTACATAGAGTCCAAAGAGAGATTGCAATTGAGATAAAAACAACTTAAAAGAAGGGACAGGAGAAAATGTTTACTGCATCAGTGAAAACTGGTTTAAAGTCACTAAAAAAAATAACTTTCAGCAAGTGCAAATCACATTGCTAAAGTCAAGACTCGCACTGAAGTTGACTTTGGTCTTTTATTTGGTCACCTTCCTTCCTCTGAAATGAAAATAAATACTCCTAACCAATACTCCTCATCTCATGGCTTCAGAAGAGGTGGCCATGCTAACATAAGCTCACTATACTAAATTTCTCAGTTGGTAAAATCTCTAGTCAACTTCGTACTTCATATTTTACAGACTGCAACACTCTTATCTTCCAGACTAAAAGGCTGCTTATGCTAATAAGCATGCAGTTAAATGGTATATTGCAACAGATCCAAAGTCTACATGCCTAGACACCAAATGCAAATCAAGACTCCTGTGAAAGCCACAAAAAAGTTAATGCTTTAAAAATAGCTATCAACACTAGGAAATGCCTAGATAATAAGTGAGATTTACACAGCTAGATTAGGAGTTTAAACATTTCAAAGAGATCATTTGCTTTCTAAGCATTAAAATCTTATTATAAAGGAAATTAACAAAAAAGTACTAAGAATGCTAAATCTCAAAAGCAAAGCATTGCAAAGCATAGAAATCAGCGTGAATTTAAGAGGAACCGCTGTGTAATCTGACAAAAGGATGTGGTTATTTTTCTTCTGACACAGCATGCTGAAATAGCCCAGTGAAAGGCCTGCCTAGAGTTAGGGGGAGGAAAGAAGGGAAGTACTCTCCCTGGAGAGAGAGAAAGCAAGCCACGTCTTTTCAACAACACAGAGTAGTGTGAAGTTGCACTTACTGGGAATAAGTCAAACTTCTACAGCTACTCTTCTTTAATGGAGCAAACACCTTGTAGCCATTTCACAACCACAGATAAAACAATTTTTATTATCCCTTTACTTTCTCAGTGGTTCTCAGAGTAGGCCCTCCTGCAATACATGCATTCCCCTGAATTCAAAGATCCCAGAACAGCCTTAAGATCAGCCTATCTATCTCTGGGGCAATTAATGAGAAGTACATGGGGAACAGAACAGAACAGAATGCAGTAGTGTTTTCAGATTTCAAACAGTAAAAATAAAAAGGAACTGAGTAGCTGGCTTTTTAAAAATCTAGACAAAGAGCTAAATATTTTATTTATATTAATACTACCAAGCAACCAAAACCTGTCTTCCATATGGCATCTGAGCTTGGAAAATAGACCCCAGAAAACCAAAGAAAGTATCATTATAAATCTACCAACCCCTCAATATAAGATGAAGAAAAGAGGGAACAGGTTGTGCTGCTTCATAAGAAATATCTCTTTGAAAACTGTGCTTTAAGGACATGGAACAAGAAGCAAAAGAAGAAAAATCAGTAGTCTAAGAAATATGTTTCCATTAGAGGTGTGACTCTTCCAAGGCATGAAGATCCAAGTTCAATCTCAGGGACAAATATTTTGGTATATATCATTCTCATACTTGGAGAGATCAGGGCTACCATGACAGGAACAAGGAGGGAAGACTGGCCAAGTTCTTTGGGAAGTTTTCCTTCTATAGGTCTCAGGTACTGTAGGAAGAAAAACAGGAACAACCACACACCACACACACACACACTGAACTTTCAGACTAAGAAAAATAAAATAAAAATAAAAAAACTATAGTCTGACGAGCATTCAGGGATCTTAGTGACATCAGTAATGCCACATGAGAGGAACTACAGACTCAAGGATCTGTTTCCTTATTACAGTGCTGCACTATGGTCCTTCATCCCATCCCTCACTCAATAACAGGCTTCTGAAGATGTCTGTAGAGAACAGTTTTCAACAGAACTATATATAGTGGATTGCAAAAGTGTACATACTCTTTCTTTGTCATGAAAAATCTATGAATTCTGCCAAGGGTAGAGCCTCATCTGACTCAGTCTCTGCTTGCTAAGGCTCTTGATTACCTCTTTTAGCATTTTTCTTTCTGTAAAATCAAATGACAGGGAAAATCTGTTGCCTAAGATCTCTTCTAAAAAATGTGATAACATAGGGAGGGTTGTTCCGTTGTAGGGTCTCAGCTTCAGCAGTTTACCTGTTTCAGTTGTTCAGAGACACTAACGCTTTCAGAGTTTTACTTTAGAATCCGACATAACAGTTTTCTGCCAGTGTGTGGGGTACTTAACTTGGACTATAGTGTGTTTTTGTAGTAGTTTTAATAGTTTAGAACAATATTTGGCAAAGGGATTAATTATAATTAGATTTTTTTCAGGCAATCATTGCATATGGCTGAATGCACAGAATGTTTAGCCCAACTGAGTCCTCATTTCAGACAGGACCTCTTCTGTAAGACCAACATGCAAATTTTCTGGCTTACAACCACAGTAACACAGACTAAGCAATTACCTGGGCCATGTACAGCAAAAAGCCAACTTGCATAAAGTCACATAAAGCCAAGTTGAGAAAATACAGAGCTAATTTTAACAAGATAGGGAAGCCTTGTATGGAGTCACGGCTTTTTAAACATCAACCAACGATTAAGTTGGAACTCTTGTCCTACATGTTTTTGGGTGAAAGGAAGAAGACAAAAATATTGAAGCCCTAAAGCTTCAGCAGGCTCAAAGTTCTTAGGTATTCTCTATATCAGACTTTTATATTGAACTATGAATGCACATTTCTTGCTCTGATTGCCTTAAATATAATAAAAAGAATAATTACCACTTGAAGATTTTTCAGTAATTCCCATTTCAGTGCAATTAGATGTAGTGATTAGAATATCTTTTCTATTGCATTGCAGTTCTTCCTTAGCACCAAAGAACAGTGATACAAGTTATTTACATAATTATCTTCAGCTAAAGGAGGAGCACAGCTTAATACAAGAGTTGCCATTGCTTACACTGGAGCTTCTACAACCTCCTGCACAATACCCTGTAGTGTTCTGTAATGACTTTGTAAACAGTTTGTGTCACTTCACTATTGTAAAATTTATTCTGTTAAACACAATATTTTCAAACAACTTCTCCATAGGCAATTTTAGATGATCACAAGTTCCCTCAGGGAAAGATCTCCTTTACACCCCGAAGACCAAGAGTCATGCTTCAGATATTAACTACTTCTAGACTGCCTGCCTCACCCATCAAGTTTCAAGCACAGACAGGACAGCCTCATCTTCTGATCATTTCCTGAGCTGAGAAATGGATCTCTGTGTCTTAATATATCATAAACGTTTGATGTATCATTAGCATTGTGAGTTAATAAGAATACTCCTAGGAACCCCACTAAAAAATTTGTTATAAAGTTCTCATTTATCAACATTTATGAACATTTAGCTTCCAATTTCTTGGACCATTAATCCAAGTTTTCTTAATAAGCTATGCCAAAAAAGTTACCAGGAAAAAGTAATTTATAGAATGATTTTTGCTTACTAACTTTTTTAGAACAGAAACAATGTCAGCACATGAATTATATGCCAATAAAGCAATATACTTGAATAACTTTCCAGTCACATATTGGAAGAAAACAATTTCAGCTTAAAGAAATATGGATGAGTTCTTTACTCTTTGACTCGCACTGAATATAGCTAAATGACAATGATGCTCTTGATCAAGGTCTAAATTATATTTTGATTTATGTGTTCTGTATCTTCTATCCTAGGACTGCATGATAACAAAGCATATGCTGTTTCTCACAGAACTTTTTTTCTTTCCTCCTGATAATACTGTTGCTAATTTGTTCAGCAATTGATCTCCATCTGACTCATTTAGCATTGTGATAGAAATAACTGTTTCACCCTGACAGCTAATACAAAGCAACAAAATCCCTAGCCTAGTTAGAGTTGAGATTTTGCTACCAGGAGAGTTAGGTGCAAAAACTGTATTCAGAAGCTTTGAGCATTTTAAGTGTGTGCTGAGACCTACAATGGGACCTAAGCTGCCCTTTTAGTCTGTAGCCACAGAGCAAAGGCAGCAAGAGAAGTTTGCCTGGAACCCCTGCTGCAGGCTCTTTGAGTGATCTTCAGCAAGTAGCCCAATTTCTGTGTATCTATTGTTCTTCTGTAAAGCAGGGATAACAAGTATTTCTCCTTTCTCCCTAGTGCTACGTGGCATGAACTTTCATAACTTTACCATTTCTCAATACTTGTACTTATTGAATTCCCAGTTCCTGGTACTATGAAATTCAGCTGTCATGAGGAGAGAGTGGGGAGAGAAGTGTTTGATGCTTCACATTATGGTCTTGTGTTTCAAAACCAGAAAATACAGCAAGAATTAGCCTGAGAGGTGAGGGAAGGTGGTGGAAGCTTCTTATATTGAGCCAGTCACATGGTTAGAGGTTGGCACATTTCTATTCCGTGGCGACTACAGTTTTTTCAGACATACATGATACAGCAGTAAGTCTACACCAGGGTCTGTACTACCATTGCAATAGTCTAAAAACGTCCAAGACAAGCAATTTAAAGCTAAATAGTTAGTAAAAATCCTGGATATGCTCTGTAACATACTCTGTTGCTTTCTTGGCAGTTATAATTCAGCTGGTCTAAAGATAGCTAAGTTTTACTCACATGAGCTGTGATTACTATCTCTAAATTATTTGAGACAGGGACTGTTTGCTGCTATCATGTTTTTTTGAGAAGCATGAATGGATATGGGTCTATTCTTAGTTCATATATCTAGTTTGTACTACAATATAAATAATGTGGATTTGGTGCAGATATTTTTTGGAGTCTAACGTGGCTTTTTCCAAAATTTAATTACATAAATGCATCAAATTAAATACATATGTTAGGCGCAACATGTGAAGCAAAAAAATTTATTCCTCTCCCCCACGCCTTTCTCCCAGTCAACTGCTGAATTATCATGAGCTGTCTAAGATTGTATCTAATTTCTGTCCTTGAGTCATTTGCAAGAATGGGCTCCATTTCCAGATTGAATAAAACCTCCAGCAGACATTATATAAGCCAATCATCTGTGGAGAAAATATATTGAAGGATGACCACATTTGTGTAAATTTTCCTCAAGCATGCAAAAAGAATTGAGGAAATCGTCCTTTATCCAGAAGAGCAATTATATACATTCTTACCTCCCCACAATGAGATTTTAAACTGAGTTTAAAGTTTCAGTGATTTTCTGAATCCAGCCAAGCCCTCTATTTTTGCTAGTCAATTCACCATTGGAACTTTTTTTTAATTCACATTTATACAACCACATATTGGAAATGGTTCCAATAGACATTTGTGCAAAGGAGCACTCAAAAAGCCATTGTAAGAGGCATTCCATACTTAGACCAGGAATGGAAAATAAAACAGAGAGCTGAATCCTCCTTAAGGTCTTCTGCAAGGGGACTCATTTTCAGTGAAAGTCAAGTCTAACCGTAAAAATAGAGACTGCTCTTGGAATATGCCAAATGTTTAAACCAAAACTAAGCAGCCTACCTCCTAATTACAAATAGATACTGTGGCACAGAGGAGGACATCTTGCCATGAAATCTTTTTAATGGAACCTGACAAATAATTTCAAATGGAAAATGTTACATTAAAAAGACAGAAAGATACTCTGAAATTCTCTGACAGCCACTTCCAAGCTATTTTAGCCTTTACTAATTAAAGCTGATCATTCTAAAAACTTCTCTACCACTTTCTCCATTTTTTTCCTCTACATTGTGTATAAGCAGCTGATGAAAAACAGCAGGTTAGATAACAAGTGAAATGCTCTATCTAGCAAATTGTCACAAGACATTTATGGTTCAAGAAGGTCATGATGAATATATCTTGTTAAATCAATCCAAAATAAATCCCTGCTCTCTTACATTACTCACTCAGCTCATTACTCATGATGTAACCCTATTCCAGTTTGGTTCACTTTTAAGAAAAGGTTTTTGTGCCTTACATTGGTGAGGAAATTCCATAAATGTTGACTGATCTCACTCTTTAGTCATAATTTGTTCTCTTTTTAATAGCAATAATTTATTCACTGAGTTTCTATACTTTTTAAAGGTCTGCTGTTTATTTCTAACTTCTTAGCTATCGGAAAGTATTCGGCAATTTTTTGTGCAAGGCCCTTTTCATTGTATGTGTGATTCAAAGCAGCTGGCTACTGATATTCACACAGTAAATCATAAATCAGATTTTTTTTCAGACAGATAACATAAATGAGCCAATCAACATGATGCTAAGTTCTAACTCAATAGTTTTGAAGGTTTAACATATATTTAATCAGAATCTTTGCTCAAGCCCAGGGTGCTTTTGGCAAATGTGTATACCAGCCTGGAAAATTCAAGCCTGGTCCTTCATGAGGCTGCATCTGCATACTTAGCTCAGAGCACAAGGGAGACTAGAAAACATTCATGGATACACAAGCCTGTGCCACACACATCCTTTTGCTAGCAGGGATGAGCTGACTCTGCCATAAGACTGAGCTGGCTGGAAGCCATACGAATGTACTGGTGAAGGACAGGACGCAGCCTAGCAGCGTGCTGCTCGTCTACAGGCTTTATTTGTTCAGACTCAGCTCAGCACTAACTGTGGCCCCACAGTGTTTTGTAGAGCATGGGGGGGAAAGGGGGCAGTGGCGGGGAGGGAAGAGCTTGCATCTGGCTGCAAAGGATTGCACACAGATCTAATATACAAAGGACAAGGATCAGACTTCAGCTCACGCTTCCTCATAGCCATTCACCCGCTCCTGATTGTACCCTGCAGATGTATAAAGGATGAATGTGGACAAAGGACTAGAAATGATTAATGCTAAGGAGAAAGGCGAGAACAAGGATCCTGCCATCCCCTCAAAGTTTACATTACATAGGCTTTGGTCAAACATGGGCTACAGGACTCAACGCAGGAACTACTGTATGAAGGGCAATGGTCTGAGCTCTCTAGATTGGACAGATGATCTAATTGCTGCTAGAAGGGGGTGCAGCAAAACTGGCAGAGACTGTGACATAGCTTGTTTCAGAAGAATAGATTGGATTTTCCCACCAGACTTACAAAGGGTCAAACTGTTTCCTGAGAACATTATGTACCACCGTTCCTAGGCCAAATGCAAGCATCACACGTAAGCACTCCCAACACTCATCTGTAGGAACACCTTTTATTCCCAGCTACACAAAACAAAACCCTACAATGTTGTATTTCTCTACCACTAAGTTCCTAGTTCTAACAGGAAATAAAAATACTCTTTTCAGTCATCACTGGTAAATCTGGTCACATCAGAACTACCCACCAATAGAGAGCTAGAATGTGTGTGACCTGAACAAAACACTTCAGGTACAGTAAGCTACATCAAGAAGTGGGAGGTTTTAATTTAAGATTCTGAACTTCCAGGAAAGAAAAAAAAAATCAGTGGGAGCTGAAGCACCTTTTTCATAAATCTTTAAACCCTTCCTCAAAAAAACTTGGTTTTCTTTATGTGAATCTTGTATCGCTTGAAAAAATGGCTTTTTGTGCATTTACACACCACAATCAAACCAATTTTCATAATTTGAGGAGAATGGAAAAAGTGAAAGAAATAGCATAGTGTCTCAATTGTCATAGTGAAAAAATAAAATTAACACACACGATGTTTTGTTTCCCATTCCAAAATGGGCTACAGCTATTCAATGGCGAGTATCTTTATGAGTTGTCTGTGCACCTGAAATTGTTTAGCTTCTGACTGTGTGGATGAATGAAACAAAAACCTCAACAGTAAGAAAGAAATATTTCATTTACAATGCTTTTTCCTGTGCCTTCCTGAGAAGGTTCACCCAAGGTAGCATCACTCTCTCTGAATTTTATTCTTGTATCTGCTACTGGTCACTGTCAGAGAAAGGACATTGGACTAGACAAATATTTAGATTAGTTCACATTCATAAAACCCAAAGTAAAGTGGGAGCTGTGCCTCCTTTTCTTCCTTCCCCTACACAAAGCACTAATGAAAGCTAAATCCTCCAGGCTTTGCTTATATTTACACAAGCAAAGAGTGAAATAAATTTAATTAAGTCAGCTGAACTATAAAAAGTAAGACTGTCATCTTTCTTGTTACTGCAGCTTTTTTCAGGAGATCAAAATACCTCCTAAACAGAAAAGCACTTCACATAAGTACTGTGTCCATTTTATTGTCTAACCCACGGCTTTTTATTGTGTATCTCTCTAATTTTTACTGTATTAAAAACCACATTTTAGTGTCCTAACTTGTGCTAGCACCATTCTGGGAGAAGTTTCTAACATAGCTCCCACCTAAGTTCTACAATCAAATCCCATGACCAGGCCAATCAACAATTCCCTCTCTTTTCTTTTCTATCATTAAATACGACTCCTTCCATTGTCTCAAAGAAGCTTTCTTAGAACTGCTTCAGATATGTCCCTATATCAGCTGCTTCACATGTGATGAGATAATCAACTCTTCTGTGAGATTTCCTTTATTTGCATTTTAATATGCTCATCAACCTGATTAGGGAATGGGGATCCAAATTCTCTAGAGGACAGTACGCTCAGTGCAAAGTACTGCATTTGACTGTTCTAATCCAAGGAGGTTTAAATACTATATTCTGAATCAGCCAATGAGTCAACCTTTTTCCCCACAGGCTCCTTACATCCACCTTCTATGTCAATCAAACATTTATATTCTTCAGACATTGTCACTGAACCAGCCAACCTTGTATTTTATAGTTCATACTTAATAGTTTAAACCTGATGCTTAAGAGAATCTTGCATTTCCAAATACCTAGACTCTCAGGAAAAACAGGCTAAAAGTCTGGTAAGGTCTACTCAGACATCTACTGCTCTTAAGTTTGCTGCATTTCAGAAATTACCAGTGAACTGACAGAGCAGGTATGCACTCCTTGCATACCAATTTTGGTTGCCAAACTAATTCCACAAGTAGCTGTACTTGTATCTGTTGGATTTAGGAGTTGACATACAGCTTGCATGTAAGAACCACCTACCTTATAAAAATTTTTTCCAGCTTGTCTAAATACATCTTTGCTAAAGCTAAGATTTCAAAATGCAGAGCAGACAACAAATGGAAAGGACCGCTCTGTTTTAGAAGATGCCTGGAGCCTCCACTCATCTACCAGAAGAGTTTGCAAAGTAGAGCCATTACAATCACGTTTTTTTCTACAAAGCTTCAACAACAGTTGGTTTTGTTTTCTGAAAATGCCAGTGTAACACAGCAATATGGTCTCTACCTCATGACGCCTACTATTTATTTCAGGAACCTCAGAAAACTACCGAGTAGAACAGTAGCTTCAGGGTGCATATCATATATCCTAAAAAGTGTTGGTTGCAGTATGGTTGCAATACAGCAATATTTATCACTCCCATAATACTCTACTGATTAACATATCTCAAAAAGCTGAACACTCATGATAAATCTCTAGGAAATAACACACTTCAATTGAAAAGTCACCTTGGAGCACTTTGACCAGATGAAGGCAAGGATGATAATTTTCTGTGCTCTCTACAAGCACAGGAACTCTATTTTCATTTTCAGAAAAAAATTTTACCACTCCAATTTAGGATCTAACTTTTCAAAGGAGTTGATCAGCTGGAGTGTGGAAAAGGGAGGGACCATGCAATTTAAAACCAGAGCAAACTTCATTCCTTCTGTCACTTTTTGTTCCTTACATTGCTGCCTTTAGGAGCATTTAATTAATATTATTTTTCAAAAAATTGTTCCAATTTCAGAATAGCCAGCCAAATATGTCAGGCAAAAGCCAGGCAGACCATCATATTCCACTTCAATGTTACGGTCTTGAACATTTTCCTTCATAAATTAGCGAGCTTGTCAATTAAGTTTAGAGCTTCAGTAAACCATCTATATTGAATATGACTTGGATATGAGGGAAGACTGTCAGATCAAATGAAGAAGATTAATGTGGGATTCTCAGAGCAGACATATAATCTGCCGACTTTTGGGTGGAAAAATATGACATGCTGTTCATTACCCTTTGTTTAGAGTTCCACCCAGTGCTCTGGATTTGCAAGCATCTTCAGAGCTTGCAATTTTTACTTATTTATTTTAGGAAAAGAAACACCCCTTTCTAATAATTTATGATACTGAATATCACATTAATTTTCATGCCACAATCTAACGAATCAAATTGCTAAACCTTTTTTTTTTTTTTTTTTTTTTTTTTTTATCTTTATACATGTTAATTAAGAAATTCACCATATAAAGAATAAAATAGTTAAACAATTTTTTTTTTTTTTTTTTTTTTTTTTTTTTTTTTAAGTTATGCCTTGTATTCCTTTGCAATTTAGCTCATCAAAATTCATGGTTCATGGTTGTTGGTTTGTGCTTGGTTTCTCTGGGGGTTGGCTGTGGGGGGAGGGGGTTCAAAAACAGGCACTACTTTTGCTTGAGCACCTACTTACACATTGACCCGAGTACTTCAGCATGTCTCATTATCTATCAGGCAGCACTGAAAATAGACACTTAGCATTTTCCCTCCCTATCTATGGATCTCAAGCCCTGATTCCTCACCTGGTCCTGTGTACATGTTTAAGCTCATACACGTAAAGAGATTCACCAAAGACAACCAGATAATAAGCATATTTGATCTAAGCTTATGGATATAATAGGTCCTTAACAAAGGAAGGAAACTAACGCCCTGAATTTAAAGCTGATGTTTTCAAGTAAATTCAAAGGACTGATGTGTCAAAATCCTGGTTGTAGTTTCTATATTCCAGTGTAATATCTTTCTGATTTGACTATATTTCCATGTGCAAATTAATTCTCAACAGAAAAATGTGTTAGGCTTTAAATAAGCAAGAAGGATACATTTGCAAAACTAATCTGATTTGCATCACTCAAGACTTTTTACCTACTACCTGTGGCAAAGCAAATTAGCCTGTTCCTCAGCAGGAGCTTCCTCAATGAGAAACAAAAATTGCTCACTGATGGAAGGCTTTAATAGGTTTCTCAAAAGCTTAGAGTTAGCTGCCTAACTTTATTTTGGTTTACACAGCATTTTAGCTACTTTCCACTGAGGATTTTGTTGTGTGCTCGCTTATTTTAAAATCTCTTGCAAAACAGACCTGAGGTAGGACCTGCCATATAAGTACAAGGAAGAGCACCAAGTGAACAGACATAAACATATTTTTCCAAGTTAATTTGCAGTCCATTTGATAATCAGTCTTGGGGAAAAGAGTCCTGATTTTTAATACAATGTACAATACACCTAATTTCTTATACCTGAAATTCACCTTCCTTTTTGTGCTTTACTTAATTACTACTCATGACACATGGGTGGTGTTAACAAAGGACAATAGACCCCTAGTGCACATATTCAGGGGGATTGTTTTTGACAAAATTTTTGTACAATTTCTACCATAATCATGTAAAATTCCAGCAGACATCTGCCTGTTCTACAGGCAAAAGAAGAATTTTGGATAAAGATTCACACTACGAGCTCAAGACATATTTTAAGCAGATCACTATGTGTTTCCCTGATGATCCCTAATAAGATCTGTTGTCTCTCCTAGAGTTTAGTCACGATGCCAGCTCAGCCACATATGCGCTGAAAGAAACCAGCAGAAACGACTCCAACCTGCCACACAACTAGTTCTGCACTACCTTGTGCTTTCTATGTAGTTGCTTGCAAAGTTGAAGATGATGCCCATTAGCCTGAGTTACTCACTGCCTGTAGTCCTCCAGGCACTTCTACCAAAGTGTTTCCTGTTCAATACTTTCTAAGAGGTTATAAATCTTTCCCATTTACCCTGATCATGAAAGATCTCTAGGGAAATTTTCTACTGTTTATTTAAAGCATTGATTGAATTTTCTGAATTATTTATAATTCTTACAAATAGTTAACCTCATAAAAATGATAACTCATTAAAATAGTCTCTTTATTTCCATATGTGCATCTATGGCTAAGGGATAACTTAAGGGAACCATGGTGGGTTTTTTCCTCTCAAGAAAAGCAATGAGAGCTGCAGGGACAAGGTGCCCTTTAACTCCATGCTGCACATTCACAGCTAGATGAACTGGATTTTTGTTGACTGTGAGCATTAATCGTGTAGTGATTTAATTTACTGGAAGACCACAGGGCACCTTCCTGCACACAGTGCAGTAGCAGTTTTACTTGGCTGCCCCTTGCCAAAGAAACATATGGAAAACTGATTAAAAAAATGCTAAAAAGATAATCTTTTCTGGCTGATACAGAATGTTAATTACAAATGCAAAATAATATTGCATAACTATTTTGTTAAAAGTACATAGTAAAAAAAGACAGAGAAGGAAAAGTTAGGCACTGAGATTGTGTTTTGCTGAAGTTGGAATCTAGTCAGAATGTCAGGGAGCAAGTGATGCTTGGAATAAGACAAGTTACCTGAATCCACACACTGAAGTGTTCAGGATTCAGCATAATATTTCACCTCAACTGCAGTATTTCCAGAAAAGTACTGTAAACATTATTGGTCAATGTTATCCTGGAGGGATGGTATTACTGGATCACTGCCATCCTTTTTCTTAAAAGTTTTCTCATTATTCTTCTGGCTTTTTTAGTGGTATTTCTCAGAATCGCACTACCAGCTGTTATTGCTTCAGGCTATGCAGAGGATTTGCATGTATCCGCTGCCAAGTAGTTGGGAAGCTACTGTAGAAATACTATTCTATAATGTATTTGTAGATAAGTCATTCTTAGGAAAGGTACCCTCAGTTGTGACTTTCATTCTTTCCTTAATAGGTACATTCTTATTACAAATGATAGCTCTCTCAATATGCAAGACCTAGCTACTGCACTGTAATTACAAATGAAGGCTAATGATTCTTCTAATTTTTGGCTTTTTTGTGTGGTATCATCGTATTTAAGATCATAAGAACAGTAATAAGGGACCACAAACAAGAGGCACAGCTGCAGCCACCATTTTAAGAGGCCTCTTTCCCGCCTTGTTTCCTGCCTCACTGAAAGAGAGAAAGAAGGAAAGCGGGAAAGAAAGCAAGCAAGCAAAAGACAGAGAGGCAAAAGGAAAGCAAGAACTAAATATCATTTCACACCTTAAGATAACCCAGAATTTCTCAGCCATTTCCCTGCCAGAAAGGAAGAAACAATGCCAGGCAAAACCCTAAGGATGACTGATTTGTCTTATATGCTCACTGTGGTAAACATCAGAGCTGAAGACAGCTGTAAATCATGCCGGTATGTTGGGTCAAAGGCTGAAGCGCCCAAGATGCCACAGATACAAGACAAATGAGGAGTGACACTGTCCAAACAAGGGACACTCACCCTCAGCACTCAATTTTGGTCACCGCTTATGATTTCTAAAATTTCTAAGCCACTAATAAAGCTAACCCTAAATAACAGCTCTCCAAGCTCAACCCAAATAGCAACCAAAAAGGCAGATATTAAAAACCAAGCCTACCTTATAGGGAAGGACCCTTTTAAATACCTCTTTCCTTTCCACTCCTGCCCCAAATCATCCCTTGTGACTCTCCCAGGATGAGATGAATTTCACTTTCAGGCCCAGCATTGACACCCTGACAGAAACAAGTGACAATGAGAGGAACAAGGCCCTGCAGCCCCACTCACACAGACTAACACCCTTGCTTCTCCTTTGAGGTGGTTGCCGGAGGATGAGCCTCCTGCCTCAGGAAGCGGCTCGAACATACAATTTCTGTCAGGCAGGTAGTCTCCAGTCAGCCCTCCTGGGACAGGGTCCTATCCTCCCAGCGACCCCAGGTTGCCAGCCCTGTCCTCCTGCCCCACACAACCCTCTCAGCTTCTCTTTAGCCACCTCTGAACTCAAGATTTTTGACAGAGCAAATCAGAGAGAAAAGGGTTTATCAATAAATTGCCACTATCACCTTTTTATTTAGCTGTCTGAAGATCATACAAAACAGCAGAAAAATACCTAGTGTCTACAAGAAGTTGCATAGCTAAAGTAGACACTAGAAACTATCATAATGGACATCATTACAGAATAAGAGTACAATAAAAGCAGGTTTCTAGCTTTTCTATTTTTAATCTTTGTTTTATAAGAGGTGACGGACAGGGCAACCTTCGCTCTTTGGATCATTGTACCAAAGTACCCTACTAAATTAATTTTCAAGGAAACTAACAGTCATGTTCCTTCTAGAGGAAGTTTATTGTCTTTGCAACATGCATGCACCTCTCAAATTCAGAAAGGACGGCTTGGGACTTGTGGTTTTTAAATCAGGATAAGAAAGGAATCTGGGCATTTTAGCTTAGTCTCCAAACACAAGCTTGGCAATATTTCCACCACTGTAGAATAGAACAGAATATTTCAGTTGGAAGGGACCTACAACAATGATCTAGTTCAACTGCCTGACCAATTTGGGGCTGACCAAAAGTTAAAGCATATTGTTAAGGGCATTGTCCAAATGCCTCTTAAACAAACACTGATGGGCTTGGGGCATCGACCACCTCTCTAGGAAGCCTGTTCCAGTGTGTGACCACCCTCTCTGTAAAGAAATGTCTCCTAATGTCCAGTCTAAACTTTCCCTGATGCAGCTTTAAACCATTTCCATCTGTCCTATCACTGGATACCAGGGAGAAGAGATCAGCACCGCCCATCAGCATGTCCCATCCTCAGGAAGCTGTAGACAGCAAAGAAGTCATCACAGCCTCCTTTTCTCCAAACTGCGCAAACCCAGAGTCCTTAGCTGCTCCTCATCGTTCATTCCGTCCAGTCCTTTCACCAGTTTTGTTGTCCTCCTCTGGATGCATTCAAGTACCTTAACACCCTTCTTAAATTATAGGGCCCAGAAAGAACTGCACACAGTACTCAGGGTGAGGCCACATCAAGGCAGAATGCAGTGGGATAATCCCCTCTTGAGTTTGGTCATGCTGTGTTTGATGCACTCCAGGACATGGTTTGCCCTCTTGGCTGCCAGAGCCAAGCATCCTAGCATCCCTAACATCGTTAAGGATAAATGAAATGGTAATTCCATTTAAACAACTTTTACATCCTTCTAACATCGTTAAGGATAAATGAAATGGTAATTCCATTTAAACAACTATTACATCCTTTGTAAGCATTACAATTTCAGAATCAGCCAAGACTAGGTACATCCATCAGAACGTTTTCAATACACATTTGATCCATGCTTTTAAAGTTTCCTGTTACTTTCATGTTCAAACAGGACCGCCACAGTTTTGCAACAATGTGATAGATCTTAAAATACTTAAGCTTCCTATCTCTTTATGCTCACAAGCTGTAACTCTATTAATTCAAAATTCTTTATTCAGGCTGTGTAGCACATTAAATACCCAAAAACTCTTAAGGTTTACCTTTAGTTTGGGATCAGCAAACATTTTCCAGCACCAACTGCCTCCCAAAACCACAACTCCTTCTTGTTTCTTCCCACTGCCCAGACACAGCTACACCCCCTCATTTCTGTGGCAGGGAAATGTGGGCACACAGACCAAAACACACTTGGGGTACACTCCGCTGGTCAGCCCTGACCTGCATGACTACCATACTAACTGAAGATACTGCATAAAGTACAATTATGAGCTCAACATAGTCATAAAGAAAATTAAAGTCATGTTCCTTGATTAGCCTGTGACAATCCATTTTACTTACTGGGTTGACTCTCACCACATATTATAGCAAAATTGAGAGTCACATAGGAAATACTTGAAAATATACTATCAAAATTATCAAAGTAGCAGTAATGTGCCCTGGCCTTGATCCTTCCAACAATTTAAATACTCACTTAATTGAAGCTTTTGGGACCAAGGAATTAAAAAGGATATTAAAAAAATGGTCAGAGAAACCTACACAAGAATTCAGACAATAAAATATCATACTGAATAATGCATGAGAACATTTGCTGTGTTTAAAGTTTATTTAGTATAATAGTAGATCTGAGTTTACCATCTCACTTCTCTAATTTAACTCCTGAAGTCTGACTGATCACTACTAAATTTCTTGGCACTAGTCAAGGATATCTCTACTAAGTAGAATTTGCTAACATTGTCCCCAATAAGCAACGGCCATTACTGTTCACTCACATTAAGCTAGAGCCACTCCCTGGCAGATGTCCTAGTAAAACAGCCATCCCAATTCATTACATTTCCCATTAATGGAATAAATAATGTATTCGCTATTGAAATTAGATCAAAATATTGAAAGATTCATAAAAGTCCTCCCACCTCATTTGGGGAAGAGGAGATAGACATTATCATAAGCACTTTACAATATATTGCAAGACTTCTGCTAGCAGCACATCAGTGTCACAGCTGAATTATGATATTCCAGAAATGCCAGCCTTCATAACTGCAGAAGTAACCACAATTTCAATAAACTGGAAGGACATATCAAGGTCTATAAAAAAAAACCAGGATGAAAGGAAAGTGGTATTAGCCCTCCATATCTTTCTCACCCCTTCTCTGCCATTAGCTGTCTGTTTGTATTTCAATAAGATCAGTTAAAGTGAGGGTGAGCAACTTGTCTTTAACTGGATTTCAGTGGCTTGAATTCAACTTTAATGACAGAGTTCTAATATATCAGATGTCTACATAAATCAAGTAACTGGGTGGCAATAGTCATGGTGGTTTAAGCAGCGACAACACACAGTTTCTAACCACATTAGTAGATGCCTAATGCAGATTCATCAGATACAGCCCTTCAGCTGAAGCTTCAGTGGTCTCATCTTGCAAGGTGCAATGATCCCAGTTCCCCTGGGAGCAAACAGGACATGAGAACAAGCACCTGTAGGTGGGAAGTCTGGAGCACCTTGGCAGGGCAGACACATCGGTCAATGCCACAGGAAAACAACACGTTACGAACTGTGCTCCACTATATAAAATTTAGAAAGCTTGTTTTCTGGAACAAGTGCCATTGTATTGGGCACTTGGAAGCAATAACCAGGTTATAAAAAATTTACAGGAGACCATGAATTTTTAGTCTGATCTTTCCATTAGGATTAATTGTAAGCAGTGTAACAGAGTCATAAAGCAACCCCAGAGAGAAAATCTTCTCTATAATTAATTGTGACATTTGACTAATAAAATAATATATATTTCCATTAACAAAGCTGAATGCAAACAGAATTGATTTTCAGCTTTATTTGATATAAACACAGCTTATTATCTTAATTAATCCTTCTCTGGGCTTTGTTTTCTGGGACACATTTATCTCAAATAAAGCAACACATGAGCAGTATTTTTATCTTTATAGCCTCAAATATGATGTAGGAGCCAAATGCAATCCAAGAATGTATTTATGTTACTAATGCTAAAATCACCTTGTAAGTAGGTCTCTGTTAGTTGAAGTGGTTGTATCAGCCCTGGGGCTTACTACCAAACAGCATCAATTTGTGGCAAATGGCCGTAATGCTCTGATCCATAACTAACGTGAGGTAAGTGCTTACTGCCAGCAGGGCAGCCCCAGGCAAGCTGCACCTCAGGTGAATATGGAACTTATCATTCCCTTCTTACCTTGAAAAGACCCACGCAATTATTTGTAATAGTCTTTTCAGGGTTTGCTCCAGTACCTGCTAAAAGGTTTTCCAAAATGACATCTTGTTTCTTCACCTTTGCACTGGGTGCCCAGGCGCTGGCAGCTTTGGGCACCACAGGGGCCTCTGTGAGGAGAGGCCGGGGCTGCCCCAAGCCCGACACAGCCGGGTTCCAAGGCC
>NW_009259800.1:848236-943497 GCF_000687185.1 Egretta garzetta
CCCCTCCCGCGACCCAGCCGGTTCCAAGGGCCCCCCCACAGGGCACGGCTGAGCGCGAGGCTGCTGGGGCCTCTTGGGAAATGCAGTTAAGAAAGGGCAAAACACTGCAAAGTGTGAGGTAAAAAGTGTCAGAAACAGCCCTGGGAGCACCCAGGTGAGAGCAGGGGAGAAGGAGTAGGTGCTGTAGGCACTGGGGCAGAGTCCCCCGCAGCCACGACAGAGAAACCATGGGGGAGCAGTCCATGCTGCGGTCTGTGGAGGACCCCATGCCAGAGCGTGTGGACGTTTCCTGAAGGAACCACCACCTATGGAGAGCCCACACTGGAACAGGTTTACCCACCACAAACTCCCACACTATTTTGCCATCTTGCCTATCATTCCTTCCATTTCTTTTCCCTCCCCTCCAACTGTACCAGCAGAGAAAGGACCATACAGAGTATGGTCAATAGGCCACCTAAATCAACATCCTTTTTCAAATCATATTGTTTCAAACACCTCAGAAGAGCACGACCATCCCAAATTTGATAATTAGGCTGAAATATGTCCATTTGGTGGTAGAGCCACTTTCAGCCTAAAGAAACAAGTACTTTTTCTACTCTTCTATTTAACAATCCAAAATAGATTTTTTTTAATTAACTATACAAACAGGCAATACCGTTAAAAATCCAATCTGATCATTGTCTCAGTCCTTTTGCCCTCAATTTAGTGAAGTGCATATGAGCAGAAAAATACTTAGATGTACATTTAAGTGCAGAAGATAACATTCAAAATCAGCAGGACTGGAGCCTACACTTAAGTGCTTTCTTGAATCAAGTTTTGAACTGAATACTTAATCAAATTGAATATTTAATCAAACAACTTCATTTGCATTCCCACCTTTCACTGAATTTACAGCACATTGTTTAATTATATTTTCTAATCATGACAAGAGATGCAAGAATCTCACTCACTATTTCTATTCCCTTCTAACATCTTCATTCTTTGAGAAATTTCCAAGAGAAATATTTTTAAGTCTTTCATAACTTTGCTTGTTCCCTCTGGCTTTTCCTCTTTTATGCCCAGTCCTGATTAGGGTAACAGAATTCAAGGGAAAAACAAGCTGTTTTCAGTATTATTCTCATTTCCTCTCCTAATCTCAGAGAGCCAATGAAAACCTTCCAAAAAAAAAAAAAAAACCACCCCAACCACCCTGTGTTTTAATGATAACAAAATTACTCTTCTCCAGAAACTGCACGCCCTGTAGAGATTTGATGTTACAAAACCCAGAGAGAAAGGATAAAACTATGCCTTCAGAGAACGACCAGTTTTTATTTTCTTTGACTGAATATCTTAAGGTACTGGTACCAGCAGGAGACATCCTTACATGAGCATTTCTTACCTTCCCAGTTCTTTCAGAAATCAACATAAAAGCAGAACTTTATACACTATCTCTTTTTTGATATTTGAACCTAACTGCAAAATTTCCTTTACTCCTGTTGTCCTCTGCTATGACCTAACCAGTATAAATTTCTCCCGCTAATCTGACTGGGATTTATTCAGAGAAAATTCAGTAGAATGGGAACCAGCAGGGAGAACGATCAAAAGTGCTGCTGGGATTATAGGCTGGGGAGAGCTCAGCAGCAGTGGAAGATATTAAAAGCAAAGGAGATAATAAAAATAAATAACCAATGCTATCTGAAAATTGTAACCCATTTTAAAAAAATCCTAGCTAATTGTAATTAGTAGATGATCTATATAATGGATGGAAATTATAAAAATTATTAAACTAAAACATCAGTATTTATGCAACAAACCTTATGTAGTACAGAAAGACAAATTACAAAATACCCACACTGAGTTATTGGATCAAATATGAGACTTGAGGATTTGTTCACCCATTAGAAGTGGTTTATTCTACAAGTACTTTCTTACGTGTAAAAATCTTTACAGTTTGCAAAAATCTTCATTGTAAAATAACTGAAGTGCTTGAGACGCAGGAATATCCTATGTGTTTTCTGAATATATATTTTTCAAATTAGATTTTTTCCAAATTCCTTTCAGACCTATCATGAATGCAGAACAGCCTACTGGAAACTACAGTAAGAGTGCAGATGAGGAATGTATTACCCATACTAGAAAAGGTAACTTTGGTACTACAAACTCAAAAAGTCTGCATATGAAGCACCACAATGCTTCAGTGATAAACAGACTCAATGTAGTCTTTAGCTTAAACAATATTTAAAGACATTTCAAACTACTCACTAATTTAGAACAAATTTTATTTCCAGCAACTTGCCTTAAAATCAGCCAGTGCTTGCTCAGCAGTATAATGATGCTCTCCTTTTAGAAACTGCACAGAGCAGCAACTCCATCGTTAAACAGAATCATAAATAAATTGCCTCAATTTTCTCTGCGCAACCTTTCTTTGATTGTTATTGTACAGGTTCTATCATAATTTAAAAATGTAGTTTTAACAAATAAGTTTTCGTGTGTTCTGTTAATCATGTTGCCCTTTAAAGATTTTAAAGCTATTATTGAAAAAGCTGTATGCAACCTGCAGAACAGTGGAGGATCCTTTTGCAGAAAGTTTTATCCACCAAGGATGACTTCATAGTGCTTAAGGCCAGAAGGGCCTTTACACTACTTACTTTTATTTTGTGAATATTCCACCTGGTTGTCCCCAGAGGTGAGCCCAAGGGCTTCACACAATCAAATGTATGGAAATTACTATCCATTTCATCCCTTCTCGACTTTTTTTTTTGACCGATGCAGAAAAGAACAGAGGGGCGAACACACAAGTGTTTGCACTTCTAGTAAAGCAGTTCTAAACCGTTGCCTGCTCTTATCTGAGAAGCAGTAGCTGGGTGCTTCGTTTCTCATTTACTGCAATACAAAGCACAGTTATTTGCATAAAACTATTATGGAGGCTATCTGGTCTCCACTGTATTGTCTCTAGAGCACCACCTTTTATTCTCATTAGTGAAGGGATGCCACTGGGAATTATTTAATCTCAGAGATTAATCTTGAAAACTGTTTGTTTTGAGGGTATTCGTCTCCATATACATAATAAAATCAGCAGGCTGTGTTGGAAGGGGAAACAAATTCTCTTGTAGTTTTATCAAATGTGGCAAGTAAGCATCTCTGAATCCTTTACTTCATTACAATTTCAGATGCAAATAAAGATAGAAATGTATAATTCTCAGGGTTTTGCTCCCTCTCATAACCAGAGAGAATTAATTTAAGACCAATTAGGATTGTTGTATAATAAGAAGATTTAAACCAATAATGAAAGGGAATTCATTGTGAAAGGCTTGAATGAACGCATCATTCCCCACATACTACTAGCAATCAGAATTTAAATACCTTTTCACCCAAAGTTCTCAAAGCATCTCACCAAGTATTATTTTGATCTTTGTGTTACAGGCAGTTAAGGCATAGAGTAAAAAACCTCAGAAACTTCTTAAAAGTTCTGTTTTGACATTTTTATCAGAAAAAAAAACCCACAATTTTTCCAGTGTTTTCAATGAAAAGCTGAACTCAAACTCCTTTGCAGACAGAACGGCCCAAAAAGTAGAATGTAATAGAATGAAAATGGAAATTACAAAACACTATAAATATCTTAAGATCTAAAGGTCTACCTCCAGCTCAGCCTCTTACTAGAAACCTTGGTGTATACACAGACCTAAACTGACTCTCACTGCTACTTTCTCACTGACTTGCATCTATTTAGATGTCTGTTACCAGAGCATTTTATGGATAATTGATAACTGATTCTGAAGCGACTATTTACAACAATGTTATTCAAAAGCTACAAAGTTGCAGACACACAGTGACAGGGTATCTACAAAAGCAATTCGATGCTATCCATGCATTAGTGAGTTGACCCAGGGAGCACTGAGGTTTCCTTGCATTTAAAGCATTTTATAACTCTTTAACATAACACTTTTTTAAAATTTTTTTTTACCAGCAGGAAAGTTTTATTTTTTTGGAATTTAGACCGCTCAGGTTTGGGTTTCCTAGATAGATTCCTCTGTAGAATTCTTAAGGTAAACTTATCTGAGCTCACACCATCCTTTTTGACTCTACAATACAACGTTGTCAAGGAACGTTGCTTTACTTTAACAGCTTCACAACCAGCAGTGACAGCAAAGATGTCACATATGCTTTGCATAACATAAAATAGGTACTTTTCCTCTTTACTTATGAATTTAGTACAGGCCCAAGGCACCAACTTCATTTAATTTCACTTACTCTCTCAAACAGAATTGATAGAAAAGCTGTTTCTCCATGACAAAAAAGAAGAGTTTTATGAAAATACACTTTTTTTTTTTCAGGTTCCAGAGAGATCTATACACATCTCAACTGTGTAAGTTAACTATCTGAACTCACTATCTTGACTTCATACCTACCCTTGTGAGCATGGTTGTAAACGGTCATGGCTTGGCTGTAACTATATCTGTAACAAGTCCTAGTAAAGAGAGGGGAAAGGGGAAAAGGGTTGCCATAAAAATATGACACAGCCTAAAAACTTCTGGCACCTATACCCACCTCTGTGTCCCTCACAGATCCTTTCTGACTTGCACTAAGTGCTGTCCGCCAACCTTTCAAATAATTTTAAATGAAACAAGCACTAGGGTCATCACCTCATTGGAGTGGTGTTTGGAGTTCTCCTCAAGAATCAAAGACTATAAAATTGATGCTGTATATATCAAAGAAATAAAACTTAAACATTACCAGATAGAAGACAGAGGATGGAAGGCAGATGTTCATTTTACAGCTGGAAAACAATCACTACAAGATTAAATTATTTGCCCAAGTTCAGTGCTTGAGACTGGTAAAACTGAAAACTGAACTATTTGGATTACTAGGCTAGCAATTAAACACCTACAAAAGCAGTTCTTTCACTATTTTTTGAGAACTATTCTTAATATGTATTTAATTGGCATATATAAAGTGGAGGACTAACATGGTACATGTGAAGTGAATAAATACAGTTCCTTCCAAGGTGCCAGAGAAGATGGCTTAGATCTTCTGTGAGTTTAATAATGAAGTGTCAGAACCAGAGTCAGTCTGAAAAAACTCTTTGAAGTTTGATGTAATAACAACAGGCTAGCTCTGCTCTTCTCCCCAAACAATGATCCAGGCATCTTGGTATATCAGGGACCACTTAGTAGGAAGACAGCTATTGAAATTACAATGGAGCTCTATTTATATGATCAAAGATGTTTCACTGGCAATAGCTTTACTAGTAAATATATGCAAGGGTCTATTTTTTCTTATAGGAAGATGGATGAGAAACAGCATCTCACAACTCTGCAGCTCAGAGTGATTTGGATAATACTGAAGTTGCATCCTTTTAAATGTAAAGCTAAGGTGAAAA
The DNA here is from genome assembly GCF_000687185.1 of Egretta garzetta. Taxonomy (NCBI): domain Eukaryota; kingdom Metazoa; phylum Chordata; class Aves; order Pelecaniformes; family Ardeidae; genus Egretta; species Egretta garzetta. The sequence continues at coordinate 853,596 of NW_009259800.1, forward strand.
TTCATTTTATCACCTTATTTAAATGTGTCTCAAGATAATCACTATCATTCCACCTGAGCATCTCAAACATACCAACAGATATATCTGGAACATCTAAAGGGACAAGATACAGATCATATACCTCATTGTGGAAGAGGCAAAAGACAACCCAAATATTCTCACTGTGAGATTGAGCTAGATTTCATTTAAATAATCCCCATACTCCCTCTAATCCAGTCACCTACAAAGAAATTAGTATTTCATAAAAGCCAATCATTCAGTCCCCTTCCCGACACCATAATTTTCCGTGGGGTAGGTCACACTATCACAAGATGTCAAATACTAAATAGTTATCAGCAATAGCAGCAATACAGATCCAACTTGAACTCATGAACTTCATTTTACTGTCAGTAAACTGAGCTATCTCATTTAACAAAGTCTTTAGCTCATGCATTTCTATAGGATTTGGGGAGGTATTGCTTGAATTGAATTGAAAATTGAACGAACATCTAATTACAAAGCATTATATCAAAACTGTCGAGTAAATTGCTCTTACAAATCATTGAGTTAGTTATGCTCTTCTAAAGAGCAAACTCCACTGCCAAAACGCATGCCTTGCAGCAAACCAACAGTAGCTGTGACAGATTAAATCACAGGGAATAGACAACCCAATCCTGAGAACAGACAAGGGTCCCGAGGCAGCCACAGATCAACTCTTAGCACTGGCTGGGTTAGTAAGAACTGCAGATCACGTGACAAGAAGTTGTCTAACCACCCCTCCTTTTTTCCATGCTCTGTCTCCTGAGTACAAAGACTGAGGTTACTCTTTGTTAGCCTAAATACTTAAAAAGAGCAATACCACACCATTATTCATCTGAAAGTTACTACATAATATATTCAATAAAGAAAATGCAGATGGTGTGCTGCATTTGTAGAATCACTGGTTTTCACAATGGTACATGACTGACGTCATCCTTTCCACCAGCTTTGCTTTTTGAACCAGTTAACATTGTTCAACACCATATTATTACTATTTCCATAATGGAGGTAACGTCACTGTGACCTTGCTATTAAATGAAGAGGATATTCTAATTCTAATTCCGAGTTAAATTACCAAATAATAAAAATAACTTTGTTAGCTATAACAAATTTCAATCATATAAGCCAGCTCAGAGTCAATGGATAATTTTAAAAATAGTCTAATGCAATGTGATACAAGGAAATGATTGAAAAAGATGGTTCAATCTCCCTTCTTCCAGGAATAAGACGTGTGATGTTCTAAAGTCATCCCCTGCAAACCTGTTTCCAAGGTAGCCTGAAGCCTAGAAGCTCTTCTGAAGAGCTCACAATCACCTGTTTATGTTCATGCTACTGAAGATTTCTTTATGGTATGAAGTCAAATTAGATACCTCAGCTCAGTCCTGAAATAGCTTGAGACTTCAGGTCTGTCTCCAGAAAGGTCTGGAGATCCTCCGAAAGTGTGAATGTTATGCTGGCCATGATTCAGCTGTTTTCATACTGTGTACTGACAATGAATTTTTGGGTCAAGCATTTACAGCAGAACAGGCAACTGTTCAAGAAGTGTTTGTTTTAGCATTGTAGCTATGATACTCGCTGTACCATTGTTAGATATCCAGGGATTCAGTATTTATACTATGCTATTTTCAGCAGTCAAGTACACGAGCCATGGTTAACAATGAGTTTTCTAACCTGCATCTTACAGTTGTAGAAAGAAGTTCTTTTAGGGCATTGCTACCTGTCTTGAGAAGTTTCACAAACCCACTTAGCACAGAATGTGTTTCAACTTTTCTCAATAAACTAGAACACAGCTAATGTGTTACAGACAAGTCCTAGGCAAGGACTCTTAATGTTACAGACAGTCCTAGGCTCACCAAGAGATAAGCAAGTGATTTCTGCTTAGATCAGTGTTCAGTCTTAGAGATTCTAGGTTCCTACGTTATCAGAGAAAATGTAATTGAGAATGTAAAAACAAAGCTTTTTGAACCAGTTACGAAAAGCATGCTTTGGGTTTCATTGAAGATCTAAGGACGATTCCCTCTCCCTAGCTTATTGCAATGCAGATCAAAAATTTCTATGAATACAAATCTTAAAACACCCTATCTAGTAAATCAGTCATTCAATAAATCATTTATTCCAGAGCATAACTAAAATGTAAACAATTTATTAAAAATGTCTTTAATTGCTTGCAAACAATTCATGAGAAAATTATGCCTCATTTATTGATTAAAAACTTGACTCTAAGTTAACTGTTCTCTGCCAAAACAAATGTCAAAGCTACTCCAAATTCATTCAAAATGCAAAATTCAGAATTTTATCATCTGTGTGCTGATAGGCACTTCTTTTCACAGAGAATATACATCACTGACTGGTGATACATAATCAGATAAGCCCTTGTTATTTAAGTCTGCTATACCCTACATTCAATACCATACATAATTAATTTTTTTAAATTATAGTTAACTAATTATCAGTGTCTTTTCTTTATTGCTCTGAGATTAGCCATTAACCATCTTTTTCCTTGTGCCTGCTAAAGTCAACAGAAAGTTGAGTAAGAACAGAAACATTAAACAAAAAGAAACAATAATAATAATGAACACAGACTACTTTATTAATAGATAACTGCAGTAGATAGAATATGAGATAGAACTTAACACCCAGAGACTATAATTACAGAAATACTACTGGCACATTCACATTGTATAAAGTGCCAGAAAGGTTACTAACCAGAGATTCAATATACAGAAGAAAATCCATTCCTGAACGCTGTATCTCTCTCCTATCATATTACAGTATCTAATCTGGGATTCTGGGAGAGATTAGAGTTTTCAGAGCTGTCTTCCGGGGTGGCTAAATGCAATAAATATCCTTCAGAGTACAACTTGGTATTTCAGTCACAGGATTTACTGTAGTTGGCTTTGCTGCCAAGGTATATTTGTCAGGCATTTATTTTTTTTCTGCCCATCACTGTTAAAAGATTGTGAGTGGTTAAATAGAACAAAGGAAAAACAGCCAGAAAATTTGTATGATTTAATTAAAGAAAGAAATCAAAGGGATTATAGCCAACAAAGGAAGCTTAAATGAAAAATTTACTACCTCTGCAAGTAACTCCGTGTGTAAGGTAATAAAATACCTGGCACTTGGGGTTCATTGTGAAATGAATCATATATCTTCTGCTCCATGCTGTTCACTACACAACTTTTCCACAAGCCTCTGAATAAAATCACCACTTCAACAGCTGCAGTTGGATCTTGCTTTGGGCTGAATAATATTTCTTTAATATTTATCTCATCTTTCTATTGATACATGAGACCTGTCTAGACTCTGTCCACCAGACCAAAATTCTGGCTTTGATATCCTCTTGCTTTTCTAAGTCACTGATGACAAGAAAAAAAAAAAGGATTTCCATGCTCTCTGGGATGGAGGCAGGTTGGGCTACTCTTGCTAATCCTTGCCCAGGAAACATTAATCATTTCATGATACTCAATCATAGTTCTTAATGGGCTACAATTAAAGAAAAAAGTAAATATTAAAGTCAATTTACTCAAATGAGGCTGTGGAAGCAAAATCATAAGTTTTTAAAAGAATAATGTAATACACATTGAGAAATTGCATTTTTTAAAATGTATTTCTGTTGGGATGGGACCCAAGATTTGGGAAGACAGACATTTAGAGGCTTGTTACAACTGACATCATGCCATCAGAGAAAAAGGCAATCGTCATTCAAGAGCATTGGTAATTCAGACTTTAAAAGCACTCAACACAGATCTGATAACAGCCAAATGGAGTTTTCACACTGATTTTTTTATGAGGCAGAATAGCACTCGGGAAAAAAAAGGTGGTCTAGAGACTAGTGTGCTAGTCTGGGGTATGTAAGCACCCGACTCGTTTCCTCTGTAGACTACAGATTTAAGTGATCACGAGCCAGTTTTCTTGGTTTTTCTGTGATCTCTCGATAATGGATCACCCAGTCTATCTTTCAGTGATTTTCTAAGGAAAGATATTAGAACGATTGTGGGGTGCTCCTGCTTTTTTAGGGGAATGTAGATGGATAGAAAAATATGGTCATAGTCATATTTCAATGTATTAAACATCTAGTTTCATTACTAGCTCACTGTACAACTTCAGTCTATTAATCTATGAATGCCTGGTTTTAGTCATGTATAAAATAGGGAAGTCAACTTCTCAAGTTTCATCCAATTTGAAACAAAAATTTTTGCAAGATTCTACTATCCCTCCTTCAGGGGTAGCATCATGGCTTTTTTCCTGGACTGTCCATCAACCACCACCACCCCGCCCCACAAGAAACAACACATTTATTAAACAGGCCAGGCAGTGCACCGAGAAAGAGCTTTGTACTAACTCAACTATCGTATGATTTAACTTCGCTGTTTTTGCCCAGACTCTATCTTTAAGCACTCATCTTTCTGAACTAGCTAAACCAGGAAAAAAGGAAATGATAACAAAACAATCGCTTTTCTCTCTTTCCTCTACATATTTGTTTGGAAGGGAATTTTAGTGATTTTAAGAGAATAGATGAAATCCTGGGTTTATCATTAACAGCAAGAACTTCACTGCATTTAGGAATACTATGATTTCAGCTGCCACACTCCTGGAAACTCTGTGTCATGGTGTGACCTTAATCAGAGTCTAAAAGGGTGGCTTTTTTTTTTTGTTTTGTTTTGGTTTTTTGGGTTGGTTTTTTTTTTTTTTTTGGAGTCTAAAAGGGTGGGTTTTTTTTTTGTTGTTGTTGGTTTGGTTTGGTTTGGTTTTTTGGGTTGGTTTTTTTTTTGCTGTTAACACTGCCTGGATCTCACTTCCGAAAATATTCCTCTGCAGCTCTGTTCAGTCCCTCTATGTATGTATATCACATCCAAATTTATCTAATCTTTATGTTGTATATTTTTTTCTGACATCATTCCTGGGGGAAAAAAAAAATTTCCCATGATACCAATAGCAGTGCTTAGCATTGGCTTCCTATGGATTGGTTTTATGTGGAATCAACATGAATTTTTTCACTGACATCAAATGGGAATCTGATCAGAACTACTCACAATTTTTTCTTAAGGTTTCACATTTTATTAATAAATTCATGCCCATTGAGATCTACATTCCTACAAGTCAAAAAGTGAGAGAAGCATTTGGAGATGACTGAAGAGTTAACATGTCTATAAGAAAGTTCACAAGCAAAGCCAAAGAGAGAACCAAATGTTGGGGGCAAGCAACCAAAACTAGAAATAACTGAGAAAGTCATGCTGTATTTCAATTACTGCTGCCAAATGTCACTTGCACATAAAATTGAAACAGAATGCCTGTAAAAATCCATATTTGCTTGCCAAGTGCTTAACAAATCTTTGGTTAAAATTAAGCTTAGATTGCATTTCTTATATTATATTAGAGAAATTGATTTTTAACCTAGTTAATCTTGTTTCTTCTAAAAGTTTTCTCTACATTATGAAAGGAACCTCATATGTCCTTATTTCCCACTGAGCTGTATTGCATTTGTTTCTTAATTCTGTTATTCCATTTAAAAAGTTTTTTTCTCATTATTCCTCTGCAGGAGTATACAATGGACATATCACATCTGCTTTAGGCAAGCAAAGCTTCCAGTAAGCGTTAATAAGAAAAACAGTAGGAACACTTGGGTAAGTGGACAGATGGAAGGTCCCAAAATCACCTGAACAGAACTTTCTCTATTAATTAAAAAGTTCATTTAAAGATAGGCAAGTCATCTATGTGGTACTGGTGCACTGGCTTTCAAAAGATAACATACTTCCAAACTAAATGGATGCTTTTGAAAATTTGAGTCTTTACACAGGCAGAATGGTTCACACCACACAGAACCGATCACAGTAAAAGTAAGTAGGTTTTTCCAAAATGCTGTAATTGAAATCAAGTGAAGGAAAAAGCTCATATTTACTCTAGTTAGAACCAAGTTCGGGCAGTAATAAACACAAAAAAATCTTTGATTCCACTCTGCACAGATAAATTATCCTTATATCCTCCTCTATGCCTGTTAAGTTTTGTTCAGTGTTTGACGTCGTCTTCCAAAATATATAGAGCACTGTGGTTTCTGATTTCAGATTTCTTTTTATGACTTCTGCTACCAAAACCCATGCAAGTATCAAAGAAAATATTCCCAGGAGCAAGGGTTATCTGCCTACCTTTTTATACCAGCAACACATGGTTTTCTGACTATACCTGGTGATGTTGAGTCATCACGGTGTCTTCCGCTGTTTATAAATACAGATACTTTAGCACATCAATCAAGTGAAAAATAGAGAATAATTTTTGTCCAAAATGTAACTGGATTTGACATATCATATTGCATTGGTTACACATGCTTTATCCAACAGACTGAAAAGGGGCTAGGACTACAAATACTAATAGGACATATTGGATAATTTTATTCCTAATGACTGCTTTTCTCCTCTTGTTAATGCAGCAAATAGTGGTTACCACTAGTAAACTTAATTAGCTGTGGATGAAATGCAATGTAAATCTCAAAATCAAATGGTTATAGGAGGAAAACTGTTTATTTTCTTCCATTCTTGCCACATTTTCCAACGGTGTCCATCCTCTCACACTCAGATTTACCCAGTGAAGCAACTTACTGCTGCTGTTGTACACAACACTCGTTCCTATGGTTTTATGACGGGATGCTAATGTGCTGGGTCATTCAGGGCTGTTACCTGTACTCTTTCAGACTGTATCAGTCCTGCTGGCATAAAAGTCAAGCCTTTCTTATCCAACTATCTGAACAAAGTGTCTCTGGAGGAGGGAATAGAATCCCTGCCAGCAGGAAGACAATACAGAGAAGGGACTATGTTCATCATTCCCTGCTGATTTTCTTATTGCTGGCAGGGATTGGGACCTTCCAACCTGGAAGGAGAAGAGAAAAGGAAAAAAAAAAAAAAAAAAAGAAAAAAAAAAAGAGGAATTTCCTCCTGCTCCATCCTGTAAAAGTGTGCAGAGCAATTGATCTCAGAACTTCTTGGGCTACTTGATACACACAGATACTTTGAATTACTGACATTATAAATTAATACTATGGAGGCTGCTTTGCTTCCTCCTTTCCAACTGCCTCTCTTCCTCCCTTTGAAAATATTAACTTTAATCTTCACAAAGATATCCTTCACTTCTAATTAATACACACTGACAGTATCTTAAGCCGAATTTGAGTGATGTCAGGTCACTCATTTTGTAGACATCTATGAATCAATTAGCTATGAGTGAAAAAAATCTACAGCTTCCATTGCAATAGGTCAGACTAGATGGTTGTAAATGTTCTTTCTGGCTTGTTACACCATACCTGTAAGACATTACTTTCTGTAAAAAAAAAAAAAAAAAAAAAAAAAGCAGGCATATTTTAAATGGGCATCCAAAGCAAGACTTCAATACCTGTATGAAGATCTTTAAACAGCAGCTTTGTTTTCTGAATGCAGCAAAACTAGCAGCTCCAAACAACCTATTAAACCACTCCATTTCAATGTACACATCAGTAAAAAATTGGAGAAGTCGTTTCTACAGCATCTTATAGATATTACTAAATTTGAAGCCTAAAAATTTTTTGGTTGGCTAATGAAGACAGCTGTGCAGATCAAACACAGAAGTAGAAGTAAGATGCAGTCTGCAATGCGCAACTTTGCATTTCCTTAAGTTGTGTGCCAGCCCTCAGACACAACAACCCACGAAATCCATGGTGCATATGTGAACATCCAGTCTGTAACCAAAGGAATATAAGTGATCCGAAGAATTTATTCCCCATTGTTGATCTCTGATGAACATAAAAATGAGGAAGGAGGTAAATTAGCTGCCAGGCTATTTCCAATTTAAAATTAGATACCCCATAAGGGTGTAAAAAGTTTTGATTATAGCATTTGATTCATTTACAGCAACGTGATTCTGGACATTGTTGTGCACTTTATAGTTGTTTTGGAATCCTGGTGCTTTACAACTTTCTGCTACAAAAGTTTCCCAATTAAAAAAGAAAAAATACGGTTCACTATGTAATACTTTTTAAATGAATGTACATTTTAAATGTTATTGTTTCTTTGAAATGGGTCTCTTTGGAATATACAACAGTTGGGATTTTTCAGGAGAGTGAGAATAATATACATAATATGGCAGTTGTAGCTAACAAACGATATGACTCTGTCAGTTTTACATATACAAACCAAGAAGGTTGCAGCAGAATTATAGGCAGTATTTTTAAAAGAATACTCACAGTTAGAAGCCTCATCTGACATGACACGTTCCTGCTAGTAAATAGCTCTGGAACTACTTATCACAACTTGCATGGTTTGCATATTAATGTTATAATCACCAGAAATGCGTGGTCTATCTCAGCAAGCAGAGAATCTGGGACTCGGGCACAGAACTTCAATGCTATTTTAAATGGGCATCCAAAGCAAGACTTCAATACCTGTATGAAGATCTTTAAACAGCAGCTTTGTTTTCTGAATGCAGCAAAACTAGCAGCTCCAAACAACCTATTAAACCACTCCATTTCAATGTACACATCAGTAAAAAATTGGAGAAGTCGTTTCTACAGCATCTTATAGATATTACTAAATTTGAAGCCTAAAAATTTTTTGGTTGGCTAATGAAGACAGCTGTGCAGATCAAACACAGAAGTAGAAGTAAGATGCAGTCTGCAATGCGCAACTTTGCATTTCCTTAAGTTGTGTGCCAGCCCTCAGACACAACAACCCACGAAATCCATGGTGCATATGTGAACATCCAGTCTGTAACCAAAGGAATATAAGTGATCCGAAGAATTTATTCCCCATTGTTGATCTCTGATGAACATAAAAATGAGGAAGGAGGTAAATTAGCTGCCAGGCTATTTCCAATTTAAAATTAGATACTCCATAAGGGTGTAAAAAGGTTTGATTATAGCATTTGATTCATTTACAGCAACGTGATTCTGGACATTGTTGTGCACTTTATAGTTGTTTTGGAATCCTGGTGCTTTACAACTTTCTGCTACAAAAGTTTCCCAATTAAAAAAGAAAAAATACGGTTCACTATGTAATACTTTTTAAATGAATGTACATTTTAAATGTTATTGTTTCTTTGAAATGGGTCTCTTTGGAATATACAACAGTTGGGATTTTTCAGGAGAGTGAGAATAATATACATAATATGGCAGTTGTAGCTAACAAACGATATGACTCTGTCAGTTTTACATATACAAACCAAGAAGGTTGCAGCAGAATTATAGGCAGTATTTTTAAAAGAATACTCACAGTTAGAAGCCTCATCTGACATGACACGTTCCTGCTAGTAAATAGCTCTGGAACTACTTATCACAACTTGCATGGTTTGCATATTAATGTTATAATCACCAGAAATGCGTGGTCTATCTCAGCAAGCAGAGAATCTGGGACTCGGGCACAGAACTTCAATGCCAAAGGAAAACATCTTTTATGTAGGGCGTGGTGCTGTCTCCCATCAACAGTGCCAGAGCAGCAGTGGCTCCCATCGAAATCTGTGAGGGCTGACAGCAGTCAGCTTCTGGACCAAGTCTGGAAATAAGGGTTGTTCCTGGTGAGCAAGGAGATTTTGTCAGTACAGCGCCTGGTAGTTCAGAGCATTTTTCTGTTCAGTAAGAGTTTCACAGACTGTGTATGCACGAATGCACATACACCCACACACAGCCTTCTCATGAAGGAAGGTTGTCACTTAAACCATAGATCCAGTCCTGGCTGTAATTAAACTGGCATAACTGCACCAACCTCTCTGACTAATATCATTGAGGTTTATAAAAGTCAAGCCAATAAGACACAGTTACTACCCTACCCTTCATTCAAATTCCTTATAAAGGTACTTTCCTGTGACACTGCGCAGCAAACAGATCAACGGTATTCATACTCTTAATGGGGCCATTAAGAATTCCAAATGCCTCAAATAAATAACTAATTGCCAAACCCCTCATCTTCTTCTGGCAATTTTTACAGCCTTGCCAGCTGACTTACCTACACTCAGTGGGTCTCATTTAGTGAATTAATCAGACTCTGGCTATTGTACAGACAAAAATACAAACTCAGGTCTCAAGAACTAGAAATGGATGGACAAGAGATGTTACAAATTTCTTAACAGAAAGAAACCAAGGAAGGAAGAGAGAGGCAAAGGAAGCAATAGCATTGGAAACCCTTCTCTAAAGATAAGCCAGCCCAATTCAGAAAAAAGCAATTCTCAGATCAATTACAAAAGCTTTTTGGTTTGTTTAGGATTTTTCCACATACAAAAAATAATTTTTTCCTTCCCGTGGTTCTCCCATTTCATGTTGTTCCCAATACCATCTTAACTATTACAGGGAGGGAATTGATTTCAGAATTGTGATCTGCTTTTCAAAGTATAACACAAGCTCAGATCCCCAGCAAAGCCACCAGATGCATGTGAAAACAGAATTCAAGTGAAAAATAAAGACAAATAAGAGGCTCTGGCATTACAAACGCTGGACTAAGGGTATCCTTGTAATAACTTCAGATGTTGAAAATTACAACAGAGATGCACTGTTAACTGTAAATTATATTTGCCCACCTCATCATTATAATTCTACTCAAAAAAACCCCAGAACTTCCTTACAAGATTTTCTTGAAAGTTAATACAGAAATAAAGCAACCCTTGGCCAACACAACACTGTACAGTACAGAAAGAACTAAGTATAAAGACTTATCTTTCTAATAGCCAAAACCAGCAAGAATGAACTATGAACATCTCGGTATAATTTTTGTATTTTATGACTGGCATTCCAGTGACGTTCTTGTTGTGCTTTGTGTTATGCTCACACCTTACCCAGTACTCCCCAGAAGGCAGGCTCAGTTCAGGTGTAACATTGCCACATAAAGTTAATGCAGTGAGGACTCTTTTTAAGGTCTCCACAGATGCTATCATTTAAATCGTCATGGGCAGAGTCCTACTGCAGAATAAGCACAAATGAAATCATGGATATAGAACAAAGACATCTGTTGTTTTGTAGCTTGTAAGAACCTCCCATTTCTTCTCCTAGGGAACATTTATCCAATTCTTCTCTTCTATATACATGAACTATGTAAATCAGTAGGAATCTTTTCAATGACACCAATGGGGTTTGAATTAATCCTCCTTATTTACAATGAAATTTAGCCTGTCAAATCCCTGCAGTAGAATTTCATATAATATGCAAACTCAATGTGTTATGTGGTTAGAAGATTAAGTTCTTATTGGGATATGGAAACACTGAAGATGCAAATAGTGGGCCTAATTTAGCAAAGCACTTAAGTGCATGCTTAACATTAAGCATATGAGTAACCCCATTACAGTCAGATGGATTTCAAATTAAGCACATTTTTAAATATTTTGCTGGAAGCACTACTCCAATCAGTGTCCCGGAACCAGCTAAGACAGATGAACTATTTCTTTATCGTAAAAGGATCAGTGAGACAAAGTAAAATATGTATAATTGGATTTAGTATAGAAGAGAGATACGCTGCCAGGGTAGAAAGTATTATTTGCTTTCACTGTTAGATTTCCTTTGAGATACAGCTGTCACCCAAAGTATTTTTATACCTTGCAGCCTTTTTTCCTGCTGTTATTTTATTCTCTTTTTTCAAATAAACATGTCCCTTGGCTTCTTATCTGTTCTCCTTTATATTTTCCCCCCATATTCTTTGCCACTACCCTGCTCTTCCAGAGAACAAGGTGAGAAAAAGGCAATGTAAAATTTGCACTGTGCCAGGTCCTCAGCTCCTAAGATTTGTCATATAAATTTTGTTTGTTGAATGCCTCAGGCTCATTATATTTGCCTACCTTTATTGATTCTGGATATCTGGCAGTTACGGATTGTAAAAGACGGCTGATGTGGTAGCCTCATGAGCGTACCTCCCTATGCTGTCATATGGATTGCTGTGGCTGCTGTAACAGTTTTCTCTCATGCACTTTCTGCATGTTCTGTGGATGTTTCTTAAACACAGGTTTCACCCTAATACTAAAGGCTAATATTCTTGTCTAATAGCTAATAAGTAATAAAGGCTAATATTTCTCTTCTAATAGGTCCCATTTCCCTGGAATCTGAACGTTTCTTCTAGGATCTAACCAATAACCTTCACTGAGATAACATCAACTGTTTCCTGCATTTGGGGAACTGAAGAAGGATATCAGTGACCTATTCCTGTTAGTAGCAGGAACTATGAGGCAAAGCAAGCATCCTAGGCTCTGCAGCCCAAGGGTACTGCCTGGGTGCAAGACTGTCTTCTTAATAGTATGTTTTATGAGGATTCTGGAGGAGAATGGATATCTCTGCTGAGGCATACAGCATTCAGGTGAAATTTTAGTTTCCCACCAGCAAGTAAAAGCAGAGATGTTCAACACAGGGACTGCAACTCGTGATGTATGCAGATTGGAATTTCTTGCTGGGAAAGAGGGGAACGTTCATACCAACTGCTTGCAGGTACTTCACTTGGGTACCTGCAACATATTGCCCAGACAGTTAATTGGCAGAAGGGGTGGCTCTGGCATTTGCAATGGCCTTCAAATGACAATGTTAAATTCTCTGCACCTTCTGGTGCTCCAGGTCCCAACTAAATGCTGAATGGAAAAAGGAAAGCTGCCTGTGAAAGGGATTATACTTGGCAGTTTTTAAGCCATTTGTCAGGAACTGAGTGAGAGGGATGAGAACAAAGAAATTAGGCATGTACTGTATCTTTGTAGCAAGTACAGAATTGAAATGCCATCATGCAGACAGCCAGTGTGAGTAAAGTTAACCAGTAAAGTTAACCAGGAGCCTCTACTAACAAAACTAGGAACTTTCAACAAGCTGGAACATAGCCTGCACTGACTCTTAGACTGTTTAAGTTCTTACAGGGAGTGAACGCTACCTCGGTATCTCAGCCACAATGTCATCTCCTGTGCACCTGCAATCCCCTTTTCATACTGTATATTTGCATTTGTTTAAACATTTAGAACTCAAGGTAGAATAAAAAGCTTTTAAAATTCTCAACAGCTTGAAAGGTCAATGAAATGAAGCACTGAAAGTTACATCCCTACTCCTTAAAGAAACAGCCTTGTAGGATTCATTTCCAAGGCTGTCTGACTACAGTGTAGCCAGGAAACTCCTGACACCACCTTTACTTCTAAGTTTTAATTTTACTGGAAAAAGTCAGTTGAAAATGATGGAGTTGAGTTCAGGTGAAAGAATGTGACTTATAAGCATGAAGGCTTCTGTCCTTTTCATGAACACCACAATGACAGGATACATGAAAGGAATATGAGGATTCTCACAGATAACTGAATTACTTCAGCCTGTAAACAAGGAAAGCTTATCAAGGTTAGTATGGCAGAGATGTTCAATCCATAAATACTAAATGTTAATTAATGAAAATCTTGTCTTCTACTTTAGAATAATGTGGGGGTTTTAGGTCTAGAAGTTTCACTCAAAACCCATCCTTGATCAAGCTCACCCTGGCTCCAATGCAGGATTATCTATCATATTGTTTCAAAGTTCCTTACACAGACTGTATGTTTTCCACATTTATCGTAACTGCATACTAACACTCAAAAACTAGCTTAGGGCAGGCTAAACCAAGAGATGATATATAAACCTCAAACTTTCATTTTACAGGAATCAGACACGTTTACTTAAAATGGCCCATGTTTATGAGGTGAGTCTTACATACATTAATTTTAATTCATTCTTAGTACTGAGGTAATACAAGAGAAATTGCTTATAAGCAAGTGGCAGAATCCATGATGTATTACATCAAATCAGTAACAGTAAACTACCAGAGTGGAACTACAAAGGAATCTGGAAATTATTAGTAAGTATATTGCAATTAAAAGAATGTTTTTTACGTCATTATGGGCTATAAGAAAAGGTGTTCAAAATTATGAGAACATTCATTTATAGGTGAAACAAGGGTTGGATATTTTTCTCCATGGCCCATAGCAGTCTATTTTCCCTGCAGTATTTATTTATTACTGTGACAAAAATACTATTTAAAGCGGGGCATAACTGTTAACATCCACTTATCCTAGGACAGTCTGTATAGTGTATTAGTGTTGTCCACTTAAAAAACTTAATAACCAAGTTTTTAGGAGACTACCTAGAGTCTGGTGCATCTTCCCTTCTAGATGTTAAAGTTCCACATGGGACACCATTGTGGTATTATTATTTTCAGGATTTGATCACATATGCAGTTAACAAATGAATCTTCTGTGCAAAGACCTCAGCATATTAAGAAAGCTCATGACAGATTCAGTCCTGATACCAGTTCAAGAAATTTTTAATGAAGAAGCATACATGCAAACCCATGCTTTTATTGTCTCAAAATGCCTTTTACTCCAGCACAGTGAAATCACATCATATATAAGTGACAAATGTCTAAATAGAACTAAAGCCCGCATAGCTTTTGTCCTGGCTCTGAAAAAAAGGCATAAAATCCTCTGTAGAGCTGGATATCATGAGAAGGAGCAAATACACTCTCCCCCCACTCTTCAGCAGTGATTTAATTTGGTTTGGTCCTGTAGATTTTGTCACAGAAACTTTATTAAATCTTTCTAAAATAGGCAGAAAAAAATCTCATGGTAATCCAATTTCAAAATAAATTATATCATTTAATTAATTAAGGGGTATTCAAGAAGGGTCTCAAAGATAAGCCAAAACCATATTAGCAGCAGCAGCTAAGTTAGACTTGACTTCATTTTTGTTTACTTTTAAGCTTGGTGTTCTATCTTGGCAGCTAACTTGTAAAATCTGGGGTTCAGTTGGCCGAACTTTAAAAGGTTTAATGATCTTTTCTTGTCTTCCAGACACTTATCTGCATGGATTGCTTTCTTCATATTTTTCTGCCCTTTCAAATATTACTTGGAAATGATAAACACAGGCTGACTTTATAAAACAGGTGGCAAAAGTCAGAGATTTCATATTCTGTCAGAAAGATCCAGATGTGGCTGTCAAATGAAAAACTCCACTATGAGACAGTATTTTCACTGAAAGTGTTCATAAATACCTTATTAAAAAGACCAAGACATAATTTACATAGCAATACTGCACATCATATACAGGTTTTTTCTTCAAAAAAATTGGTACACATACAAGCCAGAAAACCTGCATTCAATTTCACATCAGCATGGTAGAAAATTAGTGCTTTATATTTCTTGAGGAAATCAGACTTGCATTAAGCAGCCCAGCCGATGTGCAAGTACTTCGTGGCAATGCATTAAAATGTACTTACAGTGGAGTGTTACTCGATGTTTCAAAATTTATGAAGTAACACTTGATTTTTCACTTTTTCCTTTCTTATTCCCTTCCTTTCTTCTGATGCCGAGTAAGGAGGCAAATAACCCTGCAATGAGGTATCAATATATTATTTGCTGAATATCACGCAGTAGGCCAATGATCAGAGTAGAGGGCACATTGTAGTTATGCTGAATTTTAGCCATTACAATAGTTTTCTCTCAGTTTTAATTGACAGGTTCATCTCTTCATATCGTTATACTGGTATAAAGGCCTAAACAAAAGCAAACAAAAGATAAAGACACAAAGTGCAATCAAAACTTAGCAGTTTAAAGCCATCCAGCCTGTGTTGTTTTCCAGTACAATTTATTTTATTGCCTTGTGTACTAACACTAAACCACTGTATCATTCAGCTGAAAGGGTAAATTTGGGATCTGTTCAGCTCTCAGGATGGTCCCTAGTGCACTGCAATTACAGAAACACCTGGTTTGAATAATTTCTCTGCACTCTACTGTAAAAATTCAGTGCTCAACAGACCAAATTTTCACCTCAGTCTGCAATATAAATAATGTATATATAATGGACTCAGATTTGTAAAGGGCTGTGGACTTCTCCCCTGTGTCTTCAGTTGCCATATTCATAATGGAACAACTTAAAAGGGGAAATGAGATTTGTTAAACTTTTTTCTGACATTATATGCAATAAGCATTTTTAAAAAGAGATTAATTTGGAGCCTGGCCAAACACTATCTGTTCTGGAGACCAGCCTGGAATTGTCTTCTGGGAACATGGTAGCTCTCATTCCTGACATAAAGCAGCTGAGATGCATCTCAGCCTATCACCTACCATCACTTGATGGGACTAACAACAGTTATGCAGGTATATCTGAAAATAAAATAGTTTTTATATATCTGCAATATCCCCTATTTGTTTGGAGTTCATTTTTTTTGATTGCATTTTATCTGATACTCGTTTTGTGCCTCTCCTGTATGTGATTTTTATTTGCAGAACATTTTCATCAAACTATACTCATACGTTAATGCTGGAACACTCACACAGATGCACAGTAAAACAATTTTTAAATGTACCTACAGTAAATCCAACACTAAGAGTTTACCAAACACTTGCAGATTTGATATTCAGAAAATAAGTCTGCACACTTACTAGTTTTGAAATCTTGCATGATGCTCAGAGCGACACAGAAGGTGAGCCTTGTCATGTCACCTACTTTGGCTCAGAAGAAGGTTATTTCTTTCAGTGCAGGACAGTCTGGTTGGCTGGTGCTGTCAGCATGTTATAGAAATGTGCTAATCTGCATATGCAGCTATTTCTTCTGTAGCTTCTACCATGCTTAGGTCTATAAACTTCAGGGTGCTCATAGGTAGAAAAAATTACTTTCCAGTCATCATGAAGTTCTTCAGCCAGTTAGTAAGTATTTTCACGTTTCTAAGGTGACAAAAATATATATCATACACACACCATAACCTAGAAATTGGATCACAGGGTGCTGGACCAAGACCAGAAGCTATTAGCAGCAGAAATGGAAAAGTTTAGTCATGGTACTTTACCTCCCCTCTCACCTTACCTGTAAGAATCTGTTCTGTGGTCAAGAAAGCTTCCTCTCAGCTCTCGCAACGTGTACAAAGATTATATGAAGTAGTGCCCAAAAATGGCAGCAGTGCAAATATTGCTTGGCTGAGCTTACTAATGTACTTCTTTGGGAGCACCCACTAATCTGCAACTCTTCGGTCCTATCGAAGGAGAGCAGTAAGAAGAAGCAACAAATCCCACTTTATATACTTGAGAGGAAGGTTTCAAAACCCAAAAATTTCATCATCATGGTAAATTCCCTGGGACTTACATTGGAGCAGGAATATAACCATCCATAGTGATTCTAGTGTTAAACAAATATTTTCCTTTTTTGAAATTTTCATTAAAAAGAGAAATTGCCACCTCCTGATGCAGACTTGGTCAAAACAGGGCTCCTTGCTGCACTGTGTAAACTAAAAATCAGTGGCTGGTATTTTTATGAATATGAAACTTCCGCTTTACAAGCTGTACTGGGTTGCTGCTAGTGGTCAAAGAATCGGCATACTTTTCGTTTCCTGTTTGGACGAGTGCTAAATCTCCTCTGGCTCAGATGCTCTGCATACATATTTTTCCTGATCCTGGCAACATGTTGCTTTGACTTTTCCAAGAACCAGTGAAATACAGCAAAATTATTCTTTTCAAAAAGGAATACAAACCACAGATATGGCTTGAGGAAATTTATTCCTAAAATGCATCATAAATGTAACAAAGTCTTCCTAGAATAAAAACCCACCTTAAGACCACGCATCACAAGCTGCTTCAAGGAAAGATGCAAGAAACACAAAAAAGAGAGTTATGGAAAAGGGTTTTAAAATCCTTTCCTATAGTTCCCTTTTGGGTCGTTACTTAGCTCATGGCATGAGTCTTTGACCACTAAATTTCCTTTTAACACAAAAAAACCTCTCTGCCCAAAGGAATGGGACTTTTAAGTTAATATGAACCAACTTCTGTTAACTATATCTCTTGGGAGCAAGTTTGGCATGTTTATTATATGGATGCAAAAAGATTTCCTATTTTTTGTCTTAGGGATTTACCTCCTGTGTGCATGCACTGCAAAAGGAGAAATATGGTCTCTTCTCTTTCATTGTTATTCATTGCCTCCTACACCATTGCTATTAATCTTTTTAATTACCAATTACAGATGGATTTGTTCTGATGATCTAAAGTTGAAAAAAAGCCCCATTCAGTGTTCTCCAGAATTTTCACTCATTTAATGCTTTTTTACTACATTTAAAAATTTTTACTTTTACTAGACTTCCTTAAAGAGCCCCTTTCTCCTCCAAGGCAGTTAGAGAAGCTGCCCACAGATTGCAGTGCCTTTTATAATAGCTCCTATTGGAGAAATACTTCTGGGACCAATTCCTTAACTGTTGTGAGTTCATGGATTAAAAATTACTTTAAGCATTTGGTTTTCTAAAAAATGTGACTGGGGACACAGAGGTAAGAGAAAATTGACATTAGTATGTAAATTGACATTTAGCTTGGGTGGAAGTTAATGAGCTCCGTTCTGTCAAAGCCTGAAATTGCCCATGAGCTTTCCTAGAAAATGCTTCAACAAATTAATATGAACAATTTCCAACAAAAGAAAAGCTTCTGCAAGCTCAAAACTTATCATCTCCAGGCTCTGAGCATTGCTAAACACGAGATTGAAATTTACTCCAACTGCTGCTGTGATCACTGGTATGGAGGATACAAATAGATCACCCCTCCGCTCCTTGTATCTGCAAGCAAAACAAGAAGTGATGCTATTATAGATCTTGCAGGAGCCAGTCAAATGGAAGACCTGACCAGCTCTTTGACATGTGTTCATTCAGATAGTAACACATCTATTTCCAGTCTAGAAAACGAGCCACAGACGAAAATGTCACAGACCACAGTCTCTGCTTGAACACCTATGTCCCATTCAGAGGAAGAGAGAGTGCTGTGTTGCACGTGAAGTGCCAGGTTTTCTATTGTATTTAGTCTTGGATGACAAATGTTCTATAGCTATATCTGCTGTAAAAACTCTTTCTGACAAATGAATGGACAAGAGATACAATCTTTATAGTAATGTCATTAAAGAGACTGATTGCAGCCCAAGCCCTCCTCAGTTTCTTTAGCAACACTTTGAAAGAACTATGCAATTCTGAAAGTCCCATTATTCAGCAGAGCAGTGCAGTAGAAAAGGTCTTGTATGCCCTAGAGAACTGAATGGTCTTGAATGCCCCAGAGGGAAGACTGTTGTTGCTTGAACTTTTGTACCCAAGGTGTCTTTGCTCACTATTATTTGAACTCTTGCAAAAGGCTGATCTCATAAATACTGAATTCTCTGCAATAGTAATAAGAGATGCTATGATCTGACAGGGCTGTCAGTAGGGGATTGCTAACAGTGCCTTTGAAATAGGTCCCTGAAAATGAAATGGCAACACACTTCAGCTTCCTGCGTACATTTAATGTGACATGTAGCCACCTTAGTGTGTCTACAAAATATGCGTATTTTAACCCCGTGGAAGAACAACCAGGAGCAGAGCCGTACTTCACAGAGG
This sequence comes from Egretta garzetta, assembly GCF_000687185.1. Classification (NCBI taxonomy): domain Eukaryota; kingdom Metazoa; phylum Chordata; class Aves; order Pelecaniformes; family Ardeidae; genus Egretta; species Egretta garzetta. The sequence continues at coordinate 872,927 of NW_009259800.1, forward strand.
CGCTCCAGGAACGTTCATGGATTTCTACCACAGGCCGTCAGAGTTGTTATTAACCTAATCATTAGCAAGGAGAAGTATCCCAGATACAACATGGAAATAGCTCCTGTTGAGTGCCTACAGTGCTGACGTCTTTTTAGGAATGGATTTTCTAAAGCCCAGCTTCTCACTAAACAGAAGCCTTCTAGTAGAAAAAGAATGGGAAAGATTCTTTTAAGGAGGAGCAACAGTTTGTGATAACCTTCTTGACCTCAGAAACGCACATGTTGGAAACTCTGACAAGTCTCCTTCTTTTTCCTTCGATGGAGAACAAACACATCTCATTCTGTTCTTTTCTTGGTATTGTTCCTTTTAAAGTGACAAATGAATAAATAAACAACATCTGGGTTGCAGAGTAGCCATCTGGGAAAGTCTTGGAAGTGAAGTGTAGAAGAGCCCCCAGAGAATGCTCAGGAGACAGAGTAAAGAAATTTGAATAGAAAATAACTGCAGGTGCACTCACCAAATACAGGGGCTCCCGCTTATCCACGTCTAGTGAGGAGCCCATCATTCACACCGCACCAGAGCCGTGCTGGACTGACAGTCATCCTTTGCTGGTGTTGACAGAGAAATGCAGGCACAGGATGGATGTGGCTCCAGTAATCTGACTGGTAAAACCCACAACTTAATGAAGGCACACCATCCCCCTACTAGCCATTCTCTGCCAATTATTTTTGAATACAGCTCTGCTTTAGACACCCATTAAAGGTTTTTATACCAGAGCTTTGAACAGCAATTCATTATGTGGTTTATTAGACCTGAAGTGCAGTTTCATGGTCAAATTGATTTAACGCTGATCTTGCCTTTTTCTTCCCCATCTGCAAGCTTGCACGCTCTGCCTCTTGTGCTGGCACCAGCATGGCATTTTGGGCCTTGCAGCCAGCTTAATCAGGAAGTTGATTAAGCTGAATATTAATAATTTTTTGCTTTGGGGCCAGATCAGTTTCCTGAACTGGCTGATCGCTTTGCTGCACAAAAATTAGTTCAGGAGGGAGGGGACTAGATTGAGGTGCAGGCTCACGCCACCCTACTTAGCAGCACCGCAGACCTAGATTAATCAGACTTCTTTGGAAAGCACCTGTATAAGTTCATAATGAAAGCCTCTTGAATCGCCCGCCCTGACTCTTTGCTTAAGGCCCAGGTGATATGTTACAACTGCACCAAGATTCTTTTTGCTGCCTTCGCTTCAGACCTCTATTTTGCAATCTTCACAACTGAATTAAACTAAGTATAGAGAGGGAGAGGATAATGAATCTTAGCATGCAAGTGATCAGAACAATCACTTAACCCCCTTTTTTTTAAAATCATGGTTTATCTGTTTATTTTATTAGATCATCAATTCACAAATACTTCCAACAAAAATTGAGATGGGTTCTGAATCGCCATTCATTATAAAACCAATAGGAATCTCTCAGCCATAACTAGCAATTGAATTGAGATGTAGGTAGGAAAACAATATTTAGAAGTTAACCTCTTTGACAGGAATTTAATTCCGATGATTTGGTGTAAATGTAAACTTCAGGCATCAGAACCATAAGATTAGGTTATTTCTTCTTCTAGTTGTGTTCAGCTACTATGAGGAGGTAACAGGCTAAATTGTTCCCCAGATGCTATCTGCTTCTCTGTTTCAAATATCTGAATTACAGGATCTGTTCCCCTCCCAGTTGCACTATAATAGTGATTGTGATGGTAACAGGATTATCCAGTGTTAAATTCATTCATGTTGTTTAATAACTTAAGAACTTCCTAGAGGCTGTTACTTTTCCAGCCAGGAAAATGTTTTACTTAAAACAAATTACACTATAATAAAAAAACCCCCACTCACCAAATGTTCATGGTATTAAGATACAAATAAAGAAGATTTTTTTTCTGATTCAAACATATCCCTTCAATGTTGTGAAAAAAGTCCATCAGCGTGTGTGCACAAGGATTAAATTAACTGCGAGGTGTGAGTAAAACAACGTTATCATTCATTGTCCCGGTTGAATGGCGGATTCAGAAAAGGAAAGATTAATTGAGGAGTGTAAAATACAAAAAAGGCTGATTCTACATACGTATGCCTAGCTCGGAGCTCCTGACGGCGAGGCCCACATCTGCCCTCTGCACTGCAGCGAGCATGGCCTTGCTCCTAGCTCATGACCAGATCTTCTGGCTGCCACCGTAGCACACGAATGGCAAAAAGGGAAAGCAGTTGGTAAAAAGGGAAAGCAGTCCCTGCTGCTCTGCCCCTGCGTATTCATCCACGTCACTGCAGAGTCAATAAAAAAGTCAGCCTGGAACATTTCTCTTGGCAACAGTCCCCCTTTCGCTTGTGCTGCTCCGGTGTTTTGAGGCTCATTTTAATTTTAACTGGGATCATCCCTTGATCTATGTTGCCAAACTGTCCCACAAGCAATGTTCCCACGTAACTCAGGGTGACAGAGAGCAACGCGCGGCTGGAGCTGCTTCATACAAGCTCAGTGCAAACTCCACTTCAGCGTGAAACTACAGTTTACAGGTAGAAGTCACTACAGGAGTGCCTTATACCCACTTTGCTTTGACATAGGTGGTTAGGGAATTAAGAATTCCTTCAGTCTTAACAAAAAAATAAACTTTTATTAGCAAACTAGGAGGCTTTTCTCCTATCCTGCACTTGAGGTACTGAATTTTGCAGAGCAGACATAAAACTCACACAGAATTACTACTTAGTTACATAACCTATCAATAGATAATCTATGAAGTTTTATTGATCACATTTAATTCTCATGAGTAAATACTCATCAAACCACAGCTGCAGCTTTTCTTTCTTGAAAATGTCCCTATAAAGATCTAAAAAGCTTCAATTAGAGGAAATCACCTAAAAAACCCTAATTAATGAAATAAACTACAGTCTCCACCTGGTTTCGATGGAAGGACTGTGTAACATCTAGTGTCATGGGAAGAGGTCTGCTGCAACTATGATTTTTATGAGCATTTAAATGGCCTGCAATGGGTATCTGGCCTCATATCAGCTGCTATACTGAATATTTTAAATAGCATCTTGATCTGTAGACTTTTCTTTTCAAGCACCTTTCTTGTAGACTTCGCTATTGCCTACTGAAGTGAGGAAATACATCAGAGACAACCACAATATTTTTACAACTTTGTTGTATTTGTACCACATCCCCATCCCCTGCCCTAATATCTTACCAGTTTAATTCTACTTTTACTGAACTGAGTGATAGACATTTCTACTGATTGATCTTAAATTATCATAAAAACATGCAGTTTAACATTTTCTGCTGTGGCTTCTTCTAAAATCAAACTATGGTATTTCACAGATTTTGTTAAACTTAATCTTATATTTTAAAAACCACTCCATTGTGTATACTTTGGAAAATAATAAGCTAAGTCTTGTGCAGGCAATAACTGTCTGAAGGATAAGACCAAATTTCAAGAGAGGCAACATTTAGGTTTTACAGTGGGATATCGCTGCCCTACACTACTTTGTCTGAACAGGTATGTAATATTTTACAGCTTAGGCAGGAATAAAAAAAAGAAAACAATACAGCTAGTCTCACTTGGAGATGGTGACATTTTTCCACAAAGCTGATAGCAATAAATAAGCTTCCACAGCTTATTGGTCACGTACCAAAGTTTCAGCATTATAGGCTGATGAAAAAACAGAACGAGGCTATCCTGAGTCCATAGGAAGAGCAACATATTGCTGCCAGTTTTCTTTCAATTTTTCCCTTGTTTACTGAGCTGTGCACTCTGTCTTCATAGCTCATTATGTACATATATATTACATATATATAATACATATACATGCACCAGATGTAGACAGAATATAGATTTCACTTCCTTGTCCACCTGACTGCATTGTAGCACCGAGCTACTTAATCACAACGCTGCCAAACTCTTGGTCTCCGTCATAAAAGATGAAAATTAAAGCAACGGCATTCATACATTCAAGAATCAGATACTAAGGTAGTAATACCTCGTTACTATGAAGAGTTGGAAAAGGCATAATTTACAGACTTTTCTGCTCATGGGCATAAAGAACAGATTATGCCATCATACCTTTGTCATTGCTATTGAGTATAATCTTGGCTATTCCAGCATAGCACGGCTTGCTCCTCCCTCCCCTCCTTGCCAGCCCATGGCCAAATAATTCAATGAGCTTTTATGTGGCTCTCTCACAGAAAGATCAGTGGTTTCTCTTCACTTAAGTTGTAAGCTCAGTTCCTGATGTCCAAAAATCGGGTTACACTGTCACATGCAGGCTGCACCAGGTTAGTAGACAAAACTGCCCGGCTAGCCCCTGGAAGGAAACTCCCATTCTTATGCCCCTTGCACCTTCTGGGTCAGAAGGTGGTTTAATAACCAAGACACCAGCCAGCGAGTCACATTCAACAAGAAGGTGAGCTCTGCTGGAATTGCTGCGTCAGCTCAGGCCTGGGCTACCTCTTAATTTACATGCACAAGCTTAAAAGCTGGGCCAGAATCCAGTCCCTTACAAGTACGTTTGCAGTTAGTTACAGTCTTCCTGCACTGTCATCCATGCAGAACACAGCCTGAAATACTCTCATCATCATTTAATCTAAACCAATTGGGTTTATAATTTATTGTTATTTCTGGTTTGCAGAAAAATAACTCTCAAAGTAAAATGAAACCACTAACAAGCAAGTGTCTATTCCAACATCACTTCATGGACTCTGAAACTCTTCAGCAATTCTAACCTCAATTTCATAATCGGAGAATGCTTGCTTACATTTCAGCAAACCTATCCGTTATTAAGTCTAACTATCAACCATGAATTCATTTATGTCAGTCAGATTTTGTGAGATATGCAGACAGGCATTAAACAACAGCAAGTACATTTTTTGAAATTTCAGTTACAGGTTGATGGGAATAAAGTCCATGAAATAGAATGAGATTTTTGACATGCTATTTTTACTGCTCCTGAGAAAATAAAAGCTTTGTAATTCCTTAGACACTGAAAAGCTACCTTTGTTTAGTTTAGCTGTGCCCCAGACTCCCCTGATCACTGTCAGCAAGTGCTAAAAAGCTAAAAGGGAGGGATATTGTAAAATGCCACTAGAAGGTGGTGCAGTCTAAGATTGAATATAAGGACTCTTGGGCTCAACTACAGCCTCTAGAAATTTGCTAGGGATTAAATACATTTATGTGCAGACAGCTGTCATGAAGCATGCACACCTTTTGCATTCCCACATAAATGCATAAAAAAAAGTTAAATGATGCACTGGCTGACTGCGCTGTCTATGGAGGGCAAAACTTAGCCTGGGGTACTGGTACCCTGTGCTTCTGCGCCCCCCTGCCCAACTGTAAGCATCGCATCCAGATAACCCAACCCTTCTGTGGGATACATTAGCATGCATTTGGAGATCATTGAAGGGGATCGGTGAGCGGGCAACCGAGAGTAATGTAATGACACCAAGGAAAAGATAGAACTCTTTAGGAGGAAGTAAGGAAGGAAGGAAGGAAGGAAGGAAAGAAGGAGGAAGCACTTCTTTAATTCATAAAGACCAACTGTAAGTTCCTAGGCATATATGCATATTCATAGCAATTCTTTAAAGACAACATGATAATGCAAAATTTTAAATTTTTAATATTACTAATTAATTTTTTATTAATTAAATTAAATTTAATTAATCACTTAAATAGCTTTAAATATCAGTAATCCATAACATATATGCACCTAATACTATCAGCTAGAGAGAGAAAACCAAGAAGTCTCTTCCTCCCTAGCAGATGTCCTTGAAATTTCCTCAAATGCTTAAACTCCATTCTAATTCTTTACCTTATCAACCCTGTCTCACAGAGCAAAGAAATGCATTTCTCAAAGATCATTGACGTGCTGTCGAATAGAAATCTAAAGGGGATACTGTGAAATTCATATGGTTGGAAATAAGTAGGGTAATCTTCATAATGCTGAAGTCACTGAAACAGATGTGATACTTTTATCTGTGGCCACATATATATACAGTTTATCAGTGTAATTACAGGTAGGGAAGATTATATTTATCTTTCCTTTCCTGTGAATTGGAAAAGAAAGAAATTATTTATCTTCTAAAAGACTTGAATTGAGTGGAAATTGAAGACCTACCTGTTGTGATAAACTACTTTTTTTCTCTGAACCATCAAGAGAGGAATGGTAAACAAACAGCTACAAATTATATCATTAAACTATGCAAATCAATGCATTTAAAACCAAACATATTTAGGTATTAATATTTTTTTAATTCAGACAATAAAAATGAGCATATTTCTAGTGCTTAGTAAAGTATGCAGCCATTGCCTTTTCCAACATTCTGCTAACACAAATGGCTTACAGCTGTGCACCCAGGCAAGAAAGGAAACTTGCCCCTTACCAAGCGGTCAGCAACTGCAGCTGGCCAGCAGCAGCTTTGATGTTGCAAGCTCAGTTTAGCCGCTATCTTGAGAGCACTTCTCATCCCAGAAGAGCCATCTGTGTAACCTTCCCACCCCTATAGCCAAACAGGCTACATAATGTCCTCTTCTTTTAGAGGTCGGCATAAAAGTTGCTGGTAGTTGTTAGGGAAAACGTTGCATCCCCAGTTCACTGCACAACAAAATATTTGATGCTAAGGTCTACTTCTTTGAGCAGGTGGCTCTTCTTCCATCAGAAGAACATGCAGACTTGCTGCTTTCCATTGGTCAGTGTCTCCCTTGCCAGAACACATCTACCCTCCTCATTGTGCTCATTCTTCTCTGTGTTGTTTTCAAAGGTTACGTTATCTGCATTTTTTCCCCTCTTCCAAGTGGATATACGTGGATAAAACTTACATGGCAGAAACTATACCACTGAGGCACTGTGAGAGTCATCTTTCTGATGATGATAGTGTACCCAAAGAACAGAAAGCTCAGAGGAAGATGAGAAAGTAAAATTACTCTTTGTAAGTGATGGATGGACTAGTAATCTTGCTGTGTCTACATGTAGTGGCATTGTATTGGACTGCCATATGTGTAATCAAATAGATCCAGCGGGCTCTTAGGTTTATTCCATGAAGCATTAGTGGCAATTCTCAGACAAAGGTTGCTCACCAGCTCTTACAAACGTGCATGTATTCATGCAACTCAGTGCCAAAAAAATTACCATTCCTGTGTGCTTAAACGCAGCAAAACCAACACTGAGTTTTTACAACTGACTTCACCTGATAACAAAAGGCTCACAAACCTGTTGAGAAAACCACGTGAAAGAGGAATTCTCCCAAGGACCTCTGGGGAACACAGTGACAACTATGAGGTGTCTACATTGGAAATACTTCAGCAGGGATGTTGATGTCAGAAATCTTGGTGGCTGTGTGGCATACACTTTCCCACCACTCAGAGGTAAACGGAGCAGGTGGTCAGGCTGAGCAGTCACTTCCTTAAATCTTCAGGCACCTGCTCCTATGAATTACAAAAGCATTGCTGTATGTTTTTAGATACACTTTCAACTCCTATTAATAATGGAAGTGACAATTTATGGCATGATTTTATAAAGCATGTTATTCAAACATGTTTTAGAAGGGCTTTAAATAGCTTTTATCAAAGAATTCCTAGCCTAATAAAAAGACCTAAGAGCCACAGGCATCTCTCTGTAAATACTTTTCACCTTCCCCTGCTTGCATCAAAACATGGGTAAGGCTACGTGAGTTTGTTCGGTGCATCAAGCTGCAAAACCTCAGAGCACAAGTAATGCATTTTTTTATCATTCTTGTTTCTTTCTAAGTCAGTCATTCTGATGGCTTCCCTGCTATTCCCTTTATATTGTAGGTTTGGGCCAAATGCATTTGGGAGTCAGCTTGCAAAGACAAGATATATATTCCTTTATAAATTATTTATTTAAGAAGTTCTTGAAACTGGTATTACCCAGGGATTCTGAACTTGGTCCCAGAGACTCCCTTCAGGATTTCCTAACTATGACCTTCATTGCTAGGAATATACTTGAAATCCATGACACAGGGTTGCCTGAGGTTCAGACTTAAAAGGTGACTCCTTCTTTGACGCCTGAGGTTAGACAACTTGGGACAAAACTTTAAAAGATCTCCAGATTTCAAGGCATTCTGGGTTCTACTTGTTTACAATTAAGTGACCAGATTTTCAAGTAAGTTTACAAGGTCAAATGATCACAAGGAGATTGGATCGATGCTTATGAGTTTAACTGCGTGGGATTTTAGGACAGGCCTACGCAAAGGTATCAGTGTTCATACCACTGAGAATTTGTAAAAAGGTACGTCGGGCACTTTTGTGAACGGTACATGCTGGAAAGGATTTAAGGCTTTTACTTGTTATATGTATGAATGCATATGTTACATGTATGTCATGTATCAGACATTCTAGAGAGGCTTTTGAGCTAGGCAATGGGAAACTTGCATACAAACACGTCAGGCACTGATAATTTAAGAAATTCCTGTGGTATATAAGTTTCCCCTATGTTTCAGATCAGTACAACTCAGGACTGCTGCAAAACTCATAATCTAGCTAATGGGAAAGCAGGATTTATGCCGAAAGGGATTGTTCTGCTTCCCTGGAATGCTTTTTGTGAGGGCAGCAGCACAGATGTATGTTCATGGCATCACATTTAAGTGTCAGAAGTTGACACTGTTGAAGAAGTTTGCTTCTGCACCAGTACATTAGTCATCTCCTGGATATTCAAGACTTGTTTGCCCCCTGAGCGCACTTGAAGGAAATATGACTGATGGCAATAAAACTACTTGCAGAAATGTGTTATTGCCAGCAGACAGTAACCGAGTTGCCTACCTCCCAACAGGCATTTGCCATATATATCAAGATGTTTATTAGGAGCAACTGACTTCTCTAGAGGAGCCTAAATTCCTCCTGTACTTCTGTCGGGAGATGTTCTGCTACACCAAGAAAACTCTGACACACACACATACTAATGGACCTCATCTGACAGTACCACAGAACAGCGGAGGTCAGAAGGGACCTCTGGAGATCATCTACGGCAAACCCTCTGCTCAAAGCAAGTTGAACAGAGTGGCTTGCTCAGGACATTGCCCAGCCTCTGGCAGGGATCACTTGCCTTTGATCGTAGGTTTAGCTCAATGTTCTGCTTCTCCATACAGAATCTCTGCCCGGAAATCTTTATGGTGAGGCGGCTTCACAATTTCCCTGTGCTGGTCCAGCACAGGGTTATGCATCTGCTGCAGTCCCCTATAGGGAAAAAGTAGGGAGAAAGCCTTGAATATACATGGAGGTGGGAATGAGAGAGGCTAATAGAGCATTCACAAGTGAGCCATTTCAGCGGCCTGTCCTTACAATATGCACTAGAAGATGCCCAGTGGGATCACCTCAGAACTGCCTTTATTGCTCTGATCATCAGAGGGCTAACCATGACTCCGTAAAACTTTTTCCCCTTCTACAGGAATTATGTGCTGTTCAGGCAGGGGTATCCACACATCACTGGGTTTATATTCCTCACTCAAGCTGACTACATCAATTCCCGCTGAACAAATTTCTAGCACGTCTCTCACTCTCCCTCTGTCCTGATACTTACAGATTTTATTTGGTTTCTTGTTGTCACACTTAATTCCATGCTGTCAAGTTTGTTTTGTCTTAATTGCCATGGATTTTATGTAAATAGATTCATTGCACCCTTAAGTTTGGGATGTACAGTTTTAAAACTCTAAAATGATAATCAAAATATTTAAAATTAAAATAGCTGAAGCACAGGAATACTTAAAATGTTCATTTCAGTAAAGAAAATTTATGCAAAGTAGATTTATATCTATATGAACCACTCTAATTTTATAGCTGACACAGCCTTCATACACCCATACAAAAATCTTCTATGAAAAAAGTGTCCTTCTGGGACACTCTCATATTTCTGGGCCAGATTATCAGCTGGCATGGGTGAAGGAAGGTCCTTTAACTTCAGTGCCTGATTATGATTTCAGTGGAGACACTAATTTACACTATTTGAGACCAGAGCAAGAGACCACCCATCATCCCACATCCAGCAACAGAAACGCAGTGGATTACAGATTGCTGCAGGGTCTGACAAGCATTAATTACACTGTGATGGCCGGACCAGGTCAGATCAAAGGCCCACTTAGCCTAGGATTCCGTCTCCAGCAGCGAATGCCTGAGGAGAACAAGGCGCATACCTTGAGATACTTGTCTCAGCCTTCAGGGAGCAGCAGCTCAGGCAGGTCAGAGGTGGTATCTTTGGTTTTAACAGCCTCAGATGAACTCTTTTTTCCACAATTTTTTCTCATTCATTGATTACATTTTATATTTCCTAGATAACTCCTAGCCAGTAGCCAAAGGTGCCTAGAATATTGCATGAACCTCCTAAGAATCCTCTGGGATGGATACTCTTATTTTACAGGTTAGTAAACGGAGGTACAACCAGGAATAGAGCTTGAATTTCAGAACTATGATCACCTGAAAATCCTACTGTTTGTAAAGAGATGCAAAACAAAACAACCAAAACAAAACAACAAAACCCAAACCGTAATAAACACAAGCAAGGTGGGCAGAATTCAGATTTCAGCCTCCTTCACACCAAGAATGTGCTGAGGCTGACAGTGTTAGATACCTCGTGAAGTTACCAGCTAATCACAACCAAACCTATTCATGAACACAGATCTATTCAACACATTTTTCTATTCACAGGCATCATTTGAAACCAAACCCAACCCTTGCGAGAGGGAGGCTTTTGGATCCACAGTGGATGTTGCTTACTATAGGAAGAGTTCAAGGATCACACTCTCATAAGGCATTCTGCAGTCTACCTCTGGTCGTCTTGAATATATTTCCCATTGGCATTTAATCATATTTGAGCACAGACACTTGACATTAATATGCCTTATTTACAATTAAAGTACTTTTTCAACTGGCAGACTTCGTAAACAATATATTAATATTAATTTCTAAACTTACTTCTAGATCAGTTAAGCTGCATCAACAAATTTGACACTAATGGTAGCAGATCTATGAAATACATGTGTTGAATATTTTATAATGTTGATATAATATCTGGAAATTAAAGAAAATTAGTTAAGCTGTGACTGGGTATAGAAGTAGGCCATATCCTGTATATTTTTAACTCATTTTCCACTAATTAGAGCAGAGGGTATGCTTAGTTAGGCATATAATTAAGCAATAATACCCTAGTGATTCAGTAAGCACTAAGGTAGTTTGCTAATTAACGACTTCATGAAATCTAATGGGAGTTCGCTTATCACTTCAATCAATGAGTTATTGATCTTATAACCATATGGACATATCTGAAGAGGTAATGGTCACCAATTGCACTCATATAACTTCATTTAAAACAGAACCTAATAATTGTTTTTCTGTAAGAGAAAATTTGAGGGGGTTTATATAGCATTTTCAACTATATACAGCAGTATATAATTCTGCCACATAACAGTTAAGTTACTGAAAACTGGCATAAAGACAGACAAGCTGCAAAAGTCAAAAGAAAGAATACTAGCCTAAATTTATTCCTGTTGGAAACTTTACATTCAAAGTGTATATAGATTTAAAAGGCCTATTATATCTACCAGATTCTCACCTTATCAATAAAACATACTACACACTATGCAGGATTCAGTTGGGTGAGCATGGATGCTTACTCCTGTTCCAGGATCTAGACTATCTTTTAGGTACTGTGCAGAATCAAGTTTCTTGGGGGTTCTTGTATTTTTATAAAAGCTGTCCAAGAAAATACAAATAAAATGGGAATACTCAGCAAATCTCTCCCTCGGTGCTAACACAGCTCCTAACCCCTCCTATACCTCAAGATAGTGAACAGTCAGCATTACAAGTTTTCCTGATACCAAGACCGAAATTAATAATGACAGTACAATTTCCTTCATAATTATTCCAGTAGCAGAAATAAATAGTCAGACATCTCTCAGGATGAGATTGATGCACTTGATTTTGAACAATAATTTAGTTTCAGTTAATGAAGCCTGTAATATTTAAATAGTACCCTTCTTTGCTACATTAAGTGGTGCAAAAAGTCTAATGAGTGATTAATTTTTAAAAATTATAATGGTTCCAGAATATTTCATCACTGAATGATTCATTGGACAATGCCAGATTTAAATATCTGGCAAAGATTTCTTCTTATAAAGGATTGCACACTACTAAACCCTGAACATAGCAAGCAAAAGATGACCATTAATTTTTTTCTTCAGTTTCAAAGTGATTTGTCGTTAAATATTAATCTCTACCCTAGAGGAACCAGAGCGCAAGGCCTTAGGCATTGAAGCAAAAGAAGTGATCCTTGTGATTTTTTTCAAGACCTGGGAAGCCTCCAAGGGTTGATAGGAAAGTAAGGAAAGTCTCTATTATCCTCTCTTGCCAGCCCTAGTAATGAAAACCCCATTTTGTCCAACACAAAATCACCTCCCCGGTGTCTTTGTCACAATACACAGCTGTGGAGTTTTCAGAGGAGTGAAGCTGTGCACAAGTGCCCACATCAATGCTGGATTGCAAACCTATAAACCCCTTGTTCCCAACAGTCATGGTTTAATCCCTGGCAGCAGAACACCACGCAGCTGTGTGCTCGCTGCCCTCCCAGTGGGATGGGGGAGAGAGTCAGAAAAAAAGTAAAACTTGTGCGTTGAAATAAAGGCAGTTTCATAGGTAAAGCAAAAGCTGTGCACACAAGCAAAGCAGCACAAGGAATTCATTCCCTCCTTCCCATCAGCAGGCAGGGGTTCAGCCATCTCCAGGACAGCAGGGCTCCATCCCGCGTAATGGTGATCTCGGAAGACAAACGCTATCGTTCCCAACGTCCCCCCCCCCTTCCTCCTTCTTCCCCAGCTTTATGTGCTGAGCATGACATCATATGGTGTGGGACATCCCTGGGGTCAGTTGGGGTCAGCTGTCCCGGCCGTGTCCCCCTCCAGCTTCTTGTGCCCTCCCAGCCACTTGCTGGTGGGGTGTGGGGGGGTGAGGAACAGAAAAGGCCCTGGCTCTGTGTAAGCCCTGCTCAGCAGTGACTAAAGCATCCCCGTGTTATCAACCCTGTTTCCAGCACAAATCCCAAACACAGCCCCACAGGAGCTATTGTGAAGAAAATTAACTCTATCCCAGCCAAAACCAGCAAAACCAGGGAACCCTTCCATGGTTCCAAAAGAGCAATTGGTTCCTCCTGCCTCAGCTTAATTTTAAAACTTTGCTTTTGTATTCTGCCTAGGCAGCTCAGATCAAGCCTTCATCTTTCCATCCACACAGCCTCAATCCATCTTATACATTTCTGCCTAGGGAATTATAATAACTCTCTTATCAGTCTTTTCAACCAAAGGAATCCCTTCAGATCCCAAATGGATTATCTGAACAAACCATTTATTCCACCAAGACAAGACAAATATTTATTTTCTATTATTTTAGCATTTTTCTTTTTTCCAGGGCACAACCTCTCGTTTCCTAATAGTACTTCCTCACCGCACATTGCTCCATATTTTAGCAAATTACCTCTAATTTGGTACATTACCTGGGCCGCAAAACTTGGTTTTACCAATCACTATGTGAAAGTTCCCCAGAACAGAAGCAGCTTTAAAATATTCCTCCCGAGGAAGCAAATATCCTGAATTTTTCCGGGAGCGATGAAGGAATTGTTCTCACACCTTTATGAAAAAGAGTAGTAGGCCTTATTTCCAGCGGGATGTTTGTGTCTCTAACCAGGCCTCTTCCTCAAACCAAACCTCAGAAGATAAAAAACTAATGCCTGCTTCTGGAAGAGCCACGTTAGCGGTGTAAAGCCAAATTGCTCATTAGGGAGCAGGCAGCAGAGAGCAAACGTCCTGTCCTGCAACACCTTCACATTGTTGCTTCATGTATACATTAAGGTAAACAGGGGGAACATAGCCAGTTTCTGGGTTTGTGTTTGCAATATACAGCAAGAGCAGCAGAATTTCTTTGGCATGCTTAAGAGAAAGATCAACCACCCATACAAAGTACCTGAAACTGCTGGGCCTGTAAGCGTGGTGATGATGCCCAGTTCATAAAGTTCATAGGTGAATTGGGCCATGAAGAGGAATTTCCTCATTTACGTTCGAAAGATCACCTTATGCCTGAAACAAAAGACTAGTTTTCTCTTAATATGCGGAAGGGGATAATGGTATAAATTTCACACGTCCGGAGAGAGATGTAATTCATACTGCCGTTTCATAACCATATCAAAGACCAGCTACTGCTAGCAACATGCATAAAAATGAAGAAAACACCACAGTAAGGGTGGTGAGCTGAATTACAAAGCACTCTATTCCCTGCACTGGCAGGGAAGGCAGCATGCTAAAAATTAAAAGGGAATTCAGCTGCTATGGTCCATTTATGCCTCCATCCTTCTGAGACCGCAAACTAGCTGGCTGCGTGCAGCACCAACCCACTTAGTCACAGGACACAAACAAATAAGAGTCAGCACAACCCTAACTGAGGAGCAGACCAGCAACTAAAAGATTAAATGCTGCACAGCTTGTTACTGGCTGTGTAAATAACCCACTCCTTCAAATAATGGTTTAAGAGGCGTTTTAAAGACGTTTGGGGTAATTGCTATATTTGGTTTCAGGATCAACATAGCCTGTTGCTAATGAATTACTTGTATTAGGAGTTAGGTCCGGTATTCTTCAGCCTGCTGTAAAAGAAAATAAATTATATCGCATCTAAAGATTGCAAAGAAAAACAGCAAGGTGGCCATATGTTGAGCTTTAGACTGTGCAAATCCCAGCAATGATGCTACAAATTTTAGGTTGGTTAAATTACCCAAAAAGAGGAGCATCACGAAATAATGTTTTCTCTTTCTTGTCCCTAAATCCAAATGGCAAAAAAATAGCAAAAAATGTTGCAGGAAATTGTAGAAAGCTGACGGTTTCAGCCCAATTAAGGGGAACGTTTAACTCTGGCCAAGGACAGTTAATTCTAAGGCCACATCTAAAAATCAGGAAGAGCTGGAACAAAAGCAACCATAATTATATTAAAAGTGCCTCATTAATGTAGTGTTAAGCATCAGAATATTGTAAGGAGGGGAGGGTGCAAGAATTAATAGTTTTATTGTAAAAATAAATTGCTCTGTCGTCCTTCTTTTTTGTATTTCTAGCTAAAGCTTCCACTCGTAATTGAGCCAGCTAAATGTATCCTTTGTTAGATGAAAATGTGGCCAGGCCGTTAGCTCCCTTTTTATCTGACAGCTTAATAGAGTAAAGCTCGCGTTATAAAACTGAACACTGCAAAGGAAAATTAAGTTGGGAGAAGGGATCACACCATGTTACTTTTTAAGGTAAGTCCTTTTTAAATGAGTTCAATCAGCGCTACTGTTTCTTTTGATGTTAATGGAATCCATATATTTATATATTACTTATAAAATCACGATAATGGGATTTCTTGTACAGAGTACATTAAATTTATCACTGACACACAATGAAATTGATAAATTGTGCTGTGACTCTGTTGTAACACGTGACTGATTTTGTAATGACTGGCATAAGAGAAAGGTAATAGGATAGGATATTCCTCCTCAGTGATCTTTTTTATGCATTGTAGACACTGGCCATTTATGATACTTTACTGTATGGCTTTGTAAAGGTGAAAAAAGATACGTACTGTGCCTGCCAAGGGTTAGTTATTTTTCTACACCAGTGCTGATCAGTACCCTACTTTCATGATGCTGCAGGTAGGATGAAGATGTGGCCCCAAGCACACAAGAGACTACGCAAGTCTCAAAAAATTCACCCACAGAAATTCCCAATATAAACAGCATTCTGTAAAGCATGTGCTGGCGGAGAATGTTCAGTTCTGAGTCCTCTGCCTGGCTCGTTGTGTCATTATGCACATTTGTCCAAACCATGCCAGTCTCAAATGCTAAGCAGTGAAGGGAAGCACAGAATTTTCCCACCTGCTTTAAAAAAAACCCAAACCCAAACCTTTCTTTTGTGGCTGCTGTCCCCTTTTCAGGGTGAGGGTTAGGACTAAGAAAAAAGTTGCAGTGATTCTCTTTATACCAACGCAAACAGATGAAGGCCTGTGAGTAGTAAATGCCTCCGCTCTAATACACAAGGCAATGAAATTTGCCTTCTCCGTGCAAAGATGTATCACACACACGCATAGCAAACAGACATCAGCACTGAAGAAGAGCTGCAAGTGCTAACAGTTCTTTGTAGATCCAAATTACCTTTACCTGCCCCACTGAGGTACCAGCATTTTGGCTTGCAATGGAAGCTTTCTTTAGAAGACCTATAATGGGGGCAGGGGGCTATGGAGAAGAGGGACTCCTCCCGGTACAAAATTCTGCTGATGACCAGAGGTTTCTTTCTGAAATTCAGCAAAGCAAGCACCCTAGCAGCAACATATAGAGATTTAAAAACAAATGAACATGCACTTTGGGATTGATCTAATTTGCATTTTAAGTAAAGTGCATCCCCTCCACAAAGATACCACAGGCCCATTCTCACTTCCAAACCTGAATGTGCTGATTTTTAGCTTAATTCTACATAATTTGATTTAAGTTTTTGCTTGAACCATCATTACCTGCACCAGGACTAACACTGGGTCTTTGTCAGGCAGAGCCTGTCATGAATCTAGTGAAGGGCATTGACTGTACTTTTCAGTTGTTTGATATTTATGTTGGATATAGTCTAATAAGGCTAACAAGCTCCACAAAAGTATTCGGGTCTCCCTTCATCCCTAATGGGCACAACGTGAGAGATATAGTCTAATAAGGCTAACAAGCTCCACTAGTGGTCCCTTCCAACCCTAAACATTCTATGATTCTATGATTCTAAAAGTATTCAGGTCTCCCTTCATCCCTAATGGGCACAACGTGAGAACAAATTCCAAAGGGGGTCTCATGGAAAAAAGTCTTCCTTATGCCATATAATTAACAATTTTCTTAGGCTAACATCTAATAAACCCCTTCACATGTGCTTTACTTTAAGTGAGCATGGAATGTTAATGGAGTCGATGGAATTACTTAGAGCCTAAAATACTGGTGCATGCTCAAGCAGTCTACTAAATCAAGGCTTTCATGAGTTAGAAGTCTGTGCTTTACTACTGCTCTGAGTCAAATTGAAGAGGGAGCTTTTACAGAGGTATATTTTTGCTTCCTCTTTTATGTAATGGTAAGTCCTTATGTCACCTAATTCAGCACTTCTTCCAAGAAGCAGGAGCTATTTATATGCTGTGTATTAAGAGCATTTTCTTCATTGGCTTTTGAATTTGTCATCTTCAATTTGGCTCAAAGTCTCCTGACTCTGTATTTGGACAAAGGTATATAATATGGTGCAAATACGGTGCAAATATGGTGTCTACCATTGTCCCTGAATATTTCGCTGCTTTCTAGACCACTTGCAGTCTTTTTACTTATTCTGCAATCTATGTCACCACATGCCTGCAAGCATTAATTGAAATGACATGAAATGAAATAGCTGTGTAGAATGGAATTGGGCCAGAACATAGGAAACGGCACCCTTTCTGTGGAAAGTGCATGGGATTTTTCAGTGTATATGCTGACATAAAACAAGATTCTATCATCAGAAAAACAGCAGCCCCAGAAGCAGATGTCCTGTAACATATTCTTGGGGCAGCATCTGAGTTCTAACCTCAGGGAGGAAATATTTGCAGAATGATTTGGAGGAGTGTAGGAGGAATCAGTCCCACTTGACACACGAATCTGCCTCTTCTCCCAAATGGGGACCAAGAAAGATTTTCAGGTAAGCAACCTCAATCACCTCGCTAAGTCACATGGTTTCTAAGTAGAGCAGATGAAACAAGGCTCGTCTTTAAGACAGCCCACTTAATGGCTGGCGTAAGCTGCATCTTGCACATTCAGTGTCATGTTACTAGTAAATGTGCATTTCTACCAGTCTTCTTTCCTATCCTGCCACAGTCACTGGCCATGTCCTCCATCAGAGAAAGGGCTGCCACCATGGAAATGTGATACCTGGTACCTCTTCACACATGCACTGGCTGATTCTGCACCCAAACAGCAGCAGCTGCACTATGGCAAGCAGTTCTAGACAAGCCAAAGGCACTTGAATTATTGTTCATACAAATGAATGTCATCAAAAAATTATTCATCCCAGTCACACACTATGGAAACTGGAAGACATGACTGTGATTTAGACACCAAATTTGACAACCTTCCTAAATGCTTAGACTGAATTACACCACACAGCTTGCCACACCATAGTCTCTGCGCATCTCACAGGTTTGGAAAGTGTTTATTCTTCCACAGAAGAATGCGAAGTTTTTTCCACATCAGCGTTAGAAATACAGGACTGATCCCCATGAAAGCCAGCTGCTATCCTAAAGTTATGAGAAATCTGTTGGAGACTGGAGACTCTTTCTCCCAAGTTGTATTCTTGTGGTCTAAGCTTTGGGTTTTTCTCTCCATGCCTCATGTTTGCAGGTAAATCCTTTCAGCAATTCAAGATCGCAACCCCTTCACTTTCAATTTGCGACATAACTTTACACGTTTCAAACTTTCTTGTTCATCTCAGCTTGTTTCTCTGTTTCATCTTCAATGCTTGTGAAAGACGAAGATAAAATCAAAGTGAGGTGGAGGAACAGAACCCCGGTGTCAGTGTTCAGGAGTTCAGCCCTGCCAGGTACCAAACACTCAGGAGCTGCTCAATGTCTTACAGAGACACAGCTTCACATTCTTTGACTTTGCCCATACGTTGTTATTTTTAGACTTGTTACTGCCTGTCTGCTGCAGTGTCATGACGATGCAGTCTCTGAAGGCTCTCTCGCTTCAATTGCTACCCTAACACAATGGCACTATCAAAAAAAGAAGCTTTTTTAATCATGTTTTGATTCTGAGAAGTCTTTTCCATTGCTAGCAATGTTTGCTATTTCCCTGTGACTAGAGCTAAAGCAAATTATACATATACATATATATATCAACAGTCATGCAGAAAATGGCACATGCAATCATTCACATTTCTCATTCATTATTGACAAGAATTTTAACTGGCTAATTTTCAGTTTTATCAAAACACCAAATTACAACTGCAATGACTTCATTGATTTTCAAGGCAATTTTTTTCCCCCCAGAGAGAGGGTTTGCTTTCAACAAGCCGTGAAAATTCATGTATTTCAGAACCAAATCTAATGACTGATATCTTCCTATTGTTACCTTGCAATTGGAGCTCTGTAGTTTACTCCTTGTCATTTGAATAGTGATTAACATACTAATTAGTTTTTTTACATAAAGCCTTGATCGTCCCAAAGGAACAGCAGATATTCAGCTGCATGTAAGCTATTAAATTCTCCTTTAAACAAAAGGCAGAGTTTGCAAGTAGCTATATTAGACCAGCTGATTTGGTTGGACAAATTAGAAAAGCATCTAGTTATACAAGTTCTTCTTAACGTCCCTTCTCCAGACAGGTTCCTGGGTACATAAGACTCATTTTTCCCACTTCATCACTTGATCTATTAAAAGATTTTACCTCTGCCTACAACCTTTTTTCTTCCTGTATTCCTAAACAAACAAAATGTCTACTGCCATCACTGAATAAAAGCATAACCTGAAAACTAGACTCCAGACTCTTCAAAGATTTTCTATGTATTTACTTCATGTGATCACTCTTTCTTTAAAAAGACTTCTAAAAAATGCATGATGATGTAAGGAATTGTAGAGAAACTATTAACAGCATCAAGCCAGATTGCAGTGGAGCAACGTGACTGCCTCCCTGCACAGCTCTTGACAAGGAGAGGTTTTACGGAGTTCTGTGAAGAGTTCTGGAAATCCAGGATTTCAGAGAGATTACGAAAATCCTCCCAAGATAGATTTTAGGGGATAAGGGCAGACATAGTCTCCCCAAAGCCTCATCATTTGTGGTGATGTAATCCTCACGGAGGATTTGGGACTGTACTCATCTTATTTGATAGACAGGGTGAATGTTGAACACCTAAAACAAAAATATTGGGGAAAAAAGTTTTCA
This sequence comes from Egretta garzetta, assembly GCF_000687185.1. Lineage (NCBI taxonomy): Eukaryota > Metazoa > Chordata > Aves > Pelecaniformes > Ardeidae > Egretta > Egretta garzetta. The sequence continues at coordinate 892,870 of NW_009259800.1, forward strand.
AGCATTTATCGTCAGTGCAGCTTTAAAAACATGGTAAGTTCAAAGACTGCGGTGTTGATCTAGTTACTCCTCAGCAGATATTCAATAGCTAGTATCACTACACAGGCCTCTTGTTTAAGATTATCTACAGTTAATTTACGTTTCAAGACTCAAAGAAGAAAAACTGGTATCCTTGGAATAAAATACACAGAAAATCCTTGTATTGCAAGGTAGGAAAAGAACCTGGGCTCGTGTTCTTGGGAAAGAGGGAATTGGAAGAACAGCTCTACTTGGGAATAGTAAATGTAGTAGTTTATCATTAAATTTCTTCAACGCCTTAAGCAGCAAATATTAGCTAGCACTGTCAATGCAGCGTATCAGTACTCTACGTGACACAGTATGGACTGCAGAATAAATCATGCTTCTGATAAAATCAGTGGTGTCCCAATGAGGTCAATGACAAAGACCTCCTAGGTCTATTTTCATTTCTTCACTGTCCACAGTTGTGTAAATAATTTAATAAGTGGCTAATAACCATGGGTTTGTCCATTTGAGTGGCCAATGTTATGGAACTCAGTTATTATTCCTGCCTATATTAAGATTTTAATGAAGACATGACTGTATCATTTTGAATTATTCAGTGGGTTCATGTAAGAAATAGAAACCAATACAGCCTTACTCAGTGTGAAAGTTTTAATTTTTCTCCTTTTCCTGGACAACACCGGAAAGCACATGAAAACAGCAGAAGAAAGTTTAGCAAAGTTACAAACCTTATTGCTATCTGTACTGTAGCTAGTAAGACTTTCCTACCTCACTTTCAAACTATAATGAGTTACCTTGAGCATTTGGTCAAAGGAGCACTTTGGGCAACAACTTTGGTGGGAATTAATTAATCTGAAACTTTCTTCTGGGTAGCTATTATTTATGCTAATTAGAAAGAAAGGCTTGAATGGCTGTTGCAGTTGCAGTGCGATGTCTCAAGACAGGTTTAACTACATTATTCCAGTTTTAATAACTGTTTCGCTCTTTCTCAACCTGATGAAACAACAGCAAAGGAAGCTGAGGCTGAAGGAAAGGGTAGCATAGAGGCAAGGAGACAAAAATTGGAAAACTTGGGAGATGAAAGAGATGTTGAAGATTTGCAGGGAACCTTGGCAAGATTGGTGGCAGCACCATTCCCTAGGGAACAGAAAGCCTCGCTATGGTGCATGAAAAGTGTTATTGCAGTAGAAAAAGGTACCATGTATAAATTGTTTTACTAGTTTGCAGACTATCCTAACATGGAAACTGAAATAAAAGCCAATGACAAGAGTACACTAAAGAAGCATGGTTCATATGGTTGGAAACACAGGAAGGAGGTTAAGTAAAGTTGAGAAAAACACAGTTCATCATCTAGGGAAACCACATCAAATGTAAAATTCAATGGAAGAGATGCAGGGAAAGCTGTACCAGTGAAAGAAATGCAAGAGCATAAAAAGGCAGCAAATTAGATGCAATGTTCAGTTGCACAACAGAAAATATTGAAAGAATTTAGGGCTACAGAGTGGGGTTTCAATCACATCACTTCCCTCTCTCTCCAGGCTGCTGTAAGCACTCAGTTTCATTATCATCATTATCATTATTATTATTCATTACCACAGAGGTGCTGAAAGACTCTAAGCAGTTCAGGAAACTGAAAAAAAAATTACCAGGGACTTAAGGAAATTTATTTATGAGCAATAAAGTAGTGTTGATGGGGATAAAAGGCTTTATCTAATTGAAAGTAAACATCAAAGAGAACAAATAATTATTTACTATGAAGCACAAAGCAATATGGACAAGTTACAGTGAATAAAATGGAACATCTCTACCACTTCACTCTGTCTATTCCCCTCAGGAATTTGTGGAGACTCTATTATTTGGGACACCTGAAGAGCAGGTATTGGGCTTGCCCTGAAGTGCATCCAGCAGCTGCTCTCCCCCAGACAGCAGAGGTGGTAGAAGGAGCGATTTGTTCCGCTAGTGAAACAGCTGGCCAGGGCAGCATTAACGGGAGATCCCAAATAGCTGAAGAGGAGGGCATGAGGTACCTGCCTGCCCCAAGCCCAGCCACTGCCAGCAAATCAATGAATGAACTCCTGCGGTGAGCACCCGCCTGAGGAATCCCCCACTGGGATGGCTGCAGCCTGCAGGGCAGGGGCTGCCCCATGCCCCCTGTAAGAACAGTGCCACTTGCCTTTCCCAGCAGGGTGGGCCACCACAGATCTCCCCCATTCCCTTGACCGTACCAAAGGGGGCTGCAGGCGTGCCTCATCAGCAACCTGTGCCAAGCTTCGCGGCAATGTGGCCCTGGACAGAGGGCAAAAGAGCTGTTGGGCAGCTCTCCTGGAAAAATATACCACCCTATACGGAGGTGAATATGGCATTATCTGTTATCTGGAGCTATAGGCTATTTGGAAGGCGTACAAAGCACTGACTGGTGTTTTTGTACTGGTTCCTCTTCACTGCTCCACCGAATCAGACAGATGGTATTTAAACTGATTTTTTACAAGCATAAATAGAAGAGGCTCAGTCATTTTCTGGTTAATGTTCAGTGTTTATGTTTTAAAGTGATTATGAGTTTAGGTTCGATGTAGCTTTCACTTGAAACTAAATCCCATCTCTAAGTATGATTAAGTTATTTAATAACTTTTGCACAGGACCCAGATATCTTTGCTTTGTTCTAAAATAGTCCCAACTCTACACTTTTTTACAAAAATTGGCTCAACTTTCTGCCCTACCATCTATTCTCCTCACTTTTTCATTAAAAATTGACTTTAGTTTTAACGGCAAAAAACATTTGTGTTGTGTGTCATGTCTTTAATCTTAAAAAGCCTGTGTCCCTCTGTGATATCTTTGGAATCCCTGCCTAAAAGCCTAGCTTCAATGAGCTGGTGAATCTGACACTGTAGTAATTTCCTAGCAGCCAAGTCTTGCCAGCTCCCCCTTCAGAGTCACCTACTGTGATGAAGCATGCGATTTTGGTTAATTCTCTTTTATGCCAGAGACTTCTGACTAGCAACAGCTGTCATTCAAATGCCTCAGATAAGGAGCAGGGATGCTCTTGAAGAAGCTTCAGGACAAATTTGTCTCTCCCGCCTTTTGCAAGCTGTGTTGTGGTGTACCTCTCCATCCATAAATCCTCGAGGAAGAATTAGCAGAGAAAAAGAAGACCAACAAAGACAGAACAGCTGTTGTTTTCAGAGCACAGAGGATAAGAAAGAGAGAAACCTCCTTCCCTATGGGCTCCAGGAAAAAACAACACACACTAATGGAGCCTGAAGTAGCTGGATAACAGGTAAGACTCCACAGGCTGAGCAATGCCTGTAACAAGCACATACCTTTAACGTGGGACAGGAACAAGCCACCCTTTTAGCCTTTCTTCTGGGAATAGAGTACAGAGAGCCACTAGAGAACTTCCTTCACTGTAAAACAAAATGGGATGCTATGTGGAATAAATCACTAATGTAATAGAAATTTAAAAAAGAAATTATTCCCCAGTTAACCCAAATTAAAACCTCAGTAGTATTTTCTGGAAGAAAAATAAAAAACAACTCTCAACCTCCTACAACCAATCCAGCTGACCCTAATCTTGAAAAGACATCCTTGCCTTTGATGATTGATTTTAAATAGACTCACGATGTTCTTCTACATCATGCAGAAGTATTCAGCATTTGTTTTCATGATGAGCAGCGCAACATCCCTTCTATTGCTCCACTATTGACACACGTTTTTTGAAAGATCAGAAGCAGCTGAATGCAGAAAAAGCCTCCAGAGACATGAAAGTGGCTACGCTGACTTTCATTCCAGGGTCCATAGTCAAAGTGAATTGAATGTCTGAGGTGTGCGCCACTGCCTGTATCAGGCTGAGGATAGATGTGAGAAGTTCTCATGCATATGCAGTTGTCCAAAATCTCCTTTTTTCTCCTTGGGGTGCTTTACGTTATTTTGACATAACATTCACAGTAAAAACAGAACAAGAGCTGATGATTCATACTGCAACATGTGATAACATTCCTTCTGATAAACTGACATCTGCCTTGTGCTCCCCAGCTAGCTGCGTTCCCACTTGCATGCCCACGTGGAGTCCTCCAAACTGACCAGGAGCTCAGTGGAAGGCAGACAATTTGCCATAGAGAAGCCCTGCTGTACTCCATTTAGACCATGACAGTCTGGATCATCACTTGGTGCCCGGGGGATAGGATGGACTTTGCCCTCCTGTTCAGCCTCCCACTTTTTATTCAGTATTGTGGTCAGCAGAGATTCCTCCATCCACAGCAGGCACTGAAAGGGAGAGACAGAGACACTTGCCAGTCAAGCAAAACCACAACCTTCTCAGCGCTGAATTGTACAGCATACCCCTTCAGTTTTGGCTGAAGGAGATTTTGTTCTTCCCCTTTGCCTGCATCCCCATATTCAAGAAGCTGGATGGTGCAAGCCTGCAATGAGGCCCATAACTGGGTCTTGCAAACTTGCAAAAGAACTTGAGAAGACCAGCGGCAGAGATCGCATGTCAAAAAACCAAAAACCATGGCAGTGAAGATTCGTAGCTTGAACTGATCCTTGCTTTATTTTCAGAGAGTTAGTCACACTGTCCTTGTCAAACTCACGGTAGAATTTACTTTAAGAAGTAATAAATTTACTAATACTATAATTTGTATCACAGTAGTTCAAGCCCTCACTCCCATTAAACCAAATAAAATATGGTCCAAGCCCCTAAGAACCTACAGTTGAATCATTTGTTTCTATCACCGAGCCCTTAGGAAGCTTGTTAGCTCTTTATCACAGGAAACACTCTCACAGAAAATTGATCATTCCAAGCTTGCTACCAGCACTTTCCTTTCCTCCAGTGCTACTATTTTTAAGCTATTATTTTGCACAAAACTTACAGAGTTTGATAAATCTTCGGACACTATACAGGAACAGTCATGGGCCTGTCTAGGCACATTCTCTCTTAACCTTCCCTTAAGAAAGGTCTTCCTTTTTATTTCTTTCTTTCTTTATTTATTTATTTATTTATTTCTTAAGAAAGGTCTTCCTTTTTCTTTCTTTCTTTCTTTCTTTCTTTATTTATTTATTTATTTATTTAAAATCTTTTTCTTGTTTGGAATAGCCAGTGTGAGTAGTAATCACAGTCCTGGTCGCTAGCATCTTGTGCTTAAAGGGACCCAATATCAATCAACCAATACCTACAATGAGGTCATCAAGAAGATGGAGACAGGCTCTTCACGGTATTGCATGGTAGAAGGACAAGAAATAATGGACATAAATTGAAGCACGACAGGTTCAAACAGGATAGAAAGAAAAGCTTTTTCATGACCAGGACATTCAAGCAATAGAACAAGTTGCTCAGAGAGGACGTGTGGTCTCCATCCTTGGCGGTTTTTAAGATGAAACCACATAAGCCCCTGCATAACCTGGTCTGACCTCACAGCTGACAATGCTTTGAGCAGGAGGTTGGGCTAGAGACCTCCTGAGGTCTCTGCTGACCTGAATTATCCTACGATTCTATACCTCATTCTGTACACCCCTTTTTAACTGAAGCTTTTGTTGAACCTTCTCACCTCCACACGCATCAGATCCTAAACATGTTTTCAGAATTTTGACTAGAGGTTCCAAGACCTTTTCACAGTTACTGAAAGCATTTCAAAACAAACTGAAATAACTTTTATAATGATTTGGAAGGCAGGGGGGTTTATTTTTTGTTAATGTTCAAACATGGAAAAAGTGACTCTCAAAGGCTAATCTTTTTCTGAATTAAATTATGGCACTTTGGCAGTTAAATATACCTACTCACAGCCATTTGATACATAAATGGACTAAATTATACACAGAATTTTTAAAATAGGGAGGATAACTTACTGCCAAATGAAATTTAGGAGCATAGTGGGAAGCAAAACAGAAAATTAAAAACCAGTAATAGTCCAGGCTTTTTCTGGTAGAGCTAGAAGAAGCAGTACCCATCACTAGGCAACACTTTCAATTCATTTGCTTCAAGGAGAGTGAGGAAGACAGCCAGAGCAAGCCGTATTATGCAGAATGGGTTTTCAGCTAAGCTGGTTGCCCTCTGTTTGTTCAGTATGTTCCAGGCGGGCTCAAGATACATGATGAAAAAACATTCTCTTAAGGCAGGTTTCATATATAATATACAAATGCCTCCTCCCATCAGACCCAAGCTACATAATCAGACATTTTCCTACCAACTTAAAATGATCAGCCAAAAAAAAATCGACTTTAGAAGCAAGCAGTAGGTGCAGTGTGAGAAGCATAGCTCAGAAACATGATGTTATCATTAACTTAACAAGAAACAGTTTCCCATAAACTAAAGTTAGAGCTAATCTGTCAGTAAAATGGAGCATTTTTTACCTGAAGAATTACAGAACAAAACACATAAAATCAGTAGAGTGCTAATTCTATGCATTAACTGGAGTTTCTTATAGATGTATTTTAACACCATCCCCATTCCCTCCCCAAAATGAGAAATTCCATTAACAGCATTATTAGCTCTCCTTTAAACAGCTAATTACACCTAACTCCAGTCATAATGTCTAATTACTGGTTTATTCACCCTGAGTGGTTTATAACATGATGAGAAATTACTGAGATGAAATCAGATCAAAGGGTAACGTAAATGTATTTGCATTTCAAACTGCCTTCAAAGGCGGAGATGGGACTGGAGGGGGGCTGGGGTAGTGGAAGAGAAACAGCAGCACGAGGGTGCAACCACCTTTCCACAAGCACTCATCATCTGCTCCCTTCAGAGCCCTTCTTCCTCTGTGGCCACGTACGCATGTGTGCTCCACGTACCTTGGAGAAACCTGCCAGGCCAAAGCAGTGAGAGCATTTACCAGGGCTTCATAACGTGGCAAGAGATGGATGCAATTACTCCCATTGCCTTCAGAAGATCACAACAGGAAACCTGAAGCAAAAGGCTGCAGGAGAATCACGGGGAGCTACATTAAACCGAGCCAATCCTGCAATTTCCAAGAGCCTCTGTAGCGTTACCATAATAAAATTCCGCTACCGCAAATGTGTGTACAACAGATGGATTATAAGTTTTACCTCATTATCTCGCAGCAAAATGATGTAGCTTTTTTTTATTTAAAATTTTTCCTATAAAAATAGAACAATTAGCACTCCTAGAAACTTAAATTGTATCTCAATCTATATGGGAGCTCATGCTGGGATAAGGATGGAAACGGCGTTATGTCAGGAGATGGGTGGGGTGGAGGGGTTTCACAAGGCATCAGTCTAAAAGTCAGAGCCTTGAAATAAAACAGGGAAAAAAAGCATTCCTCATAAAGCTCTCTCCCATTCATACTTTCTCGCAATCTTCTCATTTGCAGGCATAAGAAGTGACAAGCTTTCCTTTCTACACTTACCAAAGTTGTATAAAAAGCGTCTCATCAGCAACGAAGTAACTTCAGCCCCAGATTATTACTTTTCTATCTTGGTTGAAAGGCTAACATGAGCACAGCTAGATTGTTCATTATTTCAGAGCAGGATGCAATGTTCATTCATGGCACTGAGAAGATTCCAGTAAAATACTGTGGTCTTTTGAAAGCCCAGGTAGGTTAAACAGTGATGTACCTTCATTCAGAAGGACAATTCTCTGAGTCTTCTGCAAAGACATCTGTCTCCTTCAGTAGCACTGGCTCTTTAATGCGAATACTTGTCACACCAGATTGCACTTTCACAGGAAGAAAGGACCAACTTCATTCTAATCAAGACTCTGAGAACATCTTGAGGGCAATTGCTTATGCAAGCAGTACCTCTTTTGCTCATGATTTAAAACAAGGGAGATGTTGCACAATAGTTTAAGAACATTTTGCTCATCTCACTCTTTGTGACAGCGTACAACCTCCTCTCCTTCGTATCTGTCCTTCCAGAGATGCATCAGTATAAACACTTTTCCAATGACTGGTAGGAAACAGGGGAGTTGAACTTCATGCATGACAGCATCAAATTAACAGAGACAGGTCATGAATTATACAGACAGTTTGTCATTCGTTTCCTTTGGACTGTACAGCTAATTAAGAGCTGTACTTTTCATATGAATTCTGTAATTACTCTGACATATGCTAACCAAGCATCCCAGCCCTGGCCGGTATTATGCTCCATTACAGAGTAAAAGTTAATGGTGGTCTGTGGTTCTGACATTAATCTGAACCATAAAAACTAATAGCTGAAACTCCTTGTTATTGGTGATCCTCTCCTGTGACCTCTTGCTTACACTTGTTAAAACCACACATCCTCCTTCGTGAGAAAGAACGAGCCCATTTGAAAGACAGTCCCAGCTCATGGCTAGGTGGGAAGGCCATTTCATGAAGGAAAAAAAAAATCCTTTTGCCTATTAAAAAATATGTAGAGAAACTGCAGAAACAAACCTACTGGTCTGAGACCTTCGGTTGTTCACCTCCCCTCATGTCTAAGCATCTCACAGAGTCGTAGGTGTGTTTACTGCATTATAGACGGGAGGCACCAAGTGGTTATAAAGACATAAACTGAAATAGTTCTACGGTGGCCCACTGCACCCTACAGTCATCAGCTATGTCAGTGATTATTAATTAACCCCCCAGTGCCCAAAGAAAACCATGCCCTTATGACAAAAGACTGAAGAGCTGAGGTACAGATATGGCATAGGAGAAGCAGGATTTAGGCTGGAGCACTCTTTTTATAAACATGTACCTCACAAGTAACGTGTATCAGGACCACTTTTCCTTTATTTTTTCCAAACTTCTTAGATGAATTACTGAATAATGAAAAGCTTACTTCCCCTCTTCTGCTACCACTGCTTCTCTGTTAAAAAGATCGCTATCTCTATATCAAAATAAAATTTAACTTTGTTTTCTGCATGAATGAGGGACTTCAGGACCTGAGCTGCAAGAATTCACACAGGACTCTAATTCATGCTAATTCGTGAGCACAGTTATAAGCACAGATATCGAGCTGATAACATTATCAATACAATTTAAATACAATAACTGAAGAAAGAAAAATAGTTTTCTCTTATGTGTTCATGGTTACTGGGACCTCGACTCATTACTAGTACATAAACATTGAGAAAACACAAAGCCCAGAGGGTTACCCAACAAGATTTTACTGGGAAGCTGCTGAATGCAGGACTGAAAGAGGCAGAGACAACATAAAAAACTGGACATTTTTTGCTCAGTTGTCTTTAGCACAAAACCCATTGAACCGATCCTCTGCAATTGTACCTGTTCCTCTCACCAAGCTGTGACCGCTCACAGGGAAGATGAGTGGACACAGAGAGAAAAACTTACGCTCCTACAACCTCTGCTCATCCAAATAAATGAGTCCATCTGAAGGGGTTATAGACAAGAGTGGAACTGGGGTTTGCTAACACGTATTATACACTTTTTATATCTGCAACTCTAGAAAAAGAAACTAAGGAATCTAAGTGCATAAATGACACCATTCATTTCTTAATCGCCCTTTAAAAAACTTATTTCCAAGTCAGTTATATCTCAGTATCTTTTTTTCCTCAAACACGGATCAGTCACTTGAAGAGAGTACACAGGAAGAAAAGGAGAAAATGGTAAGGCGAGGAGATGTCTGTTTCTCACTTGACCTTGACAGAGATAAGGCAGAATCTATTAAGCACCTATACAAAACATTCCATATTCTTTTTACAGCTTTTTCCCATCTCTCTCATTTTTGTGTGAAAGAAGATTTGTTGCTCTCCCACAAATCATTATCTCTCCTTGACATGCTCTGACCTGTGCTCTGCTGTGACTTTCAATAACCATCTGCATTCCACTGGAGCATAGCCTTTTGGGGACAGAGGGAAGGAATCACATATCATTGCCACCTAATGTCCAAAGTAATGTCAAATCATTCAAGGCTTTTTGTATTTTCACTATTCTTTCCTGTTTTCTGGCTTTTCCCAGATGTGGCCACCAAATCCTCCTTCTCTTCAACAAATTACAGCTACGACCTTAATTTCTTACACCTAGGTGTAAAGCCAGATCCACAAATGTTTTGCCAAACACTGTACACACCGCTGTATTAAAGACATTAACACCTCAGCACGCTGTTACTATTAAATTTACACAGAAACATTGCATTGCATATGCAAACATCCCTCATGCGTGTAGGAAAGGTGGGACAAGGAATATCAAGAAATATCTGTATTTTGGCCTAATTGTTTACTATCAGTTCCACCTGCACAATTTTCCCACAGTTGCATGGGAAGGTGCCATTTCCTTTGTGTTAAAGAAGGACACGGGCTGTTTGTTGCCCAGCTTTATTTATTAGCTGAAAGAAAGACATCAGATAATTGTCACAAGACAGAGCAAATGGGATTTTCGAAGAAGCCTAAGGGAATTGGTGTCCATCACCCACTGAATTTCAAATAGAACCAGGCATCTAATTCTTTAAGTATTTTAAGAAAAAAAAAAGGTGAAAATCTCAATAAATGGCTTAAGCCCATAAAGAAACACCATCACTTACACTTGTGCAGTCAATGGCTAGCACTGAGTGCTGTGATTGAGCAAAGAAATGCAAGCGAAAAAGGAACCAATTCAAACAGAACAGCCACAAGATTCTGCATTATTTAGGCTCTACTAGTTTTTAATAAGGGAATTACTTAAACACAAAATAGTTTTCAAACTTTGGGAGTTGACTGGAGTCTTTTTTCTACTTCATGTATCATGAAGGACACTAACAGTCTCCTCTCTTTGTGCATAATTTATCTCGAACAGACAAGTCCTTAGACAATACAGAAGCAGCAACAGCTCTGATTAATGCCTCTGTCACCCCATGCATTGATTGGTATTCCTCTAGTTGTTGGTATCCCTAGGAAAACCCCTCGGAAGATGCAATCAGTTCCAGGTGCTATTCCCAGGTAGCAATTACGCCGACAGGGCATATTGCATTTGAAGGGAGCTCTGTCTATCACATCTAGTTTCAGTACTAATGGAATAGGCGAATCCTAACTGCTCTGCAGTCAGTGTGAAAATCCACATCCAAGCAAAGATGACAGTTAATGGCAGGATGAAGACATCGCTTCTCTTTTCAGCTTACGTGTACGAGGCCTTTAGGACAAGCAGCCAACTTTTCCTGTGTTCATACAAAATTTTCCCCAGTGTAAATTAAACTGATATTTAAACCCTCAGTCTTTGCACGACCCATCACGATCACTAGTAGTGAAAACAAGCACCGTGGGTGCGCATTTATTGCCACTGACAATCAGCTCTGCTTGCTGTGGTGCCACGCAGTCAGAGGTAGCACTCGTGCCTGGAAGGTGGCAGAGCAGACATCAGCACTAACGAGTCATTTAGACATTTCGTTAACGAAGGCCCATGCCTGAGCTAGGGAGAGCCATACTCTGCATGACCTTAAACAAATCACCTCATGCTCGCACCCCTCTGTGCCTTAGCTCCCGAATGTAACACGGAGATAAAACTCATTCCAGTTCATAGGAACACTGTGCAAATTAACCTTTCCAAAAGACAGCGAAAGCTTCTAATATACTGCTAGGTTTCTTTAGAAATACAGCCTCACAGCTATTGCTGTTTAGGAATGGGTGGGCTTTTTTTGGCTCTTTGCTTGGTAATAAGGAAAAAAGCCAAGGTGGACTAGAAACACTTTGCTATTCATCTCAGTTATTGCCTTCTATCACTTCCTCTGTTGTCTGCTTCTCATTACTCAACTTCCATCAGTAAACATGATCGCCTATCATTGCTCCTTGGTGCCGCAATGAGTAACCTACCCCTTTAATCCGTTTTTGGAGGCTGTCAGGTTTGATTTCTTGCCTCAAAATGTCATCTTCATCTCTGATGTTCTGTCATTCTTAATTCACAGTGAACTTAAGCACACCATTCTGGAAAGCATGCTTCCATTTCACAGTAAGCAAATATTATTTTATGTTACATTCTCACTCCCACTGGACAACTAATTAATCTGGACTCCCAGATAAGAAGTCTTCACGGTGAGCATCTAGCGGCTCACTACACAAACCAGAACCAACCCACAAGGCAGGTAGTAAGCTGCACGTAGGGCTGGAAACAACACTGGCATATCATGCATATTGCCCGAGAGCCCATAGGCTTCACGCCGCTGTGCAAACTGCTGTCTTAGCTGATTTGACATACGTCTCGTATCCTGACTGCCAAAGAAGTAGAAAGACAGTTTAATCAAAATACTGCTCATGATCACATCCCAGGATTCTGCAGGATAATTTCATTCCCCAAAGTATTTCTTCTTGTAAGTAGGAAGCACATCAGACATATGGACAGAGAATCACCAGAGAGGAAAAAATGGGTATTGTAACATATAGCCCAATATGAAGAGAAATCAGCAGTTTGAGCGACCTATATGGGCTCCTAATTGGCAAGAGAAGCTGCAAAATGTTCGAGAAACTTGCGAGGCAGCAGCAATCTGTCCATGATTCATTTGGCTGGCAGAAGACAAGGAAGGTGGCTGACAGCCTGACCTTTCTTCACCGAGAGCTGATAGACACTGTCTCTTCATTTGAAACAATTCCCTGGAAAGGCAGAAGTGATGGTACATCTTTAACTAGATATTGGTTCTTATCAAGGAGCTGCACCTTTTACTCTAACAAAGATCACGAAAACAAAGGGCAAACTACTCCAGTAATGAAAACACAAGGCTCTTCAGGTGTCTACACTCCCTCTTTTCCCCATTAATAAAAGCTTTAGTTAATAACTTAGCCTTTCTGTTGTTTCAAGGGCAAAGCAGCAGTCATATTTTCAGGTGTGTAGACAGTGATGAATTTTGGAAAGTTCCTATGAATAAACTTTTTCAGCCTTTGCCATATTCTCCTTTTTAGATTTTCCTAGTGTCCTTTCTAGTCTCTCTTTTTAAGATAACAGCCTTTACTAGAAAACAGGAGATCGCAGTCACTTTCAGAGTGTCTGTCCAATTCTAGATAACAACTTAGAGACAGCACAGAAAGACAATTTTTGGAGATTAGATGGTTTATGGTTTCAAAGTATCTGAATCAAAGTACCACAGAGTCAGCAGTCACACTTGCAAGTCTTGTTGGAAGCACTTATTTCCTACTGTTTTGTCTCTCAGGTCATCATTTACTTCTCTATGGATGCCACGGTGTATGACACGATGTTGAAATATCCACAGCTTGGAATGCTCCAGCATCTCGGGGCACATAGTCATTCAAAGTGAAATAGAGAAGTTTGTGCATGAAATTAAGCAAAGGCGAACACGAAGTGGCAGAAGAGGCCTGTTTGAGCACAGCCTTCATATACAACAGTCCCCATGAGACGGATGCACTCCTTGGAATGGAAGAGAGCAGCTGGACTGAATCTTTACTTGGAATACATTTTTTTCACATGAGATTCCTACCACCTATTCCTCCTACCTACCACGTATAACTAACATCACAGCTCAAAGATTAGCCTTCTTGCTCAGTCAAAGAAATGAACGCAGAAAACCATTGCAGGTTTTAACCTTTTTCTTTTTCCTTGTGCCCTTTGAAAGATGAAGCCAAATATGAGAGAGCAGTGAGCACTAAAAGGATAAAATCTCAAAATTTGTGTCTTTGTTCTACTGCAACTCAGCAGCATAGGGTAATGATTGCAAGGTTACTTTCTGAGCACATGGCTAAGGAATAAGAAGTTCCTTAATAGAAGAGTTGTGTCCTTTTGGCATTTAACAGTTATTCTCCAATGTTTCAGAAGCGACCACTGACATGAAAAGCACATACTGTAAAACTACAGACAAATCAAAATAGTTTCCAGGACAGCCCAGAAGTCATTAAGTGTTCTTGTTTCCAGAAGGTGTCAGCAATCCAACACCAGGTTTTGCACCATAAGATATAAACTATGAAGACTGTAAACAAAGAACACTTCTACGCTGGCAGTTAACTCCGCAGAGGAGAGAACTATTGCACCAATAAGAAAGGTTTTACCTGGTGTGTTCTAGCTAATCTCTGTAGAAAACATTCTCACAGGCTTTCACAGACATACATTGGCATGAATTTTCTCCTCTGCCACAGGTAAATTAATTGATTTGCAAGAAATCCTGTGTTCCCAACATATCCTCATCACTTGTGGATGGCCAAATGAGAACAAGAGCACAAGAACTTCTTCCCGTGCCAGACCTGTACATTATTTATCTTTCCTCTCATGGCAAGCCGATCTCCAAAACTCAGGTTTAAAAAGTTGATGAGGCTTGCTAGCCCCTGGGAGATCTAAGCTCTCATGGAAGAGCAGACACATTTGGTAGCACTCCAGATACACCAAGGAATTGTTGAGAATATGTTTTCAGGATGACACACCATTTATCAGTTAGGAGAATGTTACCAAAGACTGATTCTTTCACTGCATTTTGGAAATGTTGTCTCGTGATGTGAGCAATCTGTTGACATAAAAGAAGTCAGGTGGGATACTGAGTTATTCATTCCTGAAGTCTAGGATCTGTGTAGTTAAAAAAAAAAATACACAGAGCAGCTGTATATCTGTGGCACACAGTTTCTTGCATATTTTTATCATATCAGTGCAGTGTCAAACCACTTCCAACTATGAAACGCAAAAGAACTGCTCACAGCTTCTGCTTCCAGTGTGTTGGGTGTAAGGAAGCAGAAGCCAGTACAAGGCGTTCCTTGTACTTTTGCAGAGATTTTCGCATGGCTGTTCTGGTGAAATTTTGGATTTCAAACTGCTTTATGGTCAGGTTGATACTTCACAGATGGGTTAAATAATTCCATTTTTCTCTCCTATCAGTCACCTGGATTTAAACGGTTTTGCCTGATTAGATCATGCGATGGACTATAGCTAAAGCTAGAGCTCTCGGTGTGATGCTGACACAGGATAAATATATCTTCATAAACTGACAGTGGAAAGGGATGCTTCATGGAAGAGGGAAAAAAAATTCTATCACAGAGCACACGTTAACTTCAGGCATAAGGGAAAATCATACAGGGAAAAAGAAAAAGAGAGATGGAAATGCTAACCAAAATCTGATCATTTCAGCTGACCTTCTGCATTAGCCCGAGCATGCCCCTGTATTTCTTGTGCAGAGAGGCACTTCAGTAGGCAAGGAAGAAGTTTGCTGTTATACAGACAGACAGGCAAAGGAGCTTGCAAGAGTGTTATTAAAGTAAAAAAGCCAAGCACTCGGGCATTGGGAAATGCCAGAACCAATGTTATTTACGCAACCTTAGTTAAACCATCTTGTACGAATGCATTATGTCAGCGCCTTCAGTTATGTGACCACATACTGGTTTTCCACAGGACTCCGGCCTCATTCAGCACACAGAACGGGCAGCAGCGTTCAGCCTGACTGACGTCCAATCTCTGCTTTATTGCCTAGCATGTGACCCTTCTTCTGCATCCCAGGTAAATCCTAGTTTGAAAGCAAAATTCTGTTTCCTTGTCAGCTTTCCTGTAGCACTTCTTACAGGATTTTTGTGAAGTTAAATCTACAGTGCTGAGAGAAGGTAAGAGGTAGTGCTATTCCCATTTCACAGACAGGAAATGCCAGCACAGAGGCAACGCTAAATTTAGCAAAATGTGAGTCACTTAAGATACAGGCTTTTTTTTAGTATATGTATTATTCACACACCACTTAACTATGTACAAAGACTATGGCGTTGCATTGAAGTTTCTGCAATTTACAGAAGTTTGCTTTGAATGATTTCCCATTAAATGTTTCAAAACTGCAAGTTTCTGATGGAAAACTGCATCTGGTTTCCCACAGGAAATGAAACACACACAGTTGTGCCATCTGCCTATTCATGTGCTGTTAATACTCCTTCCACCTCATTTCCGAACCTGTTGGCTGGTTTCAAACAAAATTTGCAGAGGAAAAGGTCTCTCAGTGAGTGCCTCTAGGCCTAATAAAAAATTGGCAGCTAACGGGGAGCAAGACCCAAACTCCAGGGCTCCACTGAGAGAAGGGGGGTTCCACCTCTTCCCTGTCCCTGTCCTGCCAGGCAGAGAGAGAACCCTGCACACGCAGCTTAAATCGAGCCACTTGCTAGAGGACTCAGGGCACAAATGTGTGGATCTAATATCCACGTTCCCCTTTGAGAGGCTGTGTTCTCATCTGGCGATACAAAACAGAGATGCAAAAGAGAATAAAATCACCTCCAAGATACGCAGTAATGAGCACATCTCCGTGATGATGGCTCACCGCAGGGCTGGGCTCTGCTGCCAGCTGAATGTCACCCTCTTCTATCACTGCCAGGAGAGGCGCTTGCATCCAGCACAGTTTTCACTTCCAGAAATGCCAGCATGCTTTCCAAAGGATGCTCTGGTGCTCATCCGACAGGACACTAACATAAAGATTTGGCAACACTTAGCCAAGAATAAAATGGACCTGTCTCAGAAGAGAAACCATGGCCCGGTCCTTTCCAAAAGCCAACCAAACAGACCTGTGGCTCGGTGGAGGTGAAAGAAACTAGTTTTGGGAAAGCAGCTATTGAGCACAGCACAGCTTTCAAATAAACAGAGGGCTACTCCATCTCTATTAGCATCGCTATCTCCAAAATTTCCTGCAGCCAACCCTCACTTGAAAAACTGGTACTCACCATTATCTCCTTTCCTTCCGTCTGCCTTGGCCTTGAGACGTCCATCACCATGTCTTACTCCTGCCCTCTTTACGACAGCCAGCAATTCCCCCCGCGCCTTCCACCCCTTTCTTTGAGGCCCTGCCTGTAGTCACCTACAGTCAGAGACTCTGTGCTACTCATCTCATCAGCATTAAAGTTGTGAGACTGTAGGGGAACAGCGGGGTGACATTGACCTCATGATGCAAGTTGTGCTGAGCTTTTCCTGTGTAGTCTGCTCAGGGAACGTGCACCAGACCTGCTGTGGCATTTACAAACCAGGCAATGAAAGAGATACCATTTTCATCAGCTTAGAGGTGTTTATGGCACACTAAATGCCCTTTTCTAGAAAATATAACTGCAAGCAGAGGAAAAATTGGCTACTTTTACCATAAAGCATTCCTAGATAGGGAGATGCAAGTAGTTTTGGCATCGAAAATTAAAGAAAGACACATCCAAAAAATAAATGGTAATGGCGCAGCAGTAAATTCACACTCTCTCACCTATAGATGGCTTCCCAGCTCTCTAGCAACTGTACAGAAAGTGGAACCTACAGAGCAGCCGAGAAGACGCCAGCCACAAAACCAGTCACATGCTGACTGCTGCTGCTAGAAACCTGCCCTCATTGCAATCCATTTGGCATTTCCCACCCTGGAGCTGCAGATGAAATGAGATCCCAGGCTGGTGTGTCTTATGCTTCTGTCTCATTCTCAGTCACCGTACCACTGGGAATAAAAGGTTCAACAGTTGCTTGGTTCAACAGTTTCTTCCACACAGACCATTTAGAGTGGGCAAGTGCTCTGTACCCTGTAACGACAGGAGTTTCATGGGCTTAATCTTCCTGTTTGGTGAAGTCGATGAAAGTTGTGCTCTTGACTATGGTAGTGCAAGGGTGAGCACAGGGAAGGAAAACTTGGGCAAGCGAAGGCATAAGAAAGCAGTCAGAAAAAACTTGGTTTACAAAAAGCAGACACTTCAGAAGGATGGGGTTTGCTTTCCAACAGTTCCCTCAGGTGACAGCTGCTTTCTACTGTGCAGCTCTGCAAAACGCCACGACGTCTGTGAATTTGTCTGTGCGGTCTAAATCAAGAGAGGTCGCTCTGTCAGATAAATCTAGTAAAAAAAAAAATTTGGTCCTTCCCTTCCCCAAATAAATAGCATTCAGTGCAGGAGCTGAAACCTGCTTTGAGCAGGAGAGCGGAGACTCCAGCTGGGCAGTTCATCTCAAGACAGGACTCCAAAGACAGAAATACTAGTAGTCCCACGAGGCTATAACTGCCAGTATTAGCATAATCTTCTCTAGTCTGTGCCTACTTGTGATACCATTTAGAAGAGAAACAAAACAAAATACTTAAAATGGGATCCACAGAAACCCACTGCAACTGCTGCTTCTAGCTGGGCTTTCTAACTGCCAAGTTGTTCACGGTGGATGCCGCAGCAGCTGGCTCGGTTTCCAAAGCAATATGAAAAAGTTAACTAGGATTCAGTTCCACATGGCAGTCAACTGGAAGGCACAACACAGCATATTATAGGATAAATACAATTGGAAAGGGAGAGGGAAACAACACGAAGTGAAGAAGTCAAATGCAGATGTGAATCTCACTTCTCTATACCCAGAATTTCAGCTTGTTTCACAAAAAATACTGGCATGAACCCCAGAATATAAATTATCTGGTCCATCCAGAAAAGGTCCAGCAATAAGTAACTTCACCCCATCTTATAATGGTGGTCTAGGCTAGAAAGTCATGCTGAAAAAAATGTACGCTTCTAGGTTTCCATTTGATTTTCTTCCACAAATTCAGTTCAAATTTGGCAAAGTATCCTCGGGCCTGTAAGCTATGTGACAGTCACACAAAGTCAGACGAGGACTTGGCTTGAACAGCAGTTTTGTTTCCTAATGTTAGGGGAGTTCTTGGAATAAAAACATAAAAAGCCATGCTAAATTCACACCACCAACAGTTAGTGAGAAATTCAAGGAGATTACAGAGCAGAACTTGGCCAGGGAACCGTCTGTCACTGTGAGGCACCTGAAACAGGCAACCCACAGAGACTGTCCAGTCCCAAGGTCAATGTGGGAAGACAGGCAACCAGAAAAAAAAAACAATGTAGTTATAGATGGTTCATTTGTAAGCTGATCTTTCAAGTGAAACTGCATTTTATATCTAACAATGTAGTTATAGATGGTTCTATCTGATCTTTCAAGTGAAACTGCATTTTATATCTAACTCTGTGCTTCCGTCTGTGTGTTGAAGAGATGAGAAGAGTCTCACTTTATTTGGTGCTGGAAGAACATATTTTGATGGGCAACTTCCGAAACAATTGAAAGGGGGACACCAAAATCTGCTTGAGTATGTGGTTTCCTCTGCAGTGAACACTTGCAAAGACCTCAGTTTTGCCAGTTAAATATGTTTCAGCAGTGGGTACCCATCTGGATTCTAATCCGAAATAACACAAAAATTACTGCAACACTTCTAAATACACTGGTACACACATTATCTAATGTTCTGCTGCTTTATACCTCTCTGTAAGAGTTGAGAAATAATGGGGAAAGACTTTGGTTATTTTATGAATAATAAAGTAATGAGATCAAGAAAAATGTTCTATATATCCTTCACTCAGAGATCAAATGAGCCTTAATAAAAACTGAAATTAGCTGGTTATCCTATAATCTGAGGATGTGATCCTCTCAGTTTTATTTTCCAAGTTTTTCAGCTTGCTGACAGTTTTCTCTTTCTTTCCCTCCTCCCCTTCTGCTACTCCCTATCTCATTAGGAGGCTGGGGTTCTGGTCATGCCCTCAAAGAGTTCAGTGCTCTGAAACAAAGCAAATCATGTCATAATCATCTTAGAAAAATATATACACATGAGAAAGTATCCCCTCCAGAAACAGCCATTATTGAATATTACACGAAGCTGGGCATTTTAAGGCATTGTTTAATTTAATTGCTAGTACCCATTTTAATTAGCAAGAGTTATATTTCTACCATAAAGATCAATAGCATAGAATAACAATGTGGGAAATTCGAGGAAGATTTTTGCCTCTTTGTTGAAACCACTGAAGCTTCTTCAAGAGCTGCACACTTAGCCCAGGAATGTGCCAACAGATGACAGCATGGTGCCAAAGCAAAGGTCCCATCATTATCCCCCTACTTATAGCCCCTACAGTAACAGTAGGTCCTCTGGGACAGTGCCTGTATCTGCAACGCCTTCCCTGACATAGCTTTGATCTGAAGTGAAGAGTACAGGACTAAGTTCATAATAATGTGTCTGTGTCTTCTTTAAAGTTTTCCCACGTTAAGATTAGGCTTAGCATAACGGTAAAGATCAAAAAAAAAAAGAAGAAGAAAAAAGAAAACTATAAGAAATTCTGGAGAGAACAAAGCAATCTAATCAGTGGTTATGAAATGTTGCTTTAGTGGATATGCACAGTATGCAAGCAGCAGTGCCAGATACTTCAAAATGAACAGCAGAGAGAAGATGAATTTTCACGTAATGGTGTTCCCACTGTCCCATACATCAAGGCCCATTAATGTTAAAGTTTAGGTCTCATGCATGCATGAGCCAGACTGATCTTCACTGTTTTCTAGCCCTCTTCTGAAATCCTAAATGGGGATTTGGATAGTCTGCACAGGCACTGGGGATACCCAATCCCAGAGGCTAGGGAAGCCGATCCCTCAGAGCTGGAAACTACAAGTACGCTGCTTGTACGGGACCCAGGCCTGGCTCCTGACACGTGTACCATTACAGGGGCCTTTCCTTCGGGTTCTGGCAACTATTAAGCCCCTGAAGGGCTTCCTCTGCCTGCCTGTTCCTCTTCCAGTATTTGTCCACACACTTTTAGCCTGTCCTTTAGGGTTGCTACTGGTTCAGTAGTTCTAGTAGAACTAGTTCTAGTAGTTCTAGTTCCACAGTTCAGCAGAACTGCTCCATAGCTCAGTATGGCACATAGGAGGAGGGGTAGGTAAAGGGAAGCAGGAGTGCTTGCGTTAGGATGGGCAGACTGCAAAAGCTCCGCGGAGGAGCCCATTTGCTCCATAACAGATGCAGGAGGGCCTGTACACAGCAGCACTGGTTGCGCTTGCTAGAAGTAGCCAGCAAACTACTCTCCAGTCTCATGTCCAGACCTGCAAAAATATTCCATGACAGAAATGGCCTGTCCATGTAAGCAAGCCTGTATGTGGGAATGATTAAGGCTGGCATGCTGGATTTTACTTTACAGAGCAAGGCCTCTGCTGATTAAAGCAGCTTGCACCTGTGACAAAGGGCATATAAATCTATTTTCTCCTACCCACGGTGATTAAAAATTGTTTTCTACTACTTCAAACATACAAAATGGATCAAGATAAGCAGCATGGACCAGTAAATGTAATCCTTCCTGCCCTCGTGACAAGTGGCTCTCCTTAGAAACATTTCTATTTCTCCATAGGAAAGTCCCTCCATTATGCACAAGGAGAAACATCTGCTTCTGACAGCGCGTAAACAGCGATGTTTGTATCTCTGATGGCTGAAGGCTAATAAGAGCAAACCAGATTCAGCTCAGAACATTAATGGTGCCAAGAAAAACAATGTCTGTGCAAGCTGTTTTGGCTTGCATGACCAGAGCCCAGCGGGACCGTGAGCAGGCAGTCAATAGTTCACACCGGTTTTGCATTGGAGTGCTGGTGTTTTTCTGTTTTGCAGCACACCCTGCATACAAAGTCAAAGAAAACAAAATCTCAGTGAATGCTACAGAAAGCAGAATTTCGCTGTGAACACGAGGGAGAAGCGCAATGAATGGCGGCGGTAACCTCCCTCACCATCATTATTCATCAACACAACAAAATGGAGACCTTGATCAACCACAGAACCACAGAATCACAAGGGTTGGAAGGGACCTCGGGAGATCATCCAGTCCAACCCCCCTGCTAAAGCAGGCTCTCCTAGAGCATTCTACATAGTACTTCATCCAGGAGGGCTTTGAGACTCCACAGCTCCCCTGGGCAGCCTGTTCCAGTGCTCTGTCACCCTTACAGTAAAGAAGTTTTTCCTCATATTCAACTGAAACCTCTTATGTTTCAGTTTGCACCCATTGCCCCTAGTCCTGTCACTGGACACCACTGCAAACAGACTGCTTCCATCCTCGTGACTTCTGCCCTTAAGATATTTGTACGTGTTGATAAGGTCCCCTCTCAGTCTTCTCTTCTTCAGGCTGAACAAGCCCAACTCTCTCAGCCTTTCCTCGTAGGGGAGGTGCTCCAGTCCCTTTATCATCCTAGTTGCTCTCCTCTGGATTCTTTCTAGGAGTTCCTCATCTTTCATGAACTGGGGAGCCCAGAACTGGACACAGTACTCCAGGTGGGGTCTCACCAGGGCAGATAGAGGGGGACAATAACCTCCCTCGACCTGCTGGCCATATTTGCCAATCATTTTCTTTTTTAAGTCCTAACATATGTGTTTAGGAATCTTTGATACCAACTCCATCTGGCTTTAAAATTAAATAAATTGCCTCTTAATGTTAACATCACACTTTTCCTCACCTCCGCCTGGGTCTAGCGAGGGCTCGCTCTTTGGCTCTGTTTCAGACCTCTGTTTCAAGGACTTTTACAAGTTTTCTGGAGGTGCTGAGGAAGAGGACATAGGCCATGCAGGTCAGATGGGCAAACTGCAGATTTCATTGCCCTTTGGTCCCCCCCAAGATGATAAAGCAGAACAAAACTGGAAAAGCTCCATTCAGGTCCATGGATCAACATTCGGAGTGCTGCAATGCCACCGAACGCCTCTTGTGCCTTCTGTAGTCAGCCTAATGCGCCTGGGGGTGAGGATGTGACCCTTTATACTGTAGGAAGAAAGCACTAATTACTCTGAAAGTAGAAAGAACTTGTCCTTTAGGTTACATAACCCGCATTGCCGCTGTCCTACATAACTACATAACTACGGGGGACTAAATAACATGTAATTGAATGAAAGCTGCAACACTGGGCTGGGAAAATTTGCTGAAATAATTAATACCACCAGTCAATGATATTGATTTATACATTCAGTATTCCAGGCAGAGCTGCCCACTGGAGGTTATTACCCTCGGGAGTCAATGTATTCAACTGCTATGCAAAAACAAAGGGAAAAAGTCAAAGAATATAATTTGTAACATTTACAGCTGAAAAAAGGGAGATACTGAACGCACAGTGTGCATGGCATAAGGAAAAGTCATGCTGAAAAATGAATGGAGAAAGAAAGAGAAGCAGACATGAAGGATGGCTTAGCATACAGCCAAGAGTATAATGCAATACTCACTCCATGAATATATTGTTATTTGCACAGTCCTTTTATTTTGCCTCTCTGCTATTATTCAAAATCCACAGGTAAAATTTCAGCTGCATATGACTGTGTAGAAACATATAAAAACACACACGCACGTACACATATGCATATATAAAACAACTTTATAAGGACAACTATTGGGTCTCAGTGGACTTCAAAATATGAAGTGATACAATTTCTATCTGTATGTAAAGTTATCATGGTAACGAATCTGTCAGCTAAGGATAAAATAACAATTTGCATTATTATCCGCTGTAATGCAAATTGTTATTTTTACCAGCAAATATATGGCTGGCTTTAGCCTCAGTGGCAGGATGAATGTTAAATTAGAGCTGATGAATAATTCATAGATCTTATATAATACAATGGCTCATTCTGGGATTCGTGTTTGAAGAATGACTTCTCCTGGTTAGATGCTGTTTAGATTCTGGGCCAGCGACTCTCTGGCATGACCTGCCTGCAATGAGATAATGATCTGCTGATGAAAGGGTTGGTTTGTCGTCTGGTTGGGTTTTTTTAAACCATTAAAATTTTATTGAGTTTTCATTACACGGACATATCTACAGAAGACTGAAATAAGCAAGTACACAAATTCAGCAGGCACGTTCCACTCACTAAGTTGATTGCAGAATTAACAACTGTGTGAATTACACTAACGGCCCGTTCGCCTCGCATGCTGTGCAAAACGTAGCGCAGCGGGAAGAACACTGCACTTGGCGTTAGGAAATCTAGGTCCGTTCCCAGCTCTGCCAACGGCCTGGGACATGACAGAAACACAGGGAAGTGATTTCCCTCAACGTCCTTGGGTGGGAAAGACAGGGAAGGAGTAAAGACTGTAACCTCGAGAGAACAGGGACTGAGCCTTGGTAGTGTGGCAATATGCTTGACTGAGATGACATCTCCAAGGTAGCTGAAACAAAGATACCTGGCATTGGAACTGTTGGAGGGCTAGAGGGCTACAAAAATGATCTGAGGGCTGGAGCACCTCTCCTATGAGGACAGGCTGAGAGAGTTGGGCTTGTTCAGCCTAGAGAAGAGAAGGCTGCAGGGAGACCACATTGCGGCCTTTCAGTGCTTAGACAAGGGCTAACAGTTTTAAACTAAACCAGGGTAGGTTTAGGCTGGATATAAGGAAGAAATTCTTTACAATGAGGCTAGTGAAACACTGGAACAGGTTGCCCAGAGAGGTGGTGGAGGCCCTGTCCCTGGAACCATTCAAGGTCAGGTTGGATGGGCCTCTGAGCAACCTAATCTGGTTAAAGATGTCCCTGCTTATTGCAAGGGGGTTGGACTAGATGACTTTTAAAGGTCCCTTCCAACCCAAAACATTCTATGATTCTGATTTACCAAAGGTGGGGAGGGAGCAGTGAGGATAAAGGGTCTGTGGCTCTTCACCTACGCTGTTCCAGCATGATGGGAGAGAGTTATTTGCAAATATAAAAGGAGCAGGAATCCCAAAGGTTTGGGAAATTTAGCATAACCGATTATACATTTTCCCAAATGTCATGGGAGCTTGTTTGAACATTTCATTTAAAAAAAAAAAAATCACAAGAACATGTTTTAAAAAAGGAATGGAGGAAAAGCTCAATAGGATTGTAAAATGCTGCTCTGGATGTTCTGGTAACTAAATATATGCTCAGATAATATCACACGTTACAAAAGAGATAACAAAATTAAACCCATCTCCTCCTCAAAGGAGTTTTGGAGGGAGAATTAGTTCATCTGTCTCAGAGTGAAAAAAACCCAAATCATAACTGATATGAGCTGTAGGGTTGTATACATCTTGATCCAGGTTATTCCACGCTGAGCTGTTACACGCAATTTCTTGTACTTTTCTTCTGTACTGTCTGCTATCGAACACGATCCTGATCTAGAGGTCTAAACAATATGACAGTTCCAATACCCTCATTTCTGTGGGGGCTATACCTTTCAATGGGATGTATGGACAGAAAGAAGACTACACAGCAACCTGCGCCCTCTCCACGCAGGTGAAGGTGCAGTTCAGAGTCTGGGCTCCAATTTAATACAGGCTCCGTCAGGGACCCCTCCCTCCTTTTCTCACATCCACAAAACATCCTATTTCCCATTCCACAGGGCATGGTTTAAGGGGCCAGTGTTGGAATGACTGGGTTTCTCATTTGAAGAGATTACTCATAACAGCAGGGGAAGTAATTTCTCTCTAACCTTCTTGATGACCATGAAAATATATATAATTCTTCAAAGTTCCTGCATTTCTCTGATTCAAAAGAATTAGGAAAGAGATACACACAGCAAGGAACTAATTTACACATACCTCACACCTTTGGGAACTGATTTATAACCATCATTGGCTTTAATACATTCTGCCTCGCTGTAGTTGTTAGTTCCCAAGAGAACTTGATAAAAGCCAAAGCGTCAAAAGGAAGGCTAACACCTCGCTGCCCATATCACTCCAACTACTCCTAAAAATTAGGGTAAGTGAGAATTATTCTGCTAAATTTAAAATTCATCTGCCACTCAGAGATTTAGTAAAAAGGTTTGTTCCTCTGAGGCCCACAGCTGTGGTGCTGTAAGGTCTGGTTCTGTAAGGACCGAGGCAGCTCTCAGAAACCAGCTGCATGCCGAAATACCAGCCTGGCACCCAAAGCATCACAGCGGTGCTAGGAGGTGAGAACAGGGGGCCTGCAGCAGGAGGAATACAGCAGAGTTGTGCTACTGCTCCGAGCCAGGTCCTCCAGCATCTCTCTACCAGACCACACATCCTTCAGACATGCAAGCACTGGGCTAGGAGGTAAGACAGAGTAAGAAGCATTCTGGGGTGGAAGCATCCCTGGACCTTGCCAGAGAAGGCACAGTCATCAACTTGCTCAAACAGCATCGTGGAGGGTGCGACTGCTGTCCAGATACTCCAGGTAAACAGGTGTGCAGACAGCACACACATCAGTGCAAGCTAGTACCTGGAGTGATTCCTACAATATCCTGACTTTACATTGCCTAAACTAGCTAAATTATACTTAGACCCGGTACAGTATATGTGTGGCTGCAGTTTGATCAGTGCTCTGTAAGGTCAGAGCTGTGACGACTCAGACCAAAATAGGGACCAAGCATTTCTAGTTTGGCTTTTAACTTACTGCATTTGATGACAGTCCTCTAGCTGCTAGGTGCGTGCTTGCAAGTCTTCTAGTTTTGTAACAGATTATGATTAGCTGATGGCATGTTTTTGTTCAGATATGCCTCCATCTAAGAATAAATAGGGCACAAGTGTAAAATAACTACGCATTAAAAAAAAAAAAAGAAAAAAGAAACAAATCATCCAACCTGAATTTACTACTGATGCTGGGCTGTCTCCAGCTACACGAGAGGCTGCAGCACACCTTCAGCCCAAGGAGTCCCTTGCTTTGTAAGCAGCAAGTCATCTCATGATTTGAATACCAGTTGGATGCCTTACAATACGCTCTCAACACGTGAGCAAGCAGCTGCTCTGCTGCTGTTGTTCCAGAGACAGCGGAGGGAAAGGAAGATTACAGATGGATACGGTTATCAGATGAAAAGCATATTGTTTAGGTTCAGCAATACCGACACATACATAGCGCTGTCATTTATATACAAAGCTCTTTTCAATTTAACTACAATGACAAAGGATAATGGCCTGGCTACTAATGTGTCCATTTAAAAATGTATATAAACTGACAACCACGGAGGAAAAAAAAAATATTCCTCTCTCAAAATCAGAGACCAATTTGTCAAAACCATGCAGCCTACTACTGAGGGCAACAAATCACTCAGTCCTCCCCACTAAGCGGAGATAGGCAATATCACTGTATGGGTAGGAGACTCCTACAATTCGCCTAAAGCGCTTTCTGGAACTGATAACTCACGATAGCTGGTAAAATTACTTGACATCTAAGTCTGGTTATGCTGTATGTTGTGCTAACGATGCTGTTTCCCATTGAATGGCGTACTTGTGATGCCCATTAAGGATCTCAAATTACGTTTACCCATAGTAGATCCATCAAGCCAAGTACTCCACGAAGAGACTTATATAGATGTGTGCAACAGCAAATACAGTGACATTTAAGTTCATCACAATGTACAACCTCCTTCTAGCACAATCTTAAATTTCTAATTAAGAAATTTACCTGCTACTTATCTGTACATTTTCCTTTTGTAGGCAAGCAGCTGTGCTAGCTGCTATATGGTACTTTTATAGTACAGCTAATAGCAGCTAAGTAGCTGTCACGCTTTGCTTGACAAATGACAGCAGTTTGGTAGTAAAGTCATCACCTCTGTATCCTTAAAGTGCAGAAAGTGTTTTGAGAATCCTTAAGAAGAAAGCAGGTTGGTACAGACCACAAAATCTGTGAATGATTAACTCGCTCAACTAGTGACAGGGGTGGTGCTTTTTTGGGTCTGTTCTACCCGTTTGGATGTGCGGCTGTCAGCGTACGGAGTCCCAACACAATGCACTCTCTCTTGGACATTAACACTGTAACAACTGGAATTTGTCTACTGATTTGGGTTTGTGTGGCAGGGTTTTGTAGTGTGTGTGGGGGGCTACAGGGGTGGCTTCTGTGAGAAGCTGCCAGAAGCTTCCTCTGTGTCCGACAGAGCCAATGCCAGCTGGCTCCAAGACGAACCCGCTGCTGGCCAAAGCCGAGCCCATCAGTGATGGTGGTAGCACCTCTGGGATAACGTGTCTAAGAAGGGGGGAAAAAAACCTGTGCCTACTTCCCAATAGCTTCTCCCCTGCGAATAGGCTCAGGTAAAGCTTCTAAAGGCCTTTGAATATATAATCACTAAGCATCACAATTACATTTTTAGTGGACCTGATCTATTTCCCCCGCCATGGCAAAGAAATAATGGAGTGTCTCAGCTGCCATATTCTCCCTTCCATGTTTTCACATGCCCATTACACTTTTTTTAATTTTCAGAAGCATCACCCTGGCATAGGGCACAAAGACTTAGCCATCAAAACTGAACCACAGTGATTATAACACAAACGCTGCTCCAAAGCTGAAAGCATTAATCACCCCTGCAAATAAAGGACTATTTACTAACCCTTTTATCTGAGCTCAGACAAAACACTTGTAAAATAGCCCTTTGTTTGCACCTCAAACTAAAGGGCAAAATGTTACCGTGGCTTTGCAATTTGTCATCTAGAAGCATCTGATGAGCGTCCGAGGGGACAGGCCTGACTCCACTGCCGTCATTACAAAGCACCCTGCGACACCAGCCAGCTCTCCTGTTTTCTCAAGTGCTCTCACTTTTTAAACTGTGGCTTTTGAAGTTACAGTCCTAGGAGGCTACAGAAGGTAAGCTAGCCCTGCAGACTCACAGCATACCAATAGGAGAAGGTCATTACAATCTATGTTACGTGGCAAAAAACAGGCGAGCAAGAAGGAGAGTAGCGATACCACCTAATTAACAGCAGATGAAGGTATAAATCCCACTGATCTCTTTCATACCTACAAGATGCAAGAAACAAACAGGTTTTGGGGGAAAAGGACTCCAGCTATAAGGATCATAACATTTACTTGTGGATCTCATCTTGCTATTTCTGTTCAGTATTCCAAGAACTGTTATTCCAAGGATGTCATTCAAGTGTTGGGGTTGCTTTTTTTTTTCCAAGTCAGAGAAATGTGTTTCTGCTGCACTCGAATATGGTGTCCTTCCTTTTGCTGTTGAAAATCACTCCATACTTTGGCCAAGAACAAGCTGTGAAGCCAAAGAGTAGCAAGATATGAAGTTCACTTTACAGAAAAAGAGCTGCAAGAGTTAATGCTACAAAACTTAGGCAATTTTTTTTTTTTTACCACTTTTCTGGGTCTTTTTCATTTGAGTACTATATACGGATGTGAACAGCTCAGCTGATAATTACTGTGTACCTAATACAGGCACCTAAAAGTAGAGCAGGCATAGTACTGACTCTGGGGAAGTGGTGAAGTTTAAGTGCCTTAATGAAATTTCAGGTTTGTTCATATTTGTGTTAATCTCTGACACTTTGTGCGCCTGTTCAATAGCTCTTCCCTCTGCAGCTAGTAAGAGGTTTGGTACAAATCTAGCTAAATCAAGTTACTATAAGACAGGGAAATTAATAGTTTTAAAATTCAATTCATTTCTGTCTATATTTCGCTGCCAGGTTTTTACATACTTGTTTCCTGAATGCCAACAAGCAGAACAACTTGCATTGATTTGCAGCATTCGCCCTCCGTATGATGTCACCGACAGCTTCATTACATGGAATGCTAATTTTTTTTCCATGTGGTCACCCTTAATGAGATTATATTTAATTTGTATTTTTAAGCCATTTATTTGGAAGGAATTGTGACTGGATTGTTATCACATCAAGGTTATTTAATTTAATATATATACAGTAGAAAGAAAAAAAACCCCAAGCACTTGTGAAAGAGAGGTCATCAACTGATGTTATTTAGGAAGTATATTACTCAAATAATTTTTGTGAGATATTAAAGAGATATTTTATTTGCAATCCTACGCCATTCGTGTTATTCAGAGGTGCTTAGCATATTTATAGTACATACACTTAGGACAACTCATTTCCTCTTTGGAGTCAGAATTCAGGTCCCACTTGAGTCAATGGGAATTTTGCCATCAACTTTAATGAAATCAGGATTTGGTTCTTACTATATATAGCTCAGATAGATAGCTTCAAACTACTCCAAAATACTGGCATGAATTATCACCGACTTCTGCCCGTGTTGCGGCGTTGCTAACACGACAGTCAGGCTGGCGGTGTAACAGCAGCAGAGAGAGACAACAGTTGTGAAAAAGGGCTACAGGAGCACCGTGTACGGATGGTGTCATCCACGTTCTGGTGTTAATCTGCATGAGTTTGTGGATTAATCCGTCTTCTTTAATTTAAATCATTGAATATGTAACCTGCAGGCATAGGATAATATTTTGTGGCAGAGAAACATGCTGCTATAATCAGCGCAGTTTCAGGCAATTCATACATAAGAAATGTCACTGTTATATGAATGTATAATGCATACAAAGAAACAGATTACACCTATCGCAAAGGCTTTTCTTTCAGATAACATAAAATTCTGTACCTCAGCTGGTACTTCAAATAACGAAATCTTTTCCTGATCCACTGAGTAAAATAATTATGCTAATTTCTACTAGTCCTCCGTTTCTGTAATGCTTATGACTGAGAGTTCAACGTGACCATAATTTGGCTGACTGGGAGACTGTAAGAGAGGCACAAATAAAGCATCGTGCCAAACAAAAATCCATAGCTAGTAAGCAATACAAGGTTCATTAATAGCTGCCTCCTCCCCGAGGACTCCCACCAGCCGGCAGAGAATCTCACACTCTCGTTTCCAAGGAGTTGCGTGTGGCTGATGCAGACTCAAACGAACTTTCTCAGTTAATTCTGTTCCACATAACTCAAGCACTTCAATGGTGATGATTTGCTAGCTCATCTCCTTCAGCTCATCCCTGTACAAGCATGGATTGACCAAGCAAGCATTTATCATGTGTCTCTAGCAAACATTATGCAAGCAAACCTAATGTGCAGTAACCTCCACCCCCATACATTACACCTGGAAACGGGACTGACCTCAGTCCTCTGAAAATTTAATAGTGTCACTGTGAAAATTTCTTCATAGAAGTGTCCAGTGAAAG
The DNA here is from genome assembly GCF_000687185.1 of Egretta garzetta. Taxonomy (NCBI): domain Eukaryota; kingdom Metazoa; phylum Chordata; class Aves; order Pelecaniformes; family Ardeidae; genus Egretta; species Egretta garzetta. Next base: position 923,341 of record NW_009259800.1, read on the forward strand.
CAGGGCTCTGCATTGTTAGGGAGACTCTATCCTAACGTTAATGCAGTTTTTACTGTCCAGCTGCTGATAATTCTAAAGAAACACCTGCTTCCAGCCTCTTCCAGTAGTGTTGGCTTGAAGGCTTGTGTTCCATTTTCCAGCCAATGTTTACTGAGGAGAAGGGTGATAAAGGATGCAAAACTCAGGCTTCAAAGGGATTCTTTTTTAGGGATCCAAAAATGGAAAGATACTGGTTCCTACGATGACTCTTTATGAACTTTTGTTCATGCTGTTTGCATCCCTCTCCACTTCTTAGAGAGGGGCTGCTGTTACATGGCAGAGGGACATCAAAATTGTCTCCAACAGCAGCCAATTCTGTCATGCAAGAAAAGTGGAAGCAAGAAGGATCACATCCACTAATAAAGAAAGCCATAGCAATGGTGGGAAGGAGTTATAATCTGTTAGAGCACACTTGAGTATCAAGGAACTACAAGCACTTCCAGGAAGCACTTCCAGGAAGCTAAGGCCCCTCCTCTGCCTTGCACAGCCCAGGTGGTTCAGTGCAGATACAAATTTGGCCAAAGAGCTTTGCATGCTACAAGCAGTGCTCAATAACTTCCATTATTTTACTTATCTTGTAATCTGCATAATTTGCAATCTCCAGTTAGCACAGATGTTTGGGGTTTTTTTAAATGCACAGTTCAGGAGTCAGTTACGCATGTCATAGAGTCATCAGGATATAAACAATGACATCGATAACTGGTTCTATTCAAGCCTTTAATTCACCTAAAAACAAACCTTCTGAATCAACCACAAAGGTCAGTCCTCCTATACAACAAGCAGAAGACCAATGCAAAGCCTTTGAGAGCCAGCAGTTCTCACTTTGATGTGAACGGATGCAACTGATTCTCTCTTTTAATGATCATTAACATTCACAGAGAACCTGCTAATGACTTTTCACCTTATCTACAAAAACTAACCATCCCTCCTAATTCCCTCCTGTTATCCAAGCAATTGGAACCTGTCTCTGCCAAAGCCAGGCAAGTGGCACGTCCCCAGGTCTCAGCCCTAGTTACAAAGCCAAGTTAGTGATTACATCTACCGCAGCTGGGGAATGGGAAAGGAAAACAACACACATCAATGACAACAAAAAGTTTATTCTGTCAGATGCTCAGTATTTTGGTCACTTGCTCCTTATAATAATAGGTGTATAATGAGGACAGTGGTTGTAGAGTGCTGTTACTGAAAGGAAACCAACTGTATGGTGAGTTCTCTAAGAAGTTTGAACAGATGATCAATGTCAAAATTGCCACCAGCAATTGTCATCTCCTTTTTTCCCACCCTGTGTCTCCCAGCTTCCCCTGACAGGTCTCTTTGTGGCATGTAAGTTCTCTGGGACAGAGTTTTCTTTCCTTGTTCTCTGCCCCTTCACGCACCTACTGGCAATTAAAGCAGTACAATTACAGAAAATCAATGGCATATTTTCCACTCTATTCTATTTAGCAGGATAGAATTACAAACTATTACTGGGGGAATTCTCAAAAACCGCATATGAACTCAGGGTTGTTTAGATATTAGAACTGAACTGAAAGAAGAAGGAGGGTCAAAAAAGGACATTGCTAGTGAGGTGCTGAAACTCCCAGACTGTTTGGAAAATGTTTCAGATGATAGATAAATAAAAATACAGATGTGAGCGCACTGCAAAAAAAGCTTCTGCTGAAATCCTGCAAAGCCAGGGGTAATCCTCAGGAGAGCCTATAAAGCCAGTCTCATTCAGCCACCTAAATACCTCCAGAAGCCACCGCGCTGCACTGAGTGGTAGATGTAAGGCAAGACAGGGTTACACACAGCAGTGATGGCACAAGTAGGTGAAGTCACCAGACTTCTGACCTCCAAGTCTTGTGATGTAGCCACAGATTATGCTATCCTCCTAGCTGCAATATGCATCTATACCATTCCTTAGCAGTCCAGACTAATGGAATTCGTGCCTGTGTTCATGGCTAGGGAGATTACATATTATTCTGACCCTCAGAAGAGCCTTGTAAACTCAGTCCTACAAATCACTGAGTTCAATGTCTGCGTCATTTTAAGTAAACTCACAATGAAGTCAAACGTGCCTGATACTCACACGTCTATGTGCAGGATGGAGAGTAAGGTGAGTAGAGTAGCTTTTAGATTTATTTGTTTTGGGGATACCCCCAAACCAGATAATTTAAAGAGAAAAGAAGTCGGTTTTCAATAGATCCACAAGGTTCACACCTGTTATTAGAAGCAGCATTACCTTGCTCAGCAGAGAACTCCTCTGCCCTTTGAAGATCAAGCGAAAAATCTCTCACAGGCTCTGGTGTGTCTGTTCCTCCACTGGTGCATTAGAAACAAAAGTCCAGAAATGAACTGACGGCTTTTCATTTCTTTCCCTTTTTTTTTTTCCTCATTTGAGCAAAATCCTAGGCTTGTTTGGTGCATATGTTTTTGCTTTTTTTTCTTACAACACTACTACCTGCTGCAGTCAAGAGCTGGTTTTGTTTTATTGTTTTAGCTAAGGACGCTAAGGCAATACAGTAAATAGGAGATAATTTGATACATCTGTCCTGCATTTATTAGTTATGGCTGACATATGCACCCATAGGTCTGGACCTCAGTGCCACCAGGCTGGAAGCTGTACAGCATCTAGCTCCTTTGACCTGAAGACCTGCAGAGATGCTGTTCCTCAGGCATATACTGCCCAGGGATCAGGAAGCCTCTAAGGCAGAAAACTATCCCATAAAACCTATCCCTGACTTACTAGCTAAGTGAAATAATGACTAGAATAATTAATGACTACTGGAGCAAAACTCAAGTGAATACAGCAATCTGTACTTCACAAATAACCACCGCGTACTTGGTAAAGCAGTTATAACTAATCTGCCTCTCAGCAGATGAGCTGGAGAGCCCTTGACCCGTAGGTGTTCCCAGCAAGGAATTCAATTGGCACACAAATATCCAAGACACCATTATGAAATAGGAATTGCAATAGAAATGGTAACTAGGACCAAGATTCATATGAGAGGACACGCAGGTCCAGCCTGTGACACCCGGTCAAGCTTGTGACTAGCCTTTCACAGCACTAACGGATCGGGCCAAAATGATTGCAAAACACTTTTGGGTATAATTCAGCTTTGACCAGGATCCAAGTTTTATTATTCAACTTCAGTTCACAGTTACATTAATACTTTCTGTGGGCTTTCTTCAGAAAATTAGGTATTTATTTGACACATTCTTAAACTTGGTAGTAATCAACGTAGCTCAGTTTCAAAAACCTCCCAGGGAAGTGAACTCCACTGCAGGACAGCTAGCTTTGAACAGTTTAAAAATTTGGGCCTGGGTTCAAAATACTGAACTAGGACTGAAAATCTATAGCTGGTTCCCCATTTTGCTATACTCTTCGTGCATTGCTGAACACCATCTTCCAACCAAGGATGACAACAGAAGTCTCCTTTCTCCTGGTTAGACCCTGCCATGTTTCTGCAGAACAAGAACTCTGGTTGGTTGGTGCATCACTAATAGTAGGTGGGAGTTATCCAAGGTAATATATTTGCCTTTTTGTATTTTCACGGTACAGTCAGATTTCTCTGTACAAAGCATCAGTACATTTTTTACAAGGGCTTAATCCCACAAATTGTGCAATATCAATGAAACAAACCTTAAAAGAAATTATATGCTTCTGCTATTAGGAAATTTGGGGTTTATAAAAGACTACAACACATTCATAAATGGCACAAACCATACATTATTCCTCTATGAAGAACAAAACAGCACGCGACCAAAGATGCATCTGGCCGTGCAGTAAGGCTGCTACTATCTATCACTTAAATAGATGAGAAAAGTTGCCAGTAAGTGCTGCCAACTGCTGCTCTAATAAACAATATTTCTCTCAACAGAAAGCCAGCACCATGTGCTGATTTATAGTAAATGTGCCATTCTTTCCCTGTGCTATCAGCACCGAAGACAATAACAAGTAGCTCAGAGCACAAGAATACATTTTTATAAAAACAAAACAATGGGTGTTGGTGCAGCTCACTTATCTGCTATATGTGAGCATAGAAGCATTTGAACTGCCCCAGTGGACACCCTAAGATCCTTTATTACATTTATGCTGTTGGTTTCTTGAGCACGGCTTTGAGAATGAAGACCAATAAATTGTCAGTGAACAGTGTTCAGTGATATATTTGACACATTTGGATCTATGGACGCGCAAGTCAAATCAAAGGCTATGAAGAGGTAGCAGAGGTTGCGCCCTGTTCCAGAGGTGAGTCGTACGTATATTCTGAAACAGCCTGCACACATAACCAGTGGAAGAGTTAAGGGTTGAGCAAATGCTCTGCTTCACAGATAAATCTGTAAAAATTCCTTATGTGTCTTCCAAATGCCTGCCGTTCAATTACCACCACTCGTAAAGGGAAAAGGAGTCTCTAGAACAGTACGATCCCTCTTCATCATTAACGGCTGATGGGGAAACATCCTGTTTCGGAGACTGCATTAGCTTACACAAGTGTGAAGCTGCAATGTTCCCATCTCCCATCATGTTCAAGATGTTTTCACAGTAGGTTATTAGCCTGGTAGCTGTACTAACACTATTTCTGCATGGTGTGCAATATGTACATTGCTTAGCCTCCCCAAAATGCTCTTCGATTAGCTATTTTCACATACACAATACCATCCTGGGGCCCATCACAATTTTCCATTCACATTTTACTCAAGCCTAATATGAAACATGCTCTTCATTCAGAACTGTGCGTCTGCCTAATGCCACAACTCCTTAGCTCCACTCCCAGCCCCCTCAGAGGCAGTCACGCTCCATCCGGAGCCAGCTACCCAGAAGGTCTAATCAAATGCCTTTATGTAAAAGTATCACTCCTAGACTTAGTGCAATTATTTACATTTGACTAAAGCTTAACGCATATTTTGCTAAAGTTAATCTTCCAAAAAGATACTTAAGCTTAGTTCAAAGTCATTTCAGGGCAGAGAACTATGGATTTATTGCAGCAGTTGTGATGTATGTCTAATCTTTTTTAATTGGCATATGTCTGGCTTCAGTTTCCATCTGCTGATTCTTACAAAAAAACCATTTAGGACCCAGTGCTTCTTTTCCCATGAAAATACTACTTCATTGTAATTGAAACCTCTCTCAATCTCCTTAATAACTACATACACTAAAAATGTAAAAGCTCGGCCCACTTCCAGTTACACTTGCGATCTTGGCTATGCACATTTCCAAACCATCCTCCTGCCCCAAACTGGGATTATACAAACACGGGGGTATTTTTTGCTTTAATTTCCCCCAACAACAAGGTTTCAACTGGTGCTCAGAAGCATTCACTGCACCCTTCCAACAGTTATTCTCGCGACTGGAGATAAAAGGGCACTAACTGGGGAGTGCCTGACTGCCCCCATCCCACCTAGAGCCATGGTTACCTTCACGAATCATGGCAGGGATGGTGCTGCTTGGCAGCATTTACCACTCTGGCAGGCACTGATGGAAATTTCAGGGAAACCTTCAATTCTTTTTGTATGTTTAAAGCTGCCCAGAGACAAAGACAGAGTAGTTTCAAAGTAACTCCTGATTAGTCCACCCTTTTTTACTGACAAATATCTGGGGTGAGCAAGAACACATTAAATGTATTTTGAAGAGAGATTGTTTTTCCTCCAAATGCCCATGTAGAGAAGGGGGCAGCACCTCACAGAGCACCCACCAGACCAGGCCACCTTCAGCAGCCTGGGAGGTGCTGAGCACACGCCCGTGGGAGGTCAGGTCTCAGGTCGCAAGCAGAGGCTCCCACGTATTTCTCAGTGCTCCGTACTGTGGGCCTGTGCTGAGCCTGCACAACGGCCAGTGCTTCCAGAGGTATAAAAAGGAGGCTTTTAGAAAGACAAGGAAGAATCATTTTCACATATTGCATTTAAAAGGGAGTATTTCTCAACAACAGAAGCTTTTTTCATCACGTCAAGGGAGAGGTTCTGCCTTCTCAGTCAAGGCTTTTATATTGCTCAAACATGAACAAGCATTTAATTACAGGACAGTTCTAAAATAACACGTTAAGGAAAAACTTAGATGAAATTCAGTTCTATCCATCCAAAATCAGAAGAGGCCACGATTGGCTAATAAGCTACTACTTCTTCCTAGTGGGGAACTTCTACTTGGTGTTTTAAGATTTTTTTTAGCAGAAAATTGGCTCTACAATATGCATACACTAAAGTATAATCATGAAAATATTTGCTATACAAATGTTAATTTGTTTGAGAACACAGTTGGTTCTGTCATTAAATTTACATTTAAAGGAAAACATATCAAAGAATGAAGTAACTCATTACAGGGACACATGTTTCTTTGGGACCTACCCAAAGAGCTAACAGATCTGAGCAGAGAAACACAGGATCCTTTAAGTGAACAGTAAAATGCTGTACAGTAAGTTACTTTCCTGGTATTTTCTGTGCATCTCTTGGGCTGGTTTTTAGGGTTTGCTTTTGAGTTGGTTTGTTTGGTTGTTTTTTTTTTTTCTGGTTTGGGGTTTTGTTTGTTTTTGTTTTTTTTTTTTATGGTCAATTGCAATCCTGACCAATGCTTTCCATTACCTTACAGAGCTGATAGCACAAAAGGTTTTTAAAACAGCTGTGTGCTCCAGGGCCAGGGAAGTCGGATCAAACTGGTGCTTTTTCTGCCCTCTTAAGCATCAGCGATTAGCCAACAGTCAAGGCAGACTAAATTTAACCATCCAAGTTAGCAGCTTTCTCCACATCTGAAAAAGAAGAAGAAGAAAAAGGTTTCGGACATTTCTAGATATCGAAGGGCTGCAGAAGGGAATATAAAGAGGCTACACAGCCCAGAAATCAAGCAGGCGGCTCAAAACTCCACCAAAACAGAAAAACAATGGCAAGCTCTCACACACTTAACCTCGTGACACAGAGAAAATGTTTCTTTAATAGCTTTCCTCCTCTGCAGTAAAAGTTACGATCACATTCTAGAAAGGTGAACGGGTGCTACTTAAGAGCTTTATTTTTTTAAACAGTTAAAAAGAAATCTAAGTGGTAACCGATTCCTTGATACAGAGAAAACACTCTGCTAGCGGTACTTTCTTTATACTGAAGACTACAATAACGTTACCCTTTGTTACACAGAGACTGTGGCTCTTATAAAAGTTGAATAAATTTCACCTGGGAAACAAAGAAAGAAAGAGAGGGAAAATAAAACCCCTAATCTTTAATTTTGTCTAGGGATTTTGCCTTTTTTTCTGACATTATTTGAGAAAAAAAAAAATACACCTGGAGTCTTCTCAAATTGAAGCTGACAAAGTACTTCTCAGACCTAGCTTTTGGCAAAGGCAGCTGAGGAGAAGGATTTAGGCAATTAGACATAACGTGGAAAGTTATCAGAAAAGGACAATACGTGGAATATTTTTTTTAAATGGTAGAGTTTAGTAAACAAATTTGGCCTCTTTCTTTTTGGCTTTCTGCTGTTAAGTTGAAAGCAAAGTACATCTTTTCAATGGTCTCTTTGACCAAGGCTAAAATGAAGGAATACTGACTTCTTTGTTAAATAATCCCACGTAAAGTATTCCTAAATTACAACAGCATTTCTCTAACATAATGGTTTGAGGGGAAAAAAATTTGTTAACAGTTGGTAGCTACTGTACATGGCTTCCCATTTTCCTGGAAATCCAGCCAAGTTTTCCTCCTCCCCATGCAGGGGATTAAAGCCATCACGCTAGAAAGCGTGTATTACCAAACACTTTGGAAGAAACAAATATTCTTAGGAATCCTGTACTATAACACAGAACGTTTACTGAACCGGAGTATTTTTTTCATATGGGGAAGGTAGATAACAACTACAAAAGTTTAGACTTTTTTTTTGTTTAGCTCATTACTGAGCAGTTTCCCAGTGAACTTTAAAAAGGATGAGGCATCACATTGCACTAAATACAGTGAAATTTTGAGAAACATCTTAAAGATTCAAACTAACAGGCCATTTGCCAAGAAGGAATAAATAAAGTCTCGGGACTAGCAGAGCTTTCTGGACGTGTAGCGTGTGAAAAATAGCAGACAAACACTAAATTATACTTTTGGACACATAGGAAACTATGATAGAGGATAATCTCTTTTCCATAGTCTTAGAATACAAATTTTTCTTTCTACCATCACTGCACCAAACAGGAAAGCATCGGTGCCATTGATCTTCTCATTAGCTTGTGCTGTTAGCCCTGAATATTATCCACCATCAAATTATTCTGCAACAGCTCTAAATACACAATATATTCCAATTACAGGACTTCACTGAGCTGTTCAGTCCTTCTGAAATCACTGGGCTCCACTGCCCATTTCTTAAAGTCAGCCAAAAGGAGCATCGTGGGGTTGATTTTCCCTTTAGCCTAGAGCGGGGCATTGGCACATGGTAGAGGCTCACAGGACATTCAGCCAATTTTGCCAACTTTTCAAAAGCTTCTAACAGCAAGAATGGATGACACCCACAGCAAAACCTGTTACCGTTTTCAAATGCCACTGTCAAATTCTAAGTTGTGCTTCTCCCAAAACCTAGGTGTATTACTACCCCCCAAAAATTTTTAATATAAAAAAGTTGCGAAAACATGGTCCATGCCCTGATCTAAACCGCTTTCCTGGTAACAAGATTCAGGCTGAAAATTTATGCACAACACTTAAAACTTGATAGTGTTACAGTTTTTGAAGCAGAACATTATATTTTCAGGATAAATTTTTGGGCAGCCTTAAAAGAAGAGCTACAAGGCCAATTTCACACTTTTTTTTTTATTGTTTTGGAATTTTGGCCAGATCTGAAGTTATTTATACTCATATTGTATTCAGGCTTCTCTCAGAAATACCTCAATAACGACAGAGATTTTTGCCTAAGGAAGGAACCAGGTAAAAATGCCAGAATAATTGCATAGAAAATAATTAAACCCCACACTGCAGTCTCACACTAAGTAGTCACACTTTGCTGGTTTAGTACACTGAATCATTTGGGAATTTTTTATTTACTGTGAGTGGGCTTCATTACATCCAAGTAAGATATGCTCTTACAGGAGCAAGGGGGTTGTACTGGATTTATAGTAGAACAACATGAAGACCAGCACAGGAAAGATGTATTTTAAGAATTTTTTTTTTTTTTTTGGTCAATAAACTGCATATGAAGAAAGACTAAGATCAGATGCAATGTGGAATTGATGTTGGAAGAGGGATGAGAAGATTATAATTTTCTGTGTCCTGTGAAATGATCAGGTCTCAGAGAAAGAATAAATTTACCAGACTTCAAAAAAGTGGTTAGAGCAGATTATTACACACGAGAAAGGCACAGAGTGGAGTAATTTCTGACATTACATACCTGGCAGCCTGAATTTTAAGACCCATAATAGAAAAAAAGTCTTCCTTTGGGATAAAAAAACCTGTTTTTTTGCTGAGCATAAACCTTTGAAAAACACTAATAAATTTAGCAATAAAAACACCAAAGAAGTGAACTCGGGGGAAGTTACATCAAGAATAGGTTGCTGTGGAGAGAAAGGGAAGTGCTTCTTCACTAGCCTGCCATGACAGAAGCATCCCAGGAAAAAGTCAGCCTTCAGTAATCCTGCTCAGAGTACGCATTTGGGAAAGGTTTGTGTGGTCAGACCCTGTTCAATGGCAAAACTCTGTGCAGTGGTTTCTTAGATCAAGTATTTCGGCAGACAACCATCCATTTGAGAACACAACGGTATTTGCCTCTTGCGGTTTTGAAACACTGTGTTAGCCCTTCTCTGCCCTTACTGCTGTAAGAGTGCCCATGGAAAACAACAAGAAAAACAACTCTGAAGTGCTCCAGGTGAGTATTTCTGACATGGCTGAAAGTCTGAGTTCCTTCTAATAAGCACTGTTTCTTTTCCCAAACAAACCAGCAGAAACTAGGTAGGCACAAGAGAGTCACCTATAGATTTTTTGCAGTTGTGAAGAGTAACACTGCAAACAAAGCACTCTGTTCCTAGAACACATTCCAAAACCAGACTGACATTTTGCGGATACAATTAGGCCAGTAATTAATTAATGTAGCATGATCCCAAAACAAATCTTTTAAAGACAGCCAATTGTCAGGAGTCACACAGATAATAAACAACCAAAAAAGCAAGAAGTGTCTGTGCCCTGCTGCAGCACAAAGATGATCCCATTCCGTCTACGTTAAATCACATAGCTTTTTCAAGCACAGTAAATTTAGGTTCCTTCAGCTTTGCTAAGAAGACGCTCAGTCTGACAGCATTAAGGTCTTTTTGCAGTGTGGGTTCACTGGTGTCTGAGCTCAAAATTCAGGTTTTACCTTTGGAGGAGTTCTAGGATTTCTCTAATCCTGATGTCCTGTTTACACAAACTGATATAAACTTACATGTGAGATCTACTCTGCTGTCAAAGTTCTCCCACAAAGGCTTTAAAATCTTTTTAGCCAGCCTCTGTGTTTTAAAATATTTCCTAAGTCTTCAGCTTAATGTTTGCATCTTGCTTAAAGTTTGCATCTAGTAGTTTTGTGCTGTGCCTGGTTTATGCCTCTAACCCTCAGTTCAACGATCAAGGCTGGCCGATGTTCATTTAGCTCGAACTCCGTTCCCTAGTCTTCGCACTCAAACAGAAGTTCAGTGACCAATTTTGACAAACACAGGCAATTATTATTTCAGCGTAATCCCTGACAGCCTTCCTCTAGCACTCCTCGTCACGGCCCTTTCAATCTGTTCTCAGCTTATGAGGCAAGACCAGAAATTCAAGGGAGTAAGCACTCTTCGTTCTCCTGTTGCCTTCAAGGCAGTCACACCCTCAGGTACATGCAGGCACACACCCATACATACTATTTAAAAGCTTTTCATTGATCCACTTCTTGGCAGAAGAGTACAAATGTGATTCACATAGCTGTATTATTGTCAGTCTTGCTCAATGAAAGTCTTTTGAAGATTGTAATCTCATCTGCTGGCAAGCGTGAGTTCCCAGGAAATGAACTGCTCTGAAAAGATGGAAAAAAATGAGGACCTTTCAGCAGTGGCAGCTTCCTACATGACATGTAATTTAAGAAGCCTTGATAATAAAGAGCAACACAACACAAGCCAAAATGCTGGAGAAGAAATGGAAGAGCATCTACAGAGAAAAACTTTAAAATGGACAAAATCCGCATTTTGGTTTTACAGTATAGTTCCCACTGTCATCTACCCATCACTGCTTGCATCCCTAAAGGAGGGACAGACCCTCTTGGAATTATTGGGATCATATATTCCTCACACCAAGTATGTGTCAGTGGAAGGCATGTGTGGATTCACAGGATCATTCCAACCTCAGGAGGCCATCAGTCCAACCTCCTGTTCAAAGCAAGGCTACTATGAAGTCAAACCAGGTTATTCAAGGCTTAAGCCAAATCCTTGGGCTGGGTATTGTATGTCTTTCTGATTTTTTTTTTATCTGTTGCAATTTTCTGAAGAACCTTCTCCTTCTAGAAACTGAATTTATGGCAACTGCATGAAGTGAAGCTTGAAGAAATCAACTTGTCTCTAAAGCGCCCTGGAAAACAAGAAGTTTGCTATGAAATATCAACCTTGAGCCTCAGGGGAGAGTTCATCAGTCTAGATTTTAGGGATTACTGTGGGTGGCTGATTCTATTTTTTCTTGCTTTTATCATTAGGACAAAGATATAAAGTAGTTTCACAATATAGCATGTTATGTGTGTAATTAGCATTCTCATTTCAGTTTGCATGTTATTGTTGTCCATCCTAATGTGAGTTCCCATCACCAAAATATTACTGCTTATGCCATAAATTAGATCTCTAAGACATTACTTTTATTTCCCAAGACATATCAAACACCTACATGATGTTATTGCTTTATTTTCCTTTGAAACATGAAGCAGCTGTCTGATCCAATATTTCAAACCCTTAAGTTCTTAAACAGAAGCCACCAAGGTATTGAACGTAAATTACTTCTACTGGAAGGAACTTTGGGAATGACTGACTACTGAGCAGCATTTATTTCCTTTCCATATTAACACGCTTAGGTGTGCTCTCCTTCAGTCTGACACCTATTTAACACGATAAGATATGACCAAGATTGTGCAGATCAGAACAGAAGCAATACAACGGTAATTATTGAGTCTTTCTGCCTCAGGTCCATAGCAGTAGAAATCCCTGGGATTACTGAAGAAGTTAACACAAAGTGATCTTTAACACACATATTGCTTGTAAAGTTTTGCTTTGACCCATCAGATTATCCAAGAACCACAATGCCAGTGCAATTGATTTATTCTGAGACACAATTTAACGTCTTCAGCATGAGTGTACTCCCATACAAAACATGAATGATTATTTAGGATTGCAAATAGCAGCACGTCAAGAAGAAAACATTACTAAGTGTCTCATCCTACAACTGGCTCAGCAGAGGCCCACAGACATGCCTGAGCGGCTGTACTGATACACAGATCACTTCGGCTGCAGAGAGGCAGATGCTAGGCAGAGATCTTTGTCTTTGAAGCTTTCCTATGTTATAAAGCCTACAAAAATAGGAAGAACATCACAAGGCTTGGATTGCTTGTATGCTAAGACTTCAGTGTATCACACTGATCAATATTGTCTCCTTACTACGTGTGCTTTCCTTTTATGTCAAAACTGCACACAGTATGGAGATGGCAAATAGGCCTTGCCTGTGTGTCTTTACCAGTCACAGCAGATTTTATTAACTCACCCAGCACTGTGAAGCATTTGTTTTGCCTCCTCCTATACAGGCAAGTCGTATTACCTGAAATGTCTCATGCAGTTCAGACTTTCAAGCTAAGAAAACCATAACCATTGCATTAGGCAGAGAGGCATCTTTATGAAGCATCGAGAGATCTTGCAGCAGTTTCCTTCCAGATTTGGTAGCTCAGGTTTTTCCCCTCAGAGCAATGATGTTCTGAGCCTTCACACAGAATTATGTATCACAAAAAGGAGCATCAAAAAAGAAAGAAGCTGTGGGAATTGACATCAACAGAGAAAGACAGCATGACAGGCACAACACTGAAAAAAAGTCAATTAATTTTAGAATAATAAATTCCAATATAGGATGCCTCTTACATCACTTAATTAGCATTTTCTACTCAGATGTGTCTCAGATTGAATTATTTGAAATAAGTCATTGGATCCAGGTACACTCAAAGAAGTACAGGTATCTTTTCCAACTTCACCCACCTTCAGAAATGGATGTTATCTGAATCATACATAGCAGAGGCTAAGGTATTTAAGCACACTTCAACGAACAGTGGCAGTGAGCTTTTTTATTTTGGATTCAAGTCTCAGATTTTGCCACTATGCAAACACTAACAATTTACACCCAGCAGATCCACCACGAAGGGACCAGAGCTCCACTGGCTTCCCATGTCCCTCACCTGATCCCAGCTGACGTGCAAATGGGAAAGACAAGAGTTTTGCAAGGGATGATGGCAAGATGCACTAGAGAAAAAACACATGAAAAAAGTGGCAAATTACATACGGCTTTACGCTGACTGATTTGAAGGCACAGTGTGTAGCACACTCCCAAAGCACCAGCTGTTGAGTGTAAAACACTTGACACTGCTGAGACATTTGGAAGCCAAACATCAAACACTGAAAGAGAAACTTGAGGGGTTTTCATCCAAGAAAATTTGAAGCCTTAGAGGGAAGAATTAACTGGATTTGATTACTCAAACTGGCAATAACAATATGAAGGCATTTCAGCCTTCTTATTTGGCATCTCTGTGAATCATGCAGCCTTACAAAAGACAGTGTTGCTGGAGGTCGTTGCACAACAGTCAACTTCAAGATGCAGAGAGCCATAAGCTACAGCAGTACGTTGTCCCACTGTGCCACCTGGCACGGGGTTAATGTGTCTATCAGTGACTGCGTTCACACTCCTGACAAGCTATTACTCAGCTGCATAACTGATAGGTCAATTGTAGTCTGCTTTGATTCGTAAGCTGTCTACCTAAAAGTTACCATCTTTTAAAGTTATATTCTGGCTCAAAGAAATGTTTATTTCAAGAAGCATTTTTCAAATATTTTAGACTTAGAAATTTTGCTGCAGTAAGATCTAATAAAAAAAAAACATGTGTGAAATATCACAGTTAACAGCAGTTGCTTCAGTTAACAGCAGACCTCGCACAAACAAACTTTTACTCCTAAGTCCATATGATCACATCACGTCATGCACACTGTCAAGGGCTTGATAGCAACATTTCTGCCTACAGGCTTGTTAGGCAAATTGTCCATGTACCGGTTGTTCTTGCAGTCCAGGCAGACTCCATCAGCAATTCTGAATGTAAACCTTTCAGAAGAAAACTTCTCTTCACCCACACACAAAGGTGCGGAGATGTTGATTTCTACTCAACAACAATCAACACTACCGCTCAACCTAGTCAAACTTTAAGTTAATTTTTCATCAAACCTAAGCAAATCACAATTGTATCCACGGCTCACATCCTGCAATATGGGACTGAACATTCTGCTTTCCATTATGCATCGACAAACCCCCCAGTGACGCGAATGGCAAGTCTAGCAAGCAGATGACTCACTGCACAGATGGATTAATAGACTTAAGAAATTGCTATTTGTGAACATCCACAGGAATTAGAAAGTAATTGTGCGGCAAACAACAACTAAAAAATCAAAACTAAAAGATAGTAAAGCATACTCCAATCTGTTCACAAACAGTATGCCAACAAAGGGGGGCAAAATAATTTTTGGTGGTTTATTTTACCTTTTTACACATTCTTGTGTCTCTTCTTACGGATTAAAGGAACTAGTGAACTAAATTTATTGACATTCAACTACCAGCATTAAAAACAGAACAAGATCACCACCCAGTATAGCCCCTGCCGTGGGAGGCCTAAGAGCCCCTCCGATGTCTCCTACCTATGAAACTTTTCAGCATGCTATCTTGAATGATTAATCTTTGGTAAAACATTTAAAACTTAAGTGCAAGTAAAATGAAAATCTTTGAAAAATGCTCTGTAGAACATAAGATCACAGAACATCAAAGAACCATTGCAATAAACAACACAAACTGCTGCTGTTCCACTTTTTTCCTCTAGGAATGAGTAGTAGTCTACCCAGCCCAAATCTTTAGTAATTACTTCCACACAGGAGAGCAGTATTGATTTCTCTAAAGCACAGAGAGGGCCAGGAGTCCTTTAGCATCGTTTGAGAGAGAAGCCTCAAAAAAGCAGTGGCTCCTAAAGAACAACATTTACTTCACTTGCAAAAAAACCCAAATTGCCAGAAACATGAAGTTTGCAAGAAAGCCTTTCCCTAGCTTCTATGTTCTTTTTATCATATAAAATGACAGCCATTAATAATCTCTATTTCCTTGTTGTTATTAGTAGTAAACATGGCCTCACAATCCATCAAAGCTAATGAATCTGTCTTGGGCTCTTTAAGCATTCTATATTATAAATAAATAACAGTGGCTTTAATACAGGGTTACACAAGGGCAGACTTTGACCTTTTGGTAATTGTATAATCCCAATGATGTAACATGTAAAAAACCCACCCAAAACAACCAAAAAACCCAAAGCAAATGTAAGCATTTACTTCTTTGTGTATCAAGTGGGGTTCTCTTCAAGCAGCAGATCAATGATTCCCAAGGTTTTGTTAGGAATGCTATCACACCATTAAACAAATAGTACTGCTCATAGGAAAAATAAGTTTATTTCCTGCATGCAGTAAACCTGCTCAGCTATGACCTTCTCTTCTTTTGGAGAGAGGATTCCTCTTAATAGCTAAGAGGGGATTAAATACAATTGGCCACTATAACACAGGGTCACCTGCACTGTTGCACAAAGAATTTAGTGTAAAACCTCCCTGCCATAAGACAGATACACTATCAACTTTGAAGGTCATTTTAAAACACATCAGTGCTGCCTACAAGTAGCAGTTCATTTTGATTACTTTACCTGCAAGACAGACCACTACTTAAAAAACAAACCCAGAACACATCCAGTGATACTATGCTTTGCAAACAAAACACATCCCTTACGGAACTTGTGTCACAGGTTTCCACAGTAACCACAAAAGCAAATCTATGATGAAAGCTAAATGTAAAGAATTTGGTTAATTATAAACTGATATTTTAAATTATTTCATTTTGTCTATGAATCTTCTGTACAGTAACAGAAATGACTTCTTGTACTTTTCAACTGAAAATATCTCATACACAAGGACTTTTTTTTTTGGATAAACTGTAAGAAAACAAAGCTACTGCTATAAGAGAATTCAAGAGCATACCCAACATTGATTGTTAGTGCTACTCATAAGCTTTAATTTACCCTTTTCAAGCACACTGTAATAAAATGCCTTATAAAATGCAACAGTGAAGATGGTTCTGAATAAAGAAAAGAGAAAGCTAAGGGAAGGGAAATGGGACAACATTTGTGTATTTTTTCCTGTTTGTATTTAAGTGCATCTTTGCTTCTTAAAACCACCCTCAAGAAAGAAATCCTCTGGCCTAAAGAGAGTAACCAAATAAATTAGTCACAGAAATTGGCAGGCTGTGAAATACACACACGCACAAACCCAAAACAAAACAAACAAAAAACCTACCAAAGGATACGTGGCATATCTGTGTAACTTGCCAGAATAAGAAAGGTGGTCAATGGAAAAAAACCACTATGCTAAAAAGAAGGGAGGGGGGGTTACCTCATTTTTTTTAAGAGAGGTAAATAGAATCTTTACACAATTCATATGAGAAGTAGGTAACTCTCTGGATATAAAGTGAGCAACTAAGCTATGAATTACAGCAAGCTTATAATTAAAAAGAGCTGGAAATCCTTAAACACTACTCTGCACCCAGTCATTAATGCAGCCAGTTACATACTGCAGTCATTAACACACCCATAAATTGTTTACCTAGCTACTGTTATACAGCAATTCTGTATTTAAAATGTGATTCCAATTCAATTGGATTGGAATTACCATATGTTTTATATGTGGATGCTACAGTAATGGAAGAAGTAACAATAAAATCTGCTCAAAAAGTCACGGTAATTTAGAGAATATCTTCTTTAAGAGAATAATTATGCATAATTTCAGTGTTCAAGGAAACCTCACAGGTTCTGTGCATCCTTCCCTAAAGAACACAGCAGCTCTTTTGTTACAAGACACCACTGCGATAGAATAAAGAAGTCTGACGGCACTGTGGGTTCATGCCAACTTCCATAATGAACAAATGATGACCAAGAAGAAAAAAAAGCATTAGAACTTGGCTCCAGCCTGACTAAGCAGAGCATTTTCTACAAAAATAACAAACCTAATTCAACAGTTTGAGAGTGCTCATGTCAAAATTAATATAGTGATATGCAAACTTTCTATTTTTACTATAAAAAAATACTGCGCTTGTATTGATCAACAAAATCCTTTATGGTTGCTCTCTCCTACAGTTTTGTCCCCTTAAAACCAATAGAGAAGACTACAAGCCTGTTCTCTGAATTTATACCAAATCCCACTCCCAAATTATAGCTTCTCAATTACTGAAAAATGACATGTTTCTGTACCGAATTGCTTACCCATCCTGTGCTTTGTTTTCTGCAGGGAGTCTAACTCCAGAGCTTCATATTTCATATCTCCCATGTGCTTGGAATAACATTTGATGCGTTCTTTTGATATGCTGAACATTCCTTTATATCACTGAAATGTGATATAAATTGTATTTTTCTTTAGAATCAGCACAACACGTTTTTCATTCAAACCTACTTCTGAACTGAAAAATATGTTATTCTACACTTTTAGCCAAAGATAAACTGCAAACCAATACTAGATGACTACGTTTCCATTCAGACAGAGAAAAAAGACTGGTATTGGCCTAGGAAAGAAAGCCTTGTTTTTACTTCCTCTATTCTTCCTTTCCTACCTATAGCAAAATGGAAATAGAAAAAGCATGAGGGAGAGATTAATTTTGTAAAGTTCTCCTGCTACAGCTCGTCACTCATCATCACAGCCAGGACAGCTGGCACTACTCAAGGGTCTGAATGAAATAACATGGGCATCCTACCATATAAAGACTTTAAAACAGAAGCCTATAGTAATTTCAGGGTATTTTTTTCTTATTAGTAGATATTAAAGTTGGATGTGTCTTTAAATGTGGTGAAAGAGCATACCCTATATTATGATTAGCACCAAGTTTCCTTCCCAATGTTGTTATACACTAGAAAACACAAAAAAATGGGAAAAAGTACACTTTTTTTACACATACTGGGAAAAAAGAATATTAACTGTCCAAAGGGAGGGATAGACTTTTTTTTTAATTACAATTCAAATTCATAATTCACTATGACATGCTTTCTTAAATACATTAAAGATCCTTGTATGTATTCTGCTCATGTTCTTACTTCTTTTCCTCAGGTACTCAATAAACTGAAAATAACTGTTGTGCTGTAGTCCTGTTCTTCCAGAAACCTCTCTTAATCACTCTTCTGTTTACAGGCTAATTACATGTGAACAAATAGCCTAGAACATCACATGCTGTAATAAACAGCAAGGTGCTGCCCCACGCCTCGGGTTTCGTTTTGTCCCTTTTCTCACAAATAGATACATGGTTCCCCTTTTCCATTTCTTTACATTATTTTCAAACCACCAAACTAACACAAATTAGTTTTTAAAGCCTTATCCCCTTCTGTTCTTAATAATTCAGTGGGAACATGATCAACACCTGGTGCTTTATTGTTCCTGGGTGTTCTGGTCGCCTCTTGGTTCTTCTACAAATGGCTCAGCTGGCTGGAAAATTGGTATCTGTTCGCCATTATCCATTTCGCCATTAGAGATCATTAAAATCCTCCCTTCACCTTTATGTCATTGCATTCTATGTAACCAAGATTTCCACTTTTGTCCTTTATCTGACTCATGCACAGTTCACATCCTTGTCTCAGACGCTGATATCCCAGTAAAATGGTCTGAAGTTATCTCATTACACTGCCACTTCAACTGCACAGAGACATTTTTGTGCCATACTATCTTTTTGCCGAGTCATCTGCATTACCAGAAAACTTACAGCAGTCCCAAAATTCTTGCCACGTATCAAAGTTCAATTGCTTTCTTATGCTCCCTGTCAAAAACGGTTTATTTTTTTCTTGGAATTCTATTGTTTTCTCCTGCTCTTTCCTTTACTTCAAATGTTTCACAGCTGGAATAAAATTGTTGCACAATGTTCAAGCATGTTACCACCTGCCTCCTTGGTGTTCAGGTCTGTATTTTGTTTCTCAAAGGCAAGTGTTACACTTAAAACTTTGCTCTTCATTAAAACAACTCAAGAACTACTCTCTTCATTAAAACAACTCAGTCATTATTTTTATAAAACAGTAAGATACGTCTGAAGCATCTACTTTTAGCAGACTCGTTCACTGATAGCTTTGAAGTATCAGATAATTACCGGTAACTTCTACATATTCATTGCAAAGGGTATAGATGTTAATTTTAGTAGATTTTTAACAATCTTTTCTAGGACATGGAATGGCAGGTGGAACTGTATATGCATTGCAATTACCTAAAAGCGGCTTATAAAGTTTACTCAGATGTTGTAGTTCACTTTGAAAGATACCGTGGAAACCCCATGTATTATTGTTCTCAATTTCATGACTCCAGATGAATAAAGACGCATCCAAGGAAGTTTCTAGACTCCTCCTTCAGTAAGCTTACAGGGTAGCAGGTATTTCTAAACGTGGACACAAGCTGTCCATCCCTTTCCCAGCATTCCCCTCACATTATTTCACAAATTTCATTCCTTTGTGTACAACGATGCCGGCGAGCTGCTCACATGGGAAAGCCCTGGCTGTTCTGTTCATCGGCATCCAGAATCTCTCATACAAAGGCCATAAACTGATTTCCACTGTAAATTGCAAAACCACCATGTGCTTCATTACAAAATTTTATTATAACATATTATGCAAAGGGTGTTTCCTTGTATTTCTTGAAGAGTGACAAAAGAAAGATCCTGAGGTAAAAAAATACTTAAAGTTTCAGCCCAGATTACACAATTTTAGCAAATGTAGTTTGTGGGGGGTTTTTTTGTTTTGTTTTTTTAAGTATTCCTCGGCCCCACAGCCTTTCCCCTTCCCGCCCTGGCTCCCAGGCCCACTTCCCCCTGGAGCCTCCCAGGCCGCAGCCTGAGGTGAATCCCACCTTCTCCTGCGCCTTCCCG
>NW_009259800.1:944429-976025 GCF_000687185.1 Egretta garzetta
GGAAGCGTCGCCATTTTGTTTCGGGTGATGGCGACTGTGGTGCTCTGGAGCTGGGGAGTTTAGTGCGGGCCCGGCCTTGCTGGGGGACTCGCTTCTCGGACAGTCGCTGTTACTGCGAGTTTCCTCCTCCTCGCTGCATCCCCTGGTGATGTACGGAGGGCTCGGAGGTTCTCGACGGACTGCAGAAGAAGCAGGCCCGCCGCCCCTAATGTTGTTGTCAGGCGGGGGGGGGGTCCCCGGGCCCCCCGGAGGAGGTGGAGGAGGAGGAGGTGGAGGTGGGAATAGCCGTGTGGAGCTGCTGGTGTTCGGCTATGCCTGCAAGCTGTTTCGAGATGATGAGAAGGCTCAGTACCAGGAGCAGGGGCGACACCTTATTCCTTGGATGGGAGACCCCAAGATCATGATCGATAGGTCGGTGTAACACAACCCCCAGACTCTGCTGCGAGATCTCCTGTTATAGCCTCTTTCTGTTCCTCCCCTTGTGCTGTGGGCAAGTGAGGGCGGGGGATGAGCAAAGGGCTCGCTCTGGCAGACGCGTGGGGATCTTCTTCACTGGCAGAGTCGGAGGGCAGCTCCTCCTGGGAGAGTGCTTCGAGTGCTGTTTCTGTAACGCTGCAGGGCCGCCCCCCCGGCAGCGGGAACTTGGGGTTCCCCGCTCTGGCAGTGTTGGGAGGTTCCCCTCCTTCTGACAGTGTGCGTTGGGTCTCTCTGCTCCACTTGTTAGGGTAGGGTTTGCAGGGTGGAGTGGAGACTGGGAATGATCTGTTCCTTTTCAATGCAAACCACGAACATCATCTTTTCTCACTTGGAAACCAAGGGAGCCTTATTGCGTGGGAATACTTATTAGGCACTTTGCGTGTTCTCCGAGCAAGAAGGTTGCAATGTGGGAAGTGGAAAGGTATTTATCCACCTTAAGGGAAATGAGTTTTTCTTGTTTCTCCTATGTAATCTGGCTGCAGGCTGTTGGTGGGATACTCCAAGAGCAATTTGTGGCCTAATTACTTTTTCCTTGTGCCGTGATGCACCGTATTAGTCAGAATGGCTTTGATTTTGGGTGCTTCTTAAATTTTATATCAGGGTGGCTTTTCTTTTTGTTGTTCTGCAGTAGGTACAGGTTCATGGCCAGAGAGAGTAATAGAATCTGCTTTGATGTTTCTTCTGGTCTCTTCAGTTGTTTCAGCAGTACAGGGTGGGATTTAGAAATAAATTCATTCAGAATGAATTTTCTGAATATTTTCCTGGAGAGAGGGAAAATGGGCGGTCAGGTTGGGTATATCTGAGTTGGAGCACTGAACGTACAATTTAAGAGTTGTGGCTGACCCTGAAAACCTCAGTGGGAAAGATGGAAGGATTTTGGTTTGAAAAGGATCACATGACATACTGTAGATATTTGTTCCCTCAATTTCATCATTGCTTTGGTGCTATACATAATTTTTCTGGTTTTGATTTAAAAACTGTATTTGGCTTGGAAAATATCAGTAAGGGAAGGTCTTTTCATTTCCTTCTGTAAGACTGGAGAAAAAAGAAATGCCCTTGAACTGTTTTGGCGTTTACGCCATTAATGATTTTTGTGATGGAAATGAATTTGTTTAATTGGAATAAACACAAAGACGTGAAAAAACAACCATAAATGTTTGTAGCTATGTGTAATTTCTGGCTTACATGAGAATGGAAGTGTTACAATGCACACTTCTAATCCAGATCACTTTTGTGACAGGTTTCATTAGTAGATAGTGGCCATTTTTGTGGTCCTGTGCAACAGTAACCCACTTTACAGTCGTTACAGAAATTGTTGGGAGCAAAAACTAAGTATGTGCATGTATGTACCTATAATACCAAAAAAACTAAATAACATACATTTGTAAGTTAAGGTAGCTTGCAATTACTAATCTTATAAACTCCTTTGGAAGCTTAGATTCTTTTTATCTCCAGCAGCAGAAAGTCTTCATTTTCACCATTTTGAGAAAAACACATTGCTATGAGAAGACATGGGTTGAAGTTTGCCTGTGGACAGAGCTTGATTAACCAGACCTACGTGTTTCATTAACTTATTGCTATAAGAATATTTACTTTCTTTGTTTTTGGTCTAGCAAGTTGGCACAAGTCAAGAGTTGTGTGTGGGAAGACACCTCAGCGGAGTCGAGTTTACTGTCACTTTACTTTTCAATCAGTTTCTCTTACTGATGCATAAACGTTATCCCAATGCAGTGCTTTTCCTGCAAATAAAATTATTTCTGCTTAGTAGAAAGGAACTAGACATCATTGATCTTTGCCGTTTTTACGGTGAACCTCCTTAAATTGCATGTATATGTTACTGTTCCTATGTATGTGTGTCTCTCTATCACATAACCCAGAACTTATTTCCTCAGCCAAATGGCTAGGGGCCGAGCCTAGCCATGATTTTACCTCCAATGGACGCAAGTTTCTATGGTGAAGATCTCTCCTGAGAGTTCGGGACTAGCAGAAAGAAGCGAGGAAATTTCGACCGTTTGGTTCTTACGGATAGGTATTTATGTATTCGGGTTTGTGTGAATGTAAGCTAT
This sequence comes from Egretta garzetta, assembly GCF_000687185.1. Lineage (NCBI taxonomy): Eukaryota > Metazoa > Chordata > Aves > Pelecaniformes > Ardeidae > Egretta > Egretta garzetta. The sequence continues at coordinate 946,973 of NW_009259800.1, forward strand.
TTGACTTTCCAGAAAAACGTATTTTGCAAGTGACATTGATTGGTTGGTTGAAGCACGTACGGTAAGAGCTGTTAAGGAAATGGATCCCACTTAAACTATTAAAGGATACCTTTGCCTTTAATTGTAATAATTTATTAGTTTCTCTGAGAGGAATTTAGACTATTAAACAAATTTTCGATAGTTGGTGACAAATGATTAGCAAAATTAAACGTAACTTCTAAAAGGAAATATGCTTTAACGTATAAGTATTTTTTTTTTTTCATTTTTAATGGGTAAGTATTTAAGTAGTCGCATAAACTCAAGCCCTAAGTTTTTTGCATTGACCAGCTGTTTCATCTTGCAGGTACGATGGGCGTGGTCACCTACATGACCTTTCTGAATATGATGCTGAATATTCCACGTGGAACAGAGATTATCAGTTGTCTGAAGAGGAAGCTAGAATAGAAGCCCTCTGTGATGAAGAGAGGTATTTAGCCTTGCATACGGACTTGCTTGAGGAGGAGGCGAGGCAAGGTATTGCTCAAGGAAACTTCCTGAGTTTAGCACATGTTTAAATAAATAATTATGAAATTAAATTTACTCCTAATTTTATACTCTCTTTTTCTGATGTTATCTTGACAGTACCCAGTGGATTCGAAAAACGGGAGTCTTTGCGTATGTGAGAGGACCTCAGGATAGTTTAAATATAGATCCACACAGAAATTGCCCAGATTCTGAGGGCAGACTGGGATTTCAGACCCAAAAAACCCCAAAATAAACACATTCTGCTTCTTATTTTAGTGTTGTATAAATGAAATTCGGTGCTCTGGTATGCATAACTACATTAGAATATTTTAACCCACAGCCTTTATCTCTTCCGGAAGAAATAAATGGTCAGCATATGTACATGCTGTGTTTTTCTATTCAATTTTTAATGACAGTTAAAATGATAAGGTGAAAACTTCTGATTTAAAAACTAAAGTAAGAAATACTACTTTTTTTTTTTTCTTTTTTTTTTTTTTAACAAATTAGCTTTTAAATCTGTTTTAATGATTGGTAATTGCATTTTTATTCAAGAGGAGGAATATAAAAGACTGAGTGAAGCTTTGGCAGAGGATGGTACCTATAATGCAGTGGGATTCCGTTATGGCAGTGATTATTATGACCCTTCAGAACCCACTGAGGAGGAGGAGCATCAGCCTGCAAAACAAAGAGGTAAGGGGTAAAAGCAAGGGTTAATTGGGAGGAAGAACATAGCACCTCTGTGTCTCTTGCTTGCAGCTGAACGTTGAAAATGTGAAAATGTAACTAAAAGATCTCAAAGCATTTCAGCAAAGTCTTTATGGAAGTGTGTTACTGACTTTTTGCAAACTTCGCTCTTGATGTGCTCAAATGTTTTCATACTATGGGACAATCAGTGCTACAGTAGTCAGGATTGGAAATTTAATTCTGCTGTCTTGCAGATTCTTATTCAGAGAAAACTAGTTACTCATCACATGGCTGTCTGTTAACACAGTGTTTCTTGGTCAAGAAGGAAAAGATCATTACAAACACAGAATAGTAATTAACAAGAATATATATTTTTTAAGTTTAGATTTTGTCATCTTAATAATTATAAATTAGCCTGTCTTCAACATAGTGTGCCCCTTGCAGTGATTTAAAAAACCACAAAATTCAGGTTCTCATATTCCCATCTTTAATTATAATAACTTTGCATTTTTAACATGAAGTCTTAAGGAAGCTTTCCAGTGTTCTCGAACTACATCTTGGTAAAGTTAGGATTGTTTAATTAACAATTGAGTTGTTGAACTACATATTGGTGGGTTACCATTGCCAGATATGCTTTTTTTGTTTTTTACCAAGGTGTGTGCTACAATGCAGGATCATTTTAGGTGCTAAACCTTATTTGGGTTTTTTTGCTGCTGTTTGTGAGAGGTTGCGTCAGGGCAGTGTCCATGCTGCTTGCATTCTACCAAGGGTTTCTTCTGTGCTCTTTATTACTAATACTGAATTGTGCTGTCTTTCCTGGGGTTTATTTCATTTATTTTATTCCCATTTGTGTGGTAGGTTCCATAACCAAATAGTTTCTAAGTTCTTTTTACATACAGTTTTTGAGTGTTTCTTATCATAGGGGTGTGTTTCATGCTGTGTGGATATGTGTAAGTATAGGGATAAGCCTACTGAAAAATTGGAGGTGATAGAAAGGAACATGTTTGGAGTTTGGATCCCCCATTTTACTCTACTGCTTAGAGATTAAAAAGGTGAATGCCCTCTCTCTGTTGGTCACTAAAAAGGAAATCTGCTAAACCTTGTAGGGTGGCTGTATTGTAGGAGGCCTTTGCAAAACCCTGTGAAAATACAGGACTATAAATTCTTAACATTTTTTTTATAAATCATAGTAGGCTAAAATCCAGTGTGCCATAACGTTACAGAGTCTACCTTTGATCAAGTGTAGAAGGAATAAATAAAAAATCCAGTTTCATTTGGTAAGAGAACTGTCATGAGTTCAAGTTGTGTCTGGGTTGCTCCACATTATGTTTGTTTCTTAGAATGATGAGATATCTAGAATAATGTATTTCAGCCTTAATGAAGTCATATTTTTAGGAATAATGCTAAAATGTGACGACTTAGTCATTGGCAAAGAGAGATAACTATTCAGTCTTCCAGCAAGTTAATATTTAGTTAATTAACGTTTGATGCAGCATGGAAGTGTCATGCTAAGCTATTACAAAATCTTGTGGTGTAATGTGAGAGTTCTCAGCGCTTCTGATGAGAAGTAATGATCCTCCTAGCAGGTCATTGGAACATTGTCTCAATTGTGAGCTTTCTTACCAAACTCTTTTATCTTCTATAAAACTTCTAGTAATGATGGATAACAAAGGGGCATTTTCTATTAGCACTTGATAGTACTTGGGGCAAAAGTACTCGGGGCAAAAGTGACATAGAATCATGGGTATTTTGTTTATGTTGAACTGTACAGACTTCTAATAGATTGCTATATGGTAACAATTTCCAATAATACAGGACTATAAATTCTTAACATTTTTTTATAAATCATAGTAGGCTAAAATCCAGTATTGGAAGATACAGGTAACAGTAATATGAATTACAGGCTGTAGTTCTGTGAACACTTCCAAGTGTTAGCTGGTGCTGCTGCCAAAAGAAACAGTCCTATTCTGCTTTGTCTGCTGCTTCTTCCTACTTTCGTTGACGCTAAAGTTCCTGTGTGCCTTTGTGGAGTTGAACTATTTGGGTTCATTTTAAAAAAAAAAGAGCAACCCACCAGACAGCAACAAAGAAGTTAACTCTCTTGCATGGTTAAGAGCTTGTATGCAGTAATTGCTATGACATCTCATGCATGATTAGGCTGTTCTGCTGTCTGTGTCCATAGTTCCCATAGTCAGGTTTTCATGCAGTTTGTGCTAATTTGTTAGGATAAAACTGGAATACATTTTCTCTTAAAGCTAGTAGAATAGATAATACTAAAAGTTACTTCAAAAAGTAAACTTTCCACTTCAATGATTATAAAAATTTGTAAAGCAAAATATTTTCACAGGAATGTTTCTGGTATACCAAATAACAATGTAATGCAAATTGGCCTTTATAAAAGAATAACTGTTTTAGATTAGTAGTTTATTTGATAAAGCTGTTAAATATTTGGATACGTTAAATTTGATCTAAAAGGTACCATACCAACTTTAGACTGAACTCGCAAATGAATGGCAACATTTATTTTAATCAATTATTAAGGCAACTACTGGTTTATCTCTGTAGGTGATGAAAGGGGATTTTAGCCTCCCTATTGCATTCCTGTACAACTTTCTTTATGGTTAGGAAGCTGATGGAAGTACTTAGGTTTGTTTGCATAGGCTGAAACGGTTGATTAACAGGGAACTGAATTCAGATAGACCAGATGTATGGGTCTTAACAGCTTTAGAGATAATTGATATCTGTAATAGTTTAGTCACTGTTAGGAAAGGATTCACCCAGCGCATTGAAAATGGTTCCCCTTAATTTTCCATCGTTTTTTTTGTTTAAAAAAAAAAAAAAGTAACATTCATGAAAATGAATGTTTTCTGTTTGATTTGACACTTGCTTATCTTCACCACTGTAGTCAGGGCTAAGGTTTATGAGGTTTTATTCTTCCTAATACCTCTATTAAGACATAATTTATGCAATCTTAAACTACACATAACACCAAGGAGAGGAACCGTATTTAAATATCTTCAGTGCAAATGCTGGTGATAGTTTCATTTGATGAATTCCTTGATTGCACATTCTTCTAGGTATACTTTATTTTCATAATGTTTTGTTAACATTTGGGTACTTTGACATGTTTTGTCCTATTGTATTTTATTCTGTCATTTCTTGTAGAAACAGCTCAGACAGAAAACGTAGAAGAAAATGAAGAACCTTTTGTTGCCCCACCGGGACTGAATGTACCTTCTGATGTGGAACTGGTATGTGTGTACACTTAATGCATCCTACATTTCTGTCAATTCTCAAGGGGTTTATGGTGCTTCTACTGATTTTTTTTTTTCCATTAACGTTAGTGTAGTGTATTTTAAATTATTCTAAAATAGTAGCTTAATTTCAAATGTTCTTTCTTGAGTTCTGTCATTCTCTTGAATCTTCTTTTTCACACTGAAATTATTGCAGTGCTTATGCTAAGTGCATTTAGTATAATTTGTGATATTTTAGATAATGCAGAAAAAAAGTTAGTTGTTCTTGGAATGGATACTTACTGAGATGTCAAGGTTGACATTCCAAATGTAAAGTACCATTAAACCAAAAGATTGCTTCAGTTAAAGATTTTTCTTCTGTATTCTTTTTAATTGAGTCCCAATCCGAAGGTGGTAGGAAGTGATCAAATATAAAGGCAGTGTTTCAGACTAGCCTATTCAAGGACAAAAGCGATAGTTTATTTCTAGAAAATTCTGAAGTAGCATGAAAGTATTAGCTGGTAGAAGTTCTTTCCTTCATGTGGTGTTACCAGAATTTGCTACATAGTAAACTTTAAACTTAATTGCAACTTGCGTATTTTTCCTGAAGGGAGCTGAACAGCTGCCTGCTTGAGTACAGTTGTGACCATAAGGATTTTCTATTTATTTCAAGTTTCATAAAAAGATACTGGGAAGTCAGATAATATTCTTTCTCCTATATTGTGGTCACGAAAGTGTTAATTTATATTTGGGCTACCTTCTCAACTTGACAACCTTGGCCAGTAAAGGTTCAAAGCACTGTTAGAATAACGAATAGTGAACATGGGGTATTTGTGTAAGAGTGTTTTTCTACTTCATTAGCTTTTAATTGAAAATTTTTATCCTGTTCTGTTTTTTTATATTAAATAAGAGCTATTTAACAAATCTAATGTGCAACTTCACTTGTTCTAATTTTACTTCCTCTACTTTTCTTTACAATCTTATAATACATTTCGTTAGTGAAGTGCTTACAAACCTATTTATGAGTTCAGGGAAGATTTTTATACATTATTAATGTTAAATTATGAGTTATACTTTAGTCTTAGAATAAGAATGTTTTGTTCTCGGTGAGAAGCTGCTTACTTAGCATTTGGATGCTGTTTCCAAAAGGTAACTGCTGGTGAAAGAATGTTTGCTGTTTTAGATAGCTGCTGTGCTTGAATTTTGTTCTGAAACTTAAGATGTATTTTACATGTGAGGTGCAGTATGCAGTGTGGGTCTTACTGAAGTAATTCCTCAGTTAGCTATTGAACTCTAGTATATTCAGAGGAACAGAAAGCAAATGTGAGCATATTTGGTTTTGACTTTTAAAAAAACCAAACCAAAATGTCTAGACAGCAGCTCTGAAAACAATGTGTACTTGACCTAGAATTGGGAATCATGACAATTATTTTTTTTTTTTCTATAAGCCTTGATTTGTTGTTGTTGTTCTAGTCAAGTCATTCAGTTTTACCATTGAATGTATTTATTCTGTATTTTTTAATTCAATTGCTGTGAAGGATAGAAGTCTGGTAAATTATTGGTAGAGTTTTATGGACATTAAAAAAAAAAAGAGAGAGAGAGAAATACATCATAAATTCCATTGCCATTATGTTGATCCACAAGTGATTGGAAAAGATGTGCAGATACATTGCTGATTTGTGGAAATGACTGAGTGGTGATCTAGGTGTCTCCTGAGTTTACTGCTAATTAACATTCAAGTTAAAATACATGATACTTGTTGATGGTCATGGCAGGGGGAGCACACTTGTAAGCTTTGAAATCATTTTGGGGAGGAAACTGCAGTGCTTGGAAATAAGATAAAATTTGAGATAAAATCAGCTTGCTACCTTGGAGACTCTGTCCACAATCTGCAAGGTGCAGTTCAGTAAAGACAGATACAAATAGAGACGTAGAAAATAGTTCCTGTAATGCAGAACAATTCAAAGTGCAAATGTTAAATGAAGACTAAGTAGTTAGGCAGCACTACTGCAAAACAGATCCAGAGGCTGTAGTGACCTGTTGAATGTTCAGCATGTGGCAGCTCCAACTGCAGCAGTAATACCATTCTGGAACTTAAAATACAAGAGTTGTGTCGAGGATGCAGGACATCTTCCACTGCTTAAAACCATTGATATCAGGGTTATGGGCAAAGATGACTGTTCTTGACTGTTGCATTTTAAGAAGTGCGTGGATGCTATGGAAGTGGGCTGTAAGAGGAAATTATCAGTGAAACTTACAAGAAGAGATTGAAAATTGCGTTGTTTTCTCCAGATAAGAACATTGAGAGCAACATAAGGCTTAAAATTATTTTCCAGGCTTACTGAAGATTGGAGGGATAGTTGCTTAACTTGCAGTAAGGGAGACTCACCCATGAAAAACTTCTAATTACAATACTAAGTAAAGATTGGAACAGAATATCTGACTAGATGATAGCACTTAGTCACTGGAGTATTTTTCAGAAGGGTTTTTTTCTTTGCTCTGGCAAGTACTCTTACTTTCAGAAGTTTTAACAGTTCTCAGTTTAAATGTTTAGTGTTTTTATTAAATGTAATAAGAAACTATGTCTAGGATATCTGTATCTCTGTTTGCCATTTAATGTTTGTCCCTTTGTAAAGTTTCTAAAGTTTTGTAGATCAGTGGTGTCAGTAATCTTAGAAGTCAATTAAAAGTATATTAATACTTACAGTGTCTGTTTTCCAGAGCATATAGTAGTATCAGTTTCAAATTCAAGACCAGACAGTAATTTCAGATAGTCTCTTTTTGAGCTTCCTTGCTGATTTGCAGCTTTATTTATGAATCTTTTGACCTTAAGTGTATTTTGTATTTCTGCATAAGAACCACAGAAATAGAGAAGCTCCATCTATGATTAAATAGTGAAACTGGCAATGCACAAAATGTTATCAGTTTGTTGAGAACTTCATTGCCTCTAATTGAAATAATCTTTGGTATTGTTTTAGAGGGACAAGTAAAACTTGAATCAACCCATTATTTTCCATATTGAATGTGGTGTTCTAGTAAAGCATCCAGTCAGCTGAAAGCAGTTTCTAAAAATGTGCTGTTTGATCACATTCAGACGTCTCCTAAATAGAACACCACTGTCTCGTGTGCTTCCAATCTTCTGAAAAAGATTTTCTGAGGTTTGCAACATACTTCTCTATCTAGACCAGTAAAAATGCAAAGCTAAAATGAACCATTAATGTGACACTTCAGTCTTTATAGGCACACAGAGTATGTGTTTCTACAGTTTATTGAGCACAAGACAAAACAGAGCTATCTGAGTATGAAATTAAAGACAGTGAATGGTGAAGTTAATTCATTCTTGAACTATATTCTTGTTCTTTCTACTTATTGGGTTTGATATGGCAGTGCTCCTTAGATGGAATTTCAGGAGTGGAAAAGCATGGATGCTGCTTACCTTTATTAATTTTCTTTTTTCTGTTATTGCCAAAGTGTTCAATGACTCTCTGGGAACATGATAGCACATAGGAATTGCAATTCTTACGTTGGTCTTAAGATGCAGCATGTTCCTTCCAAGCAAATGAGCAGTAACAAGCTTTTCTAGTTAAGGAACAATATTTGTACATTCAGTGATAACAGAACAAAGGACAGCTGTTGGGAAGAAGACCATATGTGTTGCGTCTTCAGAGCACCTTGAGGTATTGTAAGGTAGGGCCACTGCTGTGTCAAAAACCAGGTCTCCTGCCTTGGGCCAGCAGAAGTGTCTAAATGGCTATGGAACATACCTGGCTTAAAAGAATTTTTTGCTACATCAAACTCAACCAGGATTTGTTCCCCTCTTCAGTTGGGTGTGCAATGGCAAAAACAGTTATGCTGATAGGAGAGGATCTTGCAAAAGGAAATGAATGAGCAGCTAGGGAAGATTGGGACTGGATTTTTTTAGGGCTGTTATGCTTTCACTACTTGAAAGTGATTATGAAACTGAATTGCTAGAGAAGGCTGAGAAGAGGGGCAGGGAACTACTGCTCTTTCTACTTTCCTCTGGAATTCTAATGCACTTTACAAGCTGCTTATGAAAATACAAATATATGTTATTTTACTCCCACAGCCACCAACAGCAAAAATGCATGCGATTATAGAACGAACTGCAAACTTTGTCTGCAAGCAGGGAGCACAGTTTGAAATTATGCTAAAAGCCAAGCAAGCACGCAACTCCCAGTTTGACTTCTTGCGATTTGATCACTACCTCAATCCCTACTACAAATTCATTCAGAAGGCTATGAAAGAGGGACGATACGCTGCTCCTTCTGAAAATAAAGCAGATGAGAAAAAACGTAAGTTGTTGCTTGTCATATGGATGGCTTCAGGATGTGAATAATTGAAATATCCACTGGTCTTTTTTTTGTAAAATAGCCACATCTTTTTGGTGTGTTGCAATGGCAGTGCTGTTACCCTGCAGCTGAGATTGATGTGATAATTCAAAATTTTGTTTAAATAGGAAGAGATTTTTAAAAGAAAAGATTGTTTGGGGAAACTTTCAGATAGAAGAGCTGCTATGATCTTGGAGCTTTTAGAAACACTTGTGTAGCTCTAGTCCAACAGGAAGTTGGTCTGTGCACTCAGGTTTTAGTTTTCTCGATGGCTAGCAGTATCTTCTTGTATCTATGTTTTTCTGAATAAGCAGATTTATGAAAATGGTTGTTTCTTAAGAACACGTGCTTGTCCTGTACCATCTTTCTCTCCTGATACAAATGCACAGCAAACCCAAATAAAATTCAGACATTGCTTTTATTTAGACTCGAGAGTCAAATCTGAGGAAGAAGATGATGACGATGATGATGATGATGGAAATTATCTGCATCCAAGTCTCTTTGCATCAAAAAAATGTAGTAGGCTTGAAGAGCTCATGAAGGTACTTGAACCTATTAAAATCACTTTCTATCTTGTAAAACTTCTGATTTATTGGCACAAAAAATCTAATATGCAAGTATTAAGATCTTTTGTTAATGCTTTTTTTTTTTTTTCCCCCTCAGACTGTGTATTAGTAATTTAAGTCTGGTTTGGTAAACTTTCAAGTTACCTTTTCTCTAGTATATAAATTGTTATTTTTCATTTGTAAGGAATTATATTTCTATTTTTGATGCCCTCTGGTATTGAGGGCATCACTCAAGGATTTATCCTGCAGAACCTATATTGAAGCTGAAAAGATTAAGATATTTAATGCCTTCTGTATAGAAGCCGAGAGCAAATGTTTTCTTTTTAGATTTTAGTAGATAAAAATGTTGACATGAATTAATAGTTTCAGCAAGTAATATTTCAGCAGAATGTACTACTCATTAAATGTAGATTTTGTTGCATGTGTTAGTTATTTTTATTGTCTGAGTTTGGTGATGGAATAATGGGAATGACAGGTGGTTGTACACATTCGAGGCTTTTGGAAGAATGGCAGTGGTGCCGTCTGATATTTAGACAAGTCAGGTTCTGTTTTTTTAATGTCATGGATTTCTGTTCACAATAAATTGAAGTATTTTCTGGTTTGTTTTCCACTAATTTTCAAAAAAGAAGCTGATTCTCATGTGCAAGCTACAAAAACAGTAATTTCAGTGTTTGGACAATGCGATTGATGTCCATTAGCTTAGATAAATTTGCTTTCCAAATTAGGTTGATGCTATCATGCTTTAAATATGTATTTCAAATTTTAGTCTTTTCTCTATTTTCAAAATTTTTTCAGCCTTTGAAGGTAGTAGACCCTGATCATCCACTTGCAGCACTGGTGCGGAAAGCGCAATCAGATAATAACTCGTCTACAACACAGTCAACAGATGGGGCAGCTGTACAGACATCACAAGCAGAATATTCTTCTGATTGTAAGTGCATTGTGATTAGGCAGCTGGTGGTGTGTCTTGATGAATTGTATGTGGATGCTGGTGGGAAGAAAATGCCTTGTCTTCATACGCGATCATTCGTAACTGATATTTATTCTTTTTTCAATCTCCTGAATCTTTGAAGGTGCGTTCTGCCACTGACTATCTGTGAAATTGTTAGCTGCTTAGGAAAATAGAAATGGGGTGGAGGGGATGGGCAGGTGGGAAGCCAAGTCTCCAGTCTGTGAGTATGGTTAGCACAATACCCTTAATGTTTTTTGATAACTTCCATCAGTTTCTATTAATGAAGCCTAATGAATGCCTTCACTGTTGAATATACAACTGTCCTATAAAGTAATTCATGCAGTTCCCACAAAAAAAAGCTTACAATATTAAGCAAAATGCAGATGGTAAATCTGCTTTTGAACAGTTTTGCTGGAGTGTCTAACAGTAAGAAAAACCTGCAAAGGCAAAATGATGTAAATTGAGGCATCCCACTGAAGTGATAAAACCAGGTTGTAGTATAATATTCTGTTCTAAAGTTGGAAGTAGTTTTACGGTAAATAAATAAGTCTTTTTATTATACAGTCAGTTCCTATAATTTTTAATTATTTTACTTTTTATTCTGTGCAGTGGTACAATGTTTTATATAGAAAATAAAATTCAGGAATGTGCAAGATTCAAAATTAAAAACTGATCTTGTAAATTATATTTCTCATTACAATATCTGAGAGGGAGTACTAACTTTTCTGTTCCATAGCTACAGAGGGCATTCTTTAATAAAGGAGTAGTTATTCTATTTTATTTTTTTTCTTAAACAGAACAACAAAGGCAATGATATATTTCAATTATAAGTCAGCAACATGGAAAATTGTGTGCTCAACTGCTTTTCTGTGCCTGGTATTGAAATACCAAGACTTTCTCCTATCTCCAAATAATTATTGTCTTTCATTATAGATTTTTTTTTTTTTGAACCATTTCAGATAAATGTAAATACTGTCCTGTCTATAACCTCTTTTAAGAATCAACTTTACTATGAAGTTTTTAGCAACATTGTCTTAACTTCTCTGGATATGTCTGGTTTCCGTTATCTTTGAAGCCGCTTAATGTGGGCCTTGTATAAAGCTCCTGCAAATTTTGTAAGTTCTGATACTCGAAAAGGTGAAGTCAAACTTAATTGGGTTTATGCCTTTCAGAATTCTGAAATTTGAAAAGAATTAATGTCCTTGATTCCTTCAATATAAGAATGAATCTTGCCCTTTCATTTATGGGACTTATCATTTGACAGTATTGAGATACAAGAAAATTTATCTTGCAGCCTTCATTACAGTAGGGTTTCATGATATAAATTTGCAGGTAATGAGTAGCATTACTTCAAGGTGGTGGGGGGGATGGAGTTCTTGGTTTTTTAGTGAAGTTATTGCAAGTAAGTGTCGCCATAATGATCTGAGTAGATTTTGATGCGTTGTAGGTTTGGAACCCACCAAAGAATTACTGGAGTTGTCAGAGTGTAATATATGGAGAGGAATATGCATGGAAGTAATTTTTATTTAAAACTCTACCTTAAGAGAATCCTAATAACTGAAATAAGATTTCTATGGAGAAATTGAAAATTACTGGTTATTTCACAAAAGACTAAAATCAGAATAAGTACCTCTAGAATAATGCTCATCAGTTTTCTGATTATTTTCCTGTCAGGCTTGAATCTGAATGTGTATGATGCAAACTGGGAGATTATAATTTAGTAGCAATACAAGTTAACTTTGCAACTCCTCTCCCTGCCTTTAAAACTTAACAGATCTTTATTCTGCTCTCCTTATAGATAATTTATTCTTTGAATAAAGTAAATACTGTACACAGGAATGTTTATGAAACTTTTAAGAGGATAATTCATTATAATTTAATGCATTGATTAAACTTCGACTCCAGAAATGTAAACTCTTACTGTAAATCTTTGAAATATTTTACCTGAATACTTTGTTTATACATCTTTCTGCAGAAAATCTTTAGATTTACAATAAGTAACTGCGATTTAAAAATGTTAAGCTAATTAAAGCATTATAAAATACCATCCTTAAAGAAAGCAAGCAAGCAAGCCGTAAGCCTTTGCACTCTCAAGAAATAAATATTTAGAATTGGAGATGCCTCTAGTGTGGAAAACTTGCCCAAAATGGTTATTCATTTTATTGGCATTAAATTGCAAAACCTGTCTACTTTTTGAGGTTTCAGTAAGTAGGTGTGTGTCTATATTTAATGAAATAGTGGTTTGAGAGAGAGAGAGAGATACTAGTGGTTTAATTACTCAATGTTAGTTTTTAATATAGACATATTTCTTAATGCATACATAGTTTTAACTGAATTACACTTCCAGAGGTGAATTAGATTAGGAAGAATGTTTTCCTATTAGGTCACTTTTTAATAGGCCTTCTCTGGGTTCACTTCTTTATTCAAACCTATTTGGCTTCCAACCTTCAGAATGTTCTGATTCTGTCTTAATCTACATATTTCTTATTCATCCTAAGTCCATTAATATGAGCATTCTTTTTTTTTTTCTTTGTTGTTTTTTTTTTACACAAGAAATTAGATACCATTTCTTAGTGTGTTGTGTGGATTTGGATGCTCAGTGTGTTTGCACTGATAGAATAATGGGGTTTTTTTTTAAATTGGGTATTTTTCTTCTAATTAGAACACTGTTCTTAATTATGTCTTTTTACAGCAACTGTCGCAGCCATGTATTATAGTTACTATATGCTACCTGATGGAACCTATTGCCTCGCACCTCCACCTCCAGGGATAGATGTTGCCACCTACTACAATGCATTGCCTGCAGGAGTGACTGTATCAAGCACTACAGGGGTAGCTACAGTACCTCCACCCCCTGGTACTACACCTCCACCTCCCCCAGACACAACTGATAGCAGCAGTGCGTTGACTTCTACCACAACATCTACAAGGTACCACACATAGAATTGCATGTTGGTTGGAGGGGTCTCTTCCCTGCACTTCAGTGTGAAGTATTTAGAAAAGGTTTTATTGGTGATTCCTCAGGAACATTTGACGGTGTTTATACGGGTTTGATTATGTCCACTTTGGTCTTTGATATTTTACATGGTTATTGTTACTCAGCTACTATGAATTTTTCACATGATGGAAAATCAAGCTATTTTAACTGCATAACGAACCCAGAGAGCAAATCTCTATGTAATGTTTTTTGTGTTAAAGAGTCTGAAAGATATTTATGTTCTCTTTACAAAAGCGATGTACTTTTGGTGTTTTCAGCACAATTGCTCCAGTGGTTGCCATTATACCTCCACCCCCAGATATTCAACCTGTTATTGATAAGCTGGCTGAATATGTTGCTAGGAATGGGATAAAATTTGAAACCAGTGTTCGTGCCAAGAATGATCTCAGGTAAGAGAAAACATTATTTTAACTTTCAAAATAGAAGTTGAGCTTTTCATTTTTAAATATATTACCAGGATATGCAGGTCTCAAGAAGAGAAGTAATATCACTTTTTTTTAATTGACATTCAGGGACCTACTTCAAGGTAATGCCAAAACATTATTGCCCACATCCTCAAAACAGCCAACCTAATAAAAACGTCTCTAGAAAACATGCTCTGCATGTGTATCCTCTGGAAGTTTAGGCATGAGTTACAATGCTTCCAAGCATCAAATAGCCTTCCATTTGCTAGAGAAAATTAGGTGGCAAAGGATTGTTGGTAGTTACAATGTTCACATGCATTTTCACATACTCTGTTTTCTTTTAACAGATTTGAGTTCCTGCAACCTTGGCACCAGTATAATGCTTATTATGAATTTAAAAAACAGTTCTTCCTTCAAAAAGAGAGCAGTGACAACTGTCAGGTACATGTGTGTTTGTATCTATATATATTAGAAGTGTAATGTAAATGAGAAAAGGACTTGCTTATCTATTGTGTTACCATAAGACATTTTAAAAATGGAACACAATTGTGGAGAAATTGTTCAGCAAGGGATGTGAATGCTTTTTTGTTGTTGTTGCTTTTTGGTTTTGTATAGCATTTAAATAAGGATATGTGAGGTTCTTGCTTTTTAGTATGAGCAGCTACTCAGTGTGATTGTAATATAAAATGGCAAGCTGAAAATCTTTCAGATTTCTATACAAGAGAATATATGCTTTCTGGAGGTTTAAAGCTTTGTAGGATTGGGATTAGTTTCTGTTGTCAGAAAGGTTAGGTATAGCTTTTTAACAACCATACCTTCTTGTATGCCTCATGGTTCTTTGTAGAATAGTAGCACAGTAGCTATCCTACTTTTCTGACATGCTTTTTTCTGAGGGAGGTTTTGTTAAAGAGTCGTCCTATCATGATTGACTGAAACATTATTGGAGCTTCAAAATCTCACATCAGCTTCCTACTTGCTTTGCTTCTTCTAGTCATTGTTATTAGAAGATGATACCCAGACTTGGAATCCTTGTTTTTAACTATTCTCATGTTAGCTAATCTCATTAGATTGTTCTTTTACTGAAAAGAAAATTGCAAATAGTATCAGAAATACCTTATCTGATGTTAACTTTTCATGGGAAAGAGCTATTTTTTTTTTAGGCCCTATGTCATTTGTCATCTCAAGGCTTAGATTGGGGAGCCTTAAACTGAAGAAGGTAGGCCTGTGGGTAAACTCCTCAAATCGCTTTGCGGAAAATGAAGAAATTCAATACTAGCTTCTGTTTGAAACGTTTGTGTCTAAAATTTTGTTTTAATAGTGAAATATATTTTGAAAACACTGTTTTTAAAGGTAAGATGTGGCAAATATGATCTTACTCAGTTGATAATTTACATGCAAAATTGTCCTGTACCATAATGCTGGTGTTCTAGAATTTCTTATGTGCAAACCAGTGGGTTGAATTCATAATACTTACGTAATTAATAAGGACTTTTTAACATTTATTTGGGGGGGAAATTGTACACTAGTCAAAGTGTAATAATAATGGGTTCATTTTAAGTGTTCAGATGAGTACAGCTAAGAAGCAAGCTGAAACTGGTTTAAGTCCCTTGAGGTCATGTGTAGCAATGCATATTTTCCTACTGCATGGTTTTGTAGATAATGCCATTCTCTTTAATTTTTTTTAGAATAATGATTTCAATATTATCTTTATGCTTTAGTAATGTATGTATAGGCAACTAATGCAATTGATTGTTCTCCTTTTGGCCATTAAAGTTAATAAGAAATTGTACTACTGGCTTCAGTAAATATAGGATGAAGTCCTTGATTTCCTTGTGTTTTTCCCCTCCAAGGATTTTCAGAAATTAGTTCTGTTGGTCAGGGAATGGCTGCAGGGAGCCATGAAAGGATCTCTTCGATGCATGGTATTTCAGCATTAAGTATATTTAACAGCAGCCAGTAAAAAGCAACCAAACTATTGATTGAGAGGCTCATTTAAATGTTAAATTACTTGATGTCATCACCTGACTCACCATGTAAATATTTTTAATGTTCTGCAATATCCATCTTAAAATTTTTATGCTGTGAGTTTAGAGGTCGTCTTGAATGATTCAGTCGGGCAATAGTAGAACGAGTAATTCTTTACTCTTTTGAAAATCTCAGCACATCTGTACTGTATCAATTTAATGCCACAAAAAACATTGATAGGCCCAGTGTTCTTCAGCAAAATGTTGGAACGAATCAAACGCGTTAACCTGTGTTGATCCCTGTAAAACTTGATTTTGTAGAGAAGGTATCATGCAAGTGTACATTAGGAGAAAATGTCCTCATCTTTCATTCTATCACTGTGAATTAATTTGAATGGATTTTGTCCTGGACTCTGAAGATCAAGACCTAAAAGAATATACTTTGGAAAAACAGTATACGCTTTTAGGGTCTAATTTTAAAAACATAATTTTTAAAATAGTTGTTGGAAAAAGTGTACCAGCTGAAGAACATTTTCTTCACTGTAAAATAACAACACATTCTTACTGTAGGTCTGTAGTTTTTGCAGCCTGTGGGTTTACATGAAGCAGTGCATTATTTGTAAGAAGCAGACTTTTGGTCATGAGTGCTTATTGATGTAAAATTAGCTGTTATGTGATTAGCTGATAATGTGATTTTTTTTTTTAAATGGCTGGCAAAGTTGCAGCTCCACAGACACTGCATTAATTCTTTCATGAACTACCCAGTTAGTAACCTTGCACGTTTCTTTTGAAAAGGGAGTATCTTCATCTGAAGATGTTCCAGCAGATACTGCCGGTGATACACCAAGTGAGACTCAATTTGCAGATGAACATGCTCCTGAAGATGCATCTGAGCCAAGTGCTAAGGGAGTTCCAGGAGCAAAAAAGGATGTTCCTCCTAAAACTGTCAGTGATGGTAAATTGGTGAAAGGTATGTTCACATGATTTGTTGGGTGTGAAAGTATTTGTTAGCATATACTTAAGAGAAAAAAAAGGCAGGTGGAGAGGCAAGGGGAAAGTAGGGAAAATAATTTTATCATGCAGAGAATATTTTTGCTGGAAGTATCAAAAAAAGGACTGAAATAAGTAATTTGATTGCTTTCGTATTTATTTCTTATCAGAATATCATGTATTTATGGTCTGACAGAATAAATGGTTTTATTTCAGTTTTGTGCAAAGTTGAAGGCTTTCATCAGTGACCCCAGTAGAATCTTATTTTTGTCATTTGAAACTTGACAGTTACAAGCTCCGTGCAAGAAAGAAGTTATTCCTTCTGAATAAAAGCAGGAGGTCTTATTTGGAACCATACATATGGAGGAAGTATGCTGGGCTTATTACTCAGTTGCTCAGTCTTCCTGTGCTGGATGCTAGTCATGCTGGAAAAAAAGCCCCTTTTCATGTTGAAGTGGAATGTTTTTCCTCTTGCAGTCATAGCAGCAGAAGGACAAAATGGGAGGATCTTTTGGAAACCAGTCAAACAAATTATTAGTGTCCTGAGTTGGAGAAACAATTATTTATACCTGGGAACTGATTTCTTGGCCTATCAGAAAAAGATAACGTAAAATTTCTTCTTTTCAGTAAAAACTAGAAACTTACATCTTTAAACTAGAACTGAAAGCCACTATAAAAAAAAAAAATTAAAAAGGAAAAACGTTCTTGACCTGTGTTCCCATGGATGGGTACTGCCTTCCTGCTACTTCAGTGGCTTTCTTAATTGCCGACAAGTTTATCTACTCCCTGTGGTCCTTTGGAATTCTTCTCTCTTCCTCCTCCTCATTGCAATTTCTTTCCTTCTGCGGGCCACAAGCTCCAAGCTTTTTGCCATGGTTGTCTGGCTGTCCGTACTCTGTAGTTTCTTCTCTGGGCAGGTTGAGTAGCTTCCCCAGGGAAGTAGCAATCTTCCCTGTCTTCAAAGATGCCCTATTAAGAGAATGTAATACACAACAGAACATGATATCATTTCTTGATTTTGGGTTGTTAATAAATGGCAAACTGGAGCCCATGTTTTAATAATAATAATGTGCTCAAATTTAGATGATGGAACGTAACCAGTGAGTCATTTCATAACAACCCTATTCCTATAAACTTATTTTCATTTCCTCTAATATGGTACAAATCCCACTTTCTTGTAACCTAAACACAGTACTTGGCTGCAAGACAGACATAACATCCACACTAGATTTTTCTTCTGCCTCTGAGGGAGTAAAATCCCATTTTAGGATTTGTTTTGTTATATGAAAAAGTTGGAAAATGGCTATCGTAATATCTCTTCTCTTGGAATTCTTGAGTTCTTTATTTCTGAGCCTATTTCCTTAGCCCAGAATTACAAGATGCAAAGCTTGTGTTTTATAAACCTTGGTATGTAATTTAATTACTGTATTTCAATTTCCCTAATTAAAATCTTATAGGATATATGCGCAAAAGGCATACTGAGAAAGGTAAATATTGCAGCAGGTCATATGGTACTAGGTTGTTGTGCTTGAGATGTGTGAGAAATTCCATTCTTTATTCTTAGAAGTTGCATTTTGGATAAGTGGTTTAGAGATTAATTCTGTATTTTTTTTTTTAGAAAATGTTTCAAAAAAAAAAAAAAAAGTTCCAAAGAAAATTCCATGAGGCCAAAAGGATTAGTTCAGACTTGAGTATAGTTATATATTAGCTATGCTTACCATTTTTTGAAGATCTGTTAATACAACCTAGCTGTAAATGATCCACAATTTCCTTTTTATTGTGGTATCCCATGTTTTTTACAGGCATTCTTTTTCCTTTGAGTGTGCTGGCATGAGTGCGTTGTGCTGTCCTTTTGTGTTGGAGTAGTAGGGGCTGTTTGAAGGAATAGTTGACCACCAATCTTGCCACAGCAAGACTAGCTAAGACATTTGGGGGAAAGTACTTAGCTTTCACATTTATATCTCCTGTAATGAAATGTTGTTAACTCCCCATAGTAATTAATTTTCATATATATGGAAATAAGTCTTTAAATGCTGTTCTGTGAGCCTGCCAAATGCTATTGTTGTGCAAACCATTGATTTAGTGTGAAGGAAACATAAGGGACTATATTGTGCTGTAGTGTGTCAGATAGGAGCCTGAGCACAGACCATTTTCATCTTAAGCCTGGAAGAGTGGATTGTTCATTTGGGAAAAGAAGTACTGAAGTACTAAAACTAAAATTTATTTGGGACAGAATGTGAAGTTATTTATCTCATCTAAGGAAACGTGATTTCTGAGATGGTTTGGAGTACCTTTGTACCTTTCTTTCTCCCTGCTGCTAGCGAAGTATTAGAAAAAAGAGAGAGATCTTTACAGGGCAAACGATGTTTCCAACATTTGTTTAAAAAAAAAAAAAAGATTGTGTTGTCCTTTTCCCCAAAATAACTAGCATAACATAAGGATGATACAAGTTTCTTTTTTTTTTTTTTTTTTTTTTTTTTTTTGGGTGGTGCAGTCCGCACGAGTAACGGATAAAGTAAAGAAATTAAACCAGCTTTCTACTGCAGTCTAATGATGTGTAAAATCTTACCCATTCATTCACAGCATCATTTGCTCCAATAAGCTTTGCAATCAAGGCCAAAGAAAATGACCTTCTTCCTTTGGAGAAAAACCGTGTTAAATTAGATGATGACAGTGATGAGGAGGAAGAAGAAGGCAAGGAAGGCCAAGAGAATACTAATAGTGCTTCAAACCATACTCCAGCTGTTACCACTCCTTGTACTGCTGCTGAAGAGAAAAAGCCTCAGCTTACACAGGAGGAATTGGAAGCTAAACAAGGTATCCCATGTTACACTGAAAACAAAATGAAGGATTGAGTCCTTCTGGCAAACTACAAAGCTGTCATGTGAATAAGTATGGCATGTTAGGTACTTTGAATCTTCACTATGTTAACAAGAATCAGAATTATTTTCTTTTCCCACAGTTTCCTGGTTGCTGTTAAGAATTGGTTGCTCAGCTAAAATCAAACTTGTAACACGCTGGAATAGAGTACTTTGCCCTAATCTGTCATCTTTCTGAATTTTATTTTGTTGTTCCATTACAACCTCAGAGTAAAACACTAAACTTTTAGTTTCCAGATTGCATTAACAGAGCACAGAAAAAGGCATGTCTATTTCTTATTTTCTTTCAGAGAACAATGAAATGCTTCAAGCTAATTTTCAGTTCTATAGCACTCCCATATAGACTAATATCACATTGTTGATGTTTTGTTACTCTTATAATGCAGTGCCATTAAGTCTTTGTATGGGTTTTTCCTGTTACTGTGTTTATGTATGTAAGGGCAAAAGGGTATGCTGTGTAAATTTGAATGAAATGATCTTTTAAAGGGATCAAATTTCCCCCATTCCTCTCCAAGGCTGTTTCACAGCAGAGATAGTTTATTAAAGTGGAGGTGCTGTCAGTGTTTACCGGCTTAAAAACTTAATATTTCTCTACAACTGTGAGCATGTCACAGGAATTGAATTTTTCATTTCCAATTTTTTTTTTTTTTGCTCCTAAGAAGCAGTTCTTTTCTAAACTATAGTAGCACAGAGTATGCTATGGGGATACATACCTAAAGCAAATATGAAATATTTTGTATGATAATAAAAATTAAGTGTTCAACACATTTGGAAGAAGTTGTGTGTTGAAAAACTGAGCAATTGACCAAAAATCTCAGTCATCTTGTACATGCACAGAAGACAAAAGTGGAAGATGAAAAAGGTTCAAAAAAATGTTAGGTGCATCATTAAATAAATTAGCTTATTCTCACTCTGTAATCACATAACAATTGTTTGTAACAATGGTGAAACAGTTTCTGAAATTTTCTGGAGCAGCTCTTTGTGTAAACATTTAAATATGTATGTAAATGGGGCTGGAAAACATAAAGATCAGAACTGTGGAAAGAGCAAAATGGAAAGTTTGCATTGCTTTAAAAAATATAAGAAAAAGCTTCTGAATTTACAAGTGCTACTTTTTTAGATAGCTTTTGTAAATAGAAAAGGACAAGTATCCTGAATTTTCAGGATTGGATTTTCACATCATTTTCTTTAAACTTAAAAATTTTTACTTCACCTGTACTGCTTTTCACCAAGCAAATGATACATCTATGAATTAAGATGCTTGGAATTTCATAATTTCAAGCAAATATGTCCTTATTATGTCTTTAGATGTATTAGAAAGGTTTGAGAATGGTTGGAGGGGCTGTTTGGTTGGTTGTGTGGCAGGGTATGTGTGTGTTTGTTTAAAGGAAACCTAAGTTCCCCAAGTGTGACTCACTCAAAACTTTATGCTTAATTGTCTTTCTTAGCAAAGCAGAAACTAGAGGATAGATTAGCAGCTGCAGCAAGAGAGAAGCTTGCACAGGCCTCCAAAGAATCAAAAGAAAAGCAGCTACAAGCAGAGCGTAAAAGGAAAGCTGCACTGTTCTTGCAGACCCTGAAAAACCCTCTGGCAGAGGCAGAAACTGAGAAAATTGAAGAGAATTCCTTCAATAACGAAGTAAGCAAGAAATTAATTTCTCTTTACCATAAAGCTAGCAGAAAACTTACTTCCAGAGTATGAATCTGACAGTATGTTATGAAGTTGACTGAAGAGAGAGAAGCTTTTCTAAATGGGGAGAAAATTGAATTCTAAGCAGTTAAATCTTTTTCAGTTATCTTACATGTCTCTCATCTGTCATTAAAGAACTGGTAGAGAAATGTGATGCATAATTCGGAGGTCAGTTAGCCAGTTACAGAAAGGAGAATGAGCTTGCAAGTTTAACACTGTACTAGTGGTCCGTGAATTAGAATGCGTACCTTTCCAAGAGTATTTGGATATCTGTTGTGATATTCACTTATTTAATGTGTATTTTGATGCGAGTAGACAGCTTCCATCTTCAAGTTCAGAATCGATTCATGAGCAACTGAGTTGCTTACTTTAAGACTTATTTTGTACCTGTTCTACTGAGTTTTGTTGTTTGATTTTTATTAATTTAACTGGCATGAAACTGAGATGAATAGTTAATT
Organism: Egretta garzetta; assembly: GCF_000687185.1. Classification (NCBI taxonomy): domain Eukaryota; kingdom Metazoa; phylum Chordata; class Aves; order Pelecaniformes; family Ardeidae; genus Egretta; species Egretta garzetta. The sequence goes on from NW_009259800.1 coordinate 968,644, forward strand.
AACTGATTATGTGATTTAAGATTTCTAGCTGGGACATCTTTAATCAAGAAAATACATAGGTGGGAGAAAACTAGACTGTATAATGCTTGCTGTTAATCACCTTTGTATAAGTTGAGCATTTCATGTAAACTCCCTAGAAGTTTAGAATGCTAGGATGTTTTTCTCTCTTTCAGGCCTAAGTTTTGTATGGGAGTTGTAAAAGATTTTTTTTTTTTTATTGTAAAGATATGATTTTAAAAATAAAGCTAAATTTACAGATAGTGGCACAAAATTCAAACAAATTTATGTATGCATGTTACTCACTGGGCATGGTCAATGAAGAGTCAAAGCAAAAAAAAAACTCACAGTGAAATAATTGCGGGGACTAATTATTCTACTAGCTGTCTTCCAGAGAACTGGCACTGCCTGTGCCTACTTGGTCATGAAATGACCTAATCTATTGGGTTTGTTCAGCAGAATCTCTTATTTTGGAGAGTAGAAGCAAGTATCTTTCTGTAGCAAATCAACTTGGAGTGTTAGTATTCCTGCACTTCTTTCAAAGAACAATTTTTGATAGTTGCATTAGTAATTCAAACCCTCTGCTTCTTTCTAGAAAACTACTAGGACGTAGTCATGTGGCAGAGGCCTTAGAATTCTCTTACCCATTTGCACCCATTTTCATTGTTTGGGTAGTTAACCACAATAGATAATACTAGGGTAATGTCAGTTTGAGGGCATTCAGAAGCTCTGTTTTGAGTAGGCAAGGTTAAAGAAGAATCTTGGGCCAAAAGACTTTAGTAATGAAACTTCAGTAATGAAATATAAAACCAAACTCTAAAAACATGTATTGATCAAAACCACACATTTGCTTTTTTCCCTACTAATAAACAGAAAATGCTGTTTAAAATAGCTAAGAAATAACGTGTTTCATGTAAACACTTTCTGATTTCAGTGAAGTAACTACAATTTTAAAAGCCTAAATAAGGGATTTGAATTTATTATATAGGAAAATCCTTCAAGAATTGATTTGTTCACGCATCGTAGCACTGTCCTGAAGCTTTTCTCTCTATCTGCAGGTTTTGGCAGCAGAGCTATGTTCTCTGTCAAAGAGTCACTTTCCCATTAACATTGTGTGTTTTCCATTTAAGTTCCTAATTGCTTAAATTCGTCCACAGAGGAGAATAGCCTAATCTTCCTTCTTTTCTCTTGTCCTCTTGTTCCAGCTTTTTCACTGAGCCACTCTCTCTTTCAAGCCAGTGTAGTGCTTGTTCTAGCTTAAGAAGTGATAATTTTACTTCTAGGAACGTCACTTATTTTTATTCAGCCTAAGCACCATTTTATCATAAGCACATCCCAATCCAGCATGATCTGATGCATGCTTCCTACAAGATAGGGGAGTCTGTTTCCAGCGCCTGTATGGACACCTCCAACAAGTCCAGACAATCTCTTTTGTTAACAGAAGAAAAACTGTCAAAATCCATTTTCAACAAAGTCACCTCAGACTTACATCCTCACTGCCATAGCTGTAAACAGCTGTGGGCAACAAGTAGGCATGGAATTTGGTGTAGACTATGTAGTTTCCTGAAACTTAACTTAAATAGGGCCAGAAATTTATGCAGCTTGTGGTATTGTTGCAGCATCCTTCATGAGCCAGATTGAAATTCCTGTGTTAGTCTGCATGTGCTGCAGTCAGACCTTCCATGCACATTGCAAATACAAATACTGTTGGGAAGTAGAACCTTAGTTTCTTGGGTTTGGAATTATATTGCTTCCAGAAAAGCCAGTAGATCTCTCTTGGTTGCAGTAACCAAGCAAAACATCATCTCTGGATACTGATAGAAAATTTCAGATTGTAACAGACTGGTTACAAGAATGAATGGCATGGCTTTCCGTCATTCCCTTTCCCACAGAAAGAATTCCAGTACCTAACAAGTAATTCACTGCCCAGCTCCTGATTTTTTCCAAATAAATCATGGATTACACCTCAAAATGCTTTCAAGAGAACAAGCAACTGAAAGAGGCATACCTTCAGTTTAGGTGATGCGTGTCAGCATAGAGTAGCAGATACATGAATTGAGCATGGTCACATCCCAAAAGAGATCCTGTTTGGGATTCTCGTGCTACCGCTAACATGTTTTCCCTGATTGTCACAAGTGTTCAGTACTTTTTTCCAGTTGCATACTCTGAAGAGTGAATGCAAAGAGACAATGGCAATGCAAAACTCCCCAGACTTGCAGTTCTGCTCTCCTTCTCAGGGAGATCTGTCAAGGACATAGATATTTCTAAGCTAAGGTTCTTTTGATACTTTTCTTTAAGAGAATGCCTGAAATAACCAGAAACTCTTCAGTAACAGCTGACTCTTTGAAAAACAGCAGATGAGTGTCCTCACTCACATCTGAACTTACTGAAGTTCTAAGTTGAACTTAGTAAAAAGCAAGTGAACTTTTCAACAAAAAACACACCCTAATCCCACTTCTGAGTAAATTGACTTGGTAAAAACTTTTTTCCTTCTCCCGTACGTGTGCGGTTTCAGAGAAAGCATCTCTTTCTCTCACGCAAAAAAATCCAGTATATTTAAGAATTTTGAAGTAACCAGCTTCACTGCTTCTTACCGATAGAAATGATTTGGAGATGCTTTCTTTATAAAAGGGGTTATTTAGAATTTCAAGTATGTATATAAATGTTACTGAAGTGACCCTGCTTTTTGAAATAAAATTGGAAATGCTAGTACTGTGTTAATGAACAGTCTAAAATGCCGTAATGCCTTTAGAAGTAACATTCCTAAGTGTAGTTTGCTTATTTACACGCTTATATATGTTTATATATGCATATAGATTTTTGCATATAAGAGTTTATTTTGAAACATGAATGTTTTTCAAGCTGTTGTCTTTCCATTTGCCGTATTTGAAAAAGCTTTCATCCACATTCGTTCCAACATGTAATCTGCTTTTAGCTCTACTTGTCTGGTTTGCCTATTCGTAACAGCCCATTTGATTCAAGAAATTTTATTGAAGAAAGATAAGTGAAATCATATTGTGGATTTGTTGACCTCTGTTGTATATACGCTGAGAATCCAGTAAGCTGCATCACAATGTCAAAATCAGTTTATAAATAAATACGTAGCACAGAGAGGTTTTTAAGCTTTTTCAGTCATGTTTCAGAAACAAAAAGATGCATTTCAAAACAGTGATTGTAAAAGTAACAAGAAGTAGCTACAGTGGCTGTAATAAAAAAAAAAGAAAGGTATATTTAAAAATTCAAGAGAAAAATTAGTAGTTTTTTCAATTGAACTAATTGGGAAAATTTTGGAAAATGAAGAAAATATTAAATACTCATTTTAATATTAAAGCCCACAAAAAATGTCATTTAACGTATTTCGTCTCCCATTTGGGGGGAAGGAGCATCCAATGAGGAGTCCAGGAAACAAAGATTGATATGCAGTGGTCACAAGAGTTAATGTGGTGGAATGATTTTTGTAGCTTAAAATGTGTCTCAGAAAATGGAGTAATGACTGAGATGTATCACAAAGCATGAAGAGGAGTTGAGAATGTCCATGGGAGATGCATAATTCTCATGATATTGCTCCTGCCTAATAACTGTATAAAACTAGTAATGCTGTTTACGTGTATACACAGTGTACATTTGTGCTGAAAACCTGCTTTTCACACTGTGTAGAAATGCATTAAATGGGCGAAGCCTTTTTGACCTCTGTCAGATTTTCCTGATACCTTCTATTTCTTGAAAGAAATGCTGGTACTGAGTATACGTTATACCTTTGAACAAAATTTATTCCACTAACTCCATGTAAAGAATAGTTGATACTAGAGAACATAATGCTTTCTGGTTTCAGCTGAATCTTTAAAAGAGTCAGATCTACTTTTTCCATAGCTGAATTCTTTCTTTTATATGGTTTCCTGTTCCTTAAAGTGAAATCAAGCAAGAGGAACAAAAGACTGAGAAATGAGCTTGAGCAGTGAAGCAGCACAGATTTGCACAAGTGGCTCCTCACCATTCTTGCATGCATTACAAACAGTACAGTTATGCGTAGTATTTTCTCGAACCACTACTTGGAACATGTAGCTTAGCTCAGATTCCAAAACTGATCAGCTTCCAGTAATGCTGTAGCCAGCAAAGTCTTTGCCCTTTTTCAGGACACAGGAAAAATAACTGGATGGCACCTCACTTCTTGTGTTTACATATATAATTCACATAGACGCTTTTGTAACAACAAAATCACACCAACTGGCACAGCTATCAGGTAGTGTCAGTAAAGAGAAGTTGTGATCATTCTGCAGTGAACGTAGGTGCTTTGTCCTACAACAGCAAACAGCCTGTAGTTCTAACAACTGCAGTTCTTCGCGATACGTAGAGCTGGAGTACTCCAGGTTATCTGGAGTGCTGCATTGAAGTGCTTTTTTATTTCTTAACAAAAGAAGTAAGGTGTTTAATAACCTGAAATGCAAACCTTGTTCCAATTACTGAAATTATTTTAAATGTTAAAAATCAAGGTGACATTTATATTTATCTATATTTATATATAAGTATAATAGAGGCTAGTTGTGCACGTTCCTATGTATATTTACTAAAACCTGAATGAAGTAGATTAGACACTGGGAGAGCTCATGTTAAGGTGGTATGTTTGGTTTGGTTTGGTTTTCTTTTTTTTTTTTTTTCCTCTCTAGCTTAATAAAGCAAAGATGCTGTCTATCCAAGTGTCACCCTTGGTAGTAGGCCTTGCTTATGGTAGGCCTTATGCCTAGGCCTTGGTATAATAGGGCTGTAACAGTTTTGGCACCTTTTTCAGGGGTTAAAATGTTGTTTGTCTGCAAATGTGCCAATTCAAAACCTTCGGTTATCCCTAACCCTGTCCATCTGAGCACTGTTGTTCTTAGGTGCATCTGAGACCAAAAGGTTAAAAAAGAGAAAGGAAAAGAATCTGTTATGGAACTATGGTTCTCCACCTGTGTGCAGCCAAGCCTCAAAGAAGAAATCGGCATGGTTCAGTTTCCTGCTGCTGAACACTTGTTTAATGTTTTTTGTTAACAGTGGTTGATAATGGTAGCAGGTTGTAGGAATCTTGCAGAGGGAAAATCTAAGCTGCCAAATCATTGCTACCAGCAAAAAGTTTTGGTAAACATAATTTGCATAGGTGAAGCCCCTTTCCTGCTGTGCCTGTCGAAGGAAGGCCTGCAGACCTGCATTCTTTGTCAAAGAAATTGGTTGTAAGTGACCATTAACAGTAATTTAATTGGTAAAGTATCTTCCAGAATCTACCTGTGCTGGTAATACCTGACAAAAACAGGAGAAGGGGCCAGCACTCGTGGCTGGCTAGACGAGGCACAGTGTATTTAACTTCCTCAAAGCAGTTACTTGATGTAGTGACAGGGGCTCTGCAAGTGTAGTACAGTCCGATTTTTTTTTTTTTTTTTTTTTTTTTTTTTTTTTAATTTTGTCTACAGGGCATGATTTAACTGATGGCATGTCTGATGGGTTTCTAATAAGGATTATTCTGCTAGTGTCTCATATTTTATCCTATGTCAGAAATGTTTTAGGGCCGATAGTACTTTGATATGCATGTAAAAGACACTTGGTTATACCCTGTTACCTGTATAAACCTTAGCGTCCAAGTTAAACAGCTAGAGAAATCCACAATCATAATGCTGCAAAACCAGACAAGCACATATTTGAAAGTAACTGTGTTTTAATGGCTTGTCCCAAATGTCATCTGCCATTGTGCTTCTGAATATAAAGATTCTATAGCACAAAGCAAAACTTCTGGCTCTTTCATCTTCCCTGTTTTGAAGGCCTGTTTTATCATTTGTTTCTTTAGATGGCTTGTCCTTACTTTTGTCCTCTATGTAACAATTTTTTTTTTTCCTCTGGAAAACAAGTGAAATAGAACTGTGCCACATTTAAAAATAAGATGCTACTCAAGTTTTGCTAAGCATAACAAGCTTAACAACGGTAGGTAGTGTATGTCTTTCACACTTGCTGCTGTCGTTGATCTTACTTTTTTTAGCAATGGACTGTAGATATTACTGCGTGCCTCTGGAATAATAATGTATACCATAGTTTTATGCTTGCATATTTTCTTAATGTTAATTTGTGAGCAAAATCTAATTGTCTAATGAAAAGCTTCCAACAAGTATTTAAAGAAAAAATGCTTTAGAATATTTCAGGGCCATTCATTTCTTACTTTACTTTTTTTTTCAGAATTTAAGTGTCTGTATCTTCTGTTTAGCATGGAAGGAGGAGGGGGTGTTTGTTTGTAAATTTCCCTTACCTGTCCTTTTGAGAAAGCAAGATAAAAACATAAAACAAAATGTCGCATACTGATGTGGCATTTGGGGGGTGGATAGCTTGCTGGCATTTGAAACTTTTTTTATTGCAAGAACCCAACTACCAAAAACCACATGAGAGTTGTAATTCCTCAGACTGTAAATACTGTAATTAATATTTAATAGGAGGAAAAAGGTAAATATCAGGAACTGCCATCTTCACTAAGATAGGTGAGGGAGCTAAGAATGTTCTATGCCTTGATTTTTAGTCTTCAAAGTACTCAGGATACAAAGGCATATTGATCCATACAGCAAACATTCACAGCTGCTAATTTCTTAATGGTTGCCCTTCAAAACTGAGAATGTGAAATTCTGTCTGGTTTTGAAGACCTTATCATGGTCAGTGTACTGTTAATAGCTACATTTCAGTGCAGCAGCTAAACCCTGATGAAACTGTTGAGTCTTTTGAGTTTTAATTTGTTCCATAGGAAATGTTTTTATCACTTTATTTAATCATTTGGGCCCAATTTATTGAGGCTAGGACTGACAAACTCTTCCAAAAGCAGTTAACTGCTTGCTTTTGATGTACAGAGCGATCATGCACTTCCATTGCTGATAGACAGTTACTTATTAATTCTCAGTTCACCATAACCTTTGGGAAACCTGTGGTAAAAAAGGTACAGCGGTAGAAAAGAATCTGGAGTATTTTCTGATTTTAATGAAGTAAAAGGATGGTTGATTAATGCTTCACACTTCTGACATTCTAAAAAAAATCTTTCCAATTTTGATCTAACATGGGATTCAAATTACTGCAAAATGCAGCTGTTCAGAACAGAAGAAATATTAGTCAACTGTAAAAGTGTTAGTAACATTCATGATAATGTTCTTTACCAGTTGATTTTGTTTGTACGAGGAACAATGCTAGTATTTTGTTCTGTTGCAGTAAGCACCTTTTGGTTAACTACTAATGTTGGCTTTCTGTATTGATTAATTAGTGTAACCCCAGAATAACTGATGTGTTCTGGTCTTATGAATACTGCAAATATGCAAATGTCTTGTAATGAACTGAAGTGCTCATTTCTGTTTTCATATAGCTATAAATTCTTCCTGATACAGAGCTCTTTC
>NW_009259800.1:976089-1017345 GCF_000687185.1 Egretta garzetta
GCCAACAGCTAAGCCTCACACAGCCGCTCGCTCACTCATCCCAGTGGGATGAGGGAGAGAAGCAGAGGGGTAAAAGTGAGAAAACTTGTGGGTTGAGATAAAGGCAATTTAACAGGCAAAGCAAAAGCCACGCACACAAGCAGAGCAAACCAAGGAATTAATTCACTGCTTCCCATGGGCAGGCAGGTGCTCAGCCATCCCCAGGACAGCAGGGCTCCATCACCCATAACAGTGACTTCGGAAAACAAATGCCATCACTCCAAATTGTCCCTCCCTTCCTTCTTCTTCCCCAAGCTTAATGTGCTGAGCATGATCTCATACGGTGTGGGATATCCCTGGGGTCAGCTGTCCCGGCTGTGTCCTCTCCCAGCTACTTGTCCCCACCCCAGCTGCTCGCTGGTGGGGGGAGTGAGAAGCAGAAAAGGCCTTGGCTCTGTGTAAGCCCTGCTTAGCAGGAACTAAAGCATCCCTGTGTTATTAACCCTGTTTTCAGCACAAATCCCAAACACAGCCCCACAGTAGCTACTGTGAAGAAAATTAACTCTATCCCAGCCAAAACCAGCACACTGAAACATTTTTTTTATACCAAGTGTTTTCTGTAGGAAGCATTATTTTAGTCGGATTTGCATCAGTCATGCAAATAAAATGCTGAAGAACAATTCTGCCAGTGAAATTGCCTGACATTGTAGTGTTTATTAAGGGCCAAAAAAAGAAGTGCTGTTACCCAAAATGGACAAAGAAGTGAGATTCAGTGTACGCTATCTGAATGTTTGCAGTGTGACTTAGAAGAGCTCTCAAAAAATTTAAATCTTTCATCCCTTGAGATGCATAATAAACTTTGTCAGGTAACCAGTTTGTTGCCATCCTTTCCAAAACTGTGTTACACAGGCCTGCAGATTTGCAGGCCCTTGTCAGTAAAACAGCATTTCTGCCGTTTGGAAATGCTTAATAATCTCCCAACATCTGTGCTTGCTTTGATTTCCTCCACACACACACCCCCACACGTTTGTGCCTCTCAATTTTAGTTCCCATTACTTTTGTTTGCCTGGGTCAGCTTTCACTAGTAAAAACACAAACAACTGATTCTATTTGCCAGACACCAAGTTTCTTTTTTTCCAAATATTTTTATTCAGCAGCATTATTTATACACTTAGGAGTTTTCTTCATGGCCTGGCAACTTGCTGAGCTTAAGTTCTTTCACTGAGCTCTGTGTTCTGCTCCAATGGTGAAATCAGGTCTTTTTGCCGGTGATTTTTTTTTTTTTTTCTTGAAAGAGTTGCCACTGAGGGAATTGACACATTTGTTCACAGTTGATTGTGCCACTGCAACCTGACAACTATCACCTGAGCTCCACGTCACAGTGGTGCGTTGCGTAGGTCTGGACGGGTAGGTGATTTTACCCTGTGTGTTAGCTGCTGTCTTGCACTCCAGTACCTACGTATTCACCTGGGGGTAGCTGTAATGTTCCTTCTGTGTGGCTTTCCAAACACGATTCATTAGTAGCCCAGAGCAGTGGTGTCTGAATCTACAACCAGCCTGCCTGCAGCTGTGCTTTTTGCGGAGATACTTGGACTGTGCTGTTACTCTTCAGTGTAAGCATCCTGAAAGTCAAGGAAAGCTCATGGTTTCATCATCTGATGCTTTTGGTGGATACATAGGGGTACTTAGCATTGTGGCGTTCTTCATTCTGATTGCTGAGAGGATCTCTATGTGTGAGCTAAAAGTAAATGTGTCATTCATTTATTAACTTCCTTGCAGGCAGTGGTATGATAGCTTGTGTTTTATGTGGCCAAATGAACTTGGGCACTGAAAACCATTGGTTTTTTCTTCCCTCTCGTTTTCCTCTTAACACTACTTTGCCTACAGCTATTTTGTTTCAAGCTATTAGAGGTGTCTACTTCAAGGCAAACTAGTCTATTACATATTCAGTAGCATTCAAAGCAAAGACTAAGATACTGTATAAAGAGATGAATAACATTGTCAAGGAACAAAAGTTGGCTGCGGTGGTCTCTTAGGAAACTCTGAAGTTCGGAGATGAGGTGTCTGCAATTACACGTAGATTGTGAAGTTAGTGACATTGGAAATGGGCCTCTGGTAAACCAGTCACTCAAATGATCATGCTATAAAATGTTTATAATCCTTGAAAGCAAACTACTTTAGTACTGCCTTATGGTTGGTTTTGTAAATTTTGTGCTATCAGTTAAAGCTCAGAAAAGTGTCATGGCTCTCTAACTTGAAGCAAAGCTGGATTTCCAACTATTCAAATGTGGTCAGTTATTGCCTTGACACATTCACAGTAGGAGACAGGTAAAAAGAAAGGAAAAGATAACCTGTTTCTAATTTGGTTATTTCAGGTTTTAATGTATTACTTCTTATTCCGATCACGGTAAGAATTCTTGTATCAAACGGTGAAAGTGTCAGACCAGGTGGAGCAGAAATTATGACAGTGAGAAACTGATTTCTCTAGTTGCCTTGAAATGGCAGCTGGGGGAATGACAGGCTTCAGAATGAGGAGCATATCTATAGTGCCTGACTTGAATTGTTCTAAACAAGGTATTGAGCAGAATTCTCTCAGGTACAAGCTAATAATTTGAAAATTTCTTGGAGTATGGTATGTTTTGCTTAACTGACTGCAGTCAGAATTACTGAGCATGAATTGTGCATGGACCGGTTCTGTCTTTGAGATATTAATAATTTTTGTGATCTTCCCAACCCTTTACACACAAAACATTTTTTTTGCAAAGTACAGAAATAATTTTATCAGCACTAATTCATTTTGCTGTTTTATGTGAAGTTGTAATCTGAACAGCACAGTTCAGGGATGAAAGTGACACTAAAACTTAACTTTGAATGTCCGTAGTTCCTGACTGTATTTTCACATTTATTCTTTTTTAAATAAAAGGGATGAACAGATGAAAAGATACCTGATAGTACCCATTTTTTAGAACACGTTTCTTCTAAAAACTAAAGATGAAGACTTCAGAACTATGTCCTAGTTAAGATGTCAGTCTTAGCATCCGTATACCAACTTGCATATGTATCTTTGGGGAACTGTATAGGCCTCCATTAAATACCACTAGATGCATGTTTTTGAAAATGTCAGCCTTACTTACACACACTTTACATAATTCTGATGCAGCACTATCAGATTTTAAAGCATTCGTGGGAGGTTAGATTGTTATTGATTTAACAACTACTTTCTTAAGATGGATGTATTTCTCGTGCACTTTCATGAGTCAAAAAATGTAAGATGATTGTTAGTTATTATTTTCCTTGCTGTTGTACTCGTTATCCAGCATTTCTGCCAAAAAACTGTTGTATAGTGGCAAGACCACCGAGGTCTGTTTAGTATAAAGGACTAGAGATGCTTGTGTGTTGTCCACACTTACAGGACTTTCTCAAATCAAAAATTTGTGTGCAACTGAAAACTGAACACTGTTCTTTGTTTACCTTTGATTTCAGAGTGTCAATAGTATACCGTGTCCTGTGACTTCAGTCAGAACTTTACCCACCTTAGAAGTTAAACAAGCAGAAAGGCCTTCAAGCAAAAGCAAAGAGCCTCCTAGGGATGAAGAAAAAGAAAAGAAAAGAAAAAAACACAAGAAAAGATCTCGGACAAGATCTCGGTCACCATTCAAGTATCATTCGTCATCTAAATCCAGATCTAGATCACATTCAAAAGCAAAGCACTCACTTCCCACTGCCTATAGAACTGTCAGGCATTCAAGGTGGGTTTGGAAAACAAACACATTCTTTAGAGTTCTGTGGGGGCTAACACTTAAAATGTTTTTGCACTTCTTCCATTATATAAGCATCTTCATACCCATTACAAAGGCTACAGTCATGTTGAAGACAGTAAATAAATATCATCAAATGTGGAATGTCTTAGAAAATAGTTTTAACGAAATAGTTAATAATTATTTTCTAATTACGTAGTGCAAAATTTGTACCAGTAAATGCTTTTTCACTCTGGTCTGTGAAATACTTGGCAATACTATGTAGGGATGTGATTATAGCAGGAAGAGCACTTGGTAATAAGTCTGTGGCTGTTGCTGGAGTAAAGTAACCAGACAATATTAAGATACAAAATAGAGATAGAGAACCGTGTGGTTGAACAGCAAAGCTTAGAAGGAAAGCAAGCAGTTGGGTAGCATGTGAAAAAATGATGGATGAATAGCAAGAGAGATATGACAGAAATCCAAGAAGGGTGAAAACAGAGTCGATGAGGAAGGGAGACTGTAAAAGAATGTAGCCCAGTGCAGTTAACTCTAATCATTAATGTGATTAAATTCATTGTATTAATTATCCAGCTATAAGATGATATATTTTGTGTTATATTAATACTGTTAATTACATCTAAGACATTTGTGTCTAGGCATCTTTAAAGTTTCCTGTCTAAAATCTGTCATATCCAAGTGCCATGCCACATAGCAGTAATTGCGGCCAGTAGGAAGGGCTGATTCTTGAGGTTGCGTTCTCTGGATCATGCTACAGAACAGTGTTTAAGTAACTTGTAGTTCAAATGAATTGTGCACATAAATACTACCACAGTTATGTATGTATGTGACGCATGCAAAATCGTATATTCCTTTATCTTCGTGGCCATGCCTGTGACTTATGCTTCTTCCTGAAAAACAGCTTCTAGCCCTTTACAGCGGTGTGACAAAACTTCTTATATTTTCCTTGTGCATTTTTTTGTTTGTTAAACGAAAGTGTCTAACCACACTAATATGAATAAGTGTTAACATGTTACAACTTGTTATTTTATACTAGATTTTTAAGGTTAAATACAATACTTGATGAAAACATCTCTGCTATTCAGAGATGCAAGGAATTAAATGAACGTAACTTGGGCTGAAATCCATCTGATCTGCTGCTTGTTAGACTGCCTTTGGCAACAGGTGGTCACAATGCTTTATGTCACAAGGCACATTCCAAAATACTGTGTGCCATTCCTTTTCTGTGCTTTCAAGCGTGTAAAGGGAATGATGCTGAATGCAGCTTTCCTTGTTTAAGAAGTGAACGCAAGTCCTCTCAGAATTAAGGATATCTTGAGGAAAAGTCTCAGGTGAATCACTCATCTTTTCAACTCCCTGTCAAGCTGTATCTTCACTTGAACCTCCCGTGTTACTTCACCCAAGCTGTTGCATATATTCATCCTTTTTTTTTTTTTTTTTTTTTTACTGATATATGGTAAAACCAAGGAGAAACATCACAGTAATGCTAAAAAAAAATTAAATCATCTTCTGTGGTACCTCGAAAAGGACAAAGAATCATCTGAGAAGATTCTTACCAGTACTTGGGTATGCTGCTCAATAGGATAAAAATAATCCTTCATGTTGCATGAGCTCACGGTGGGCAGTAACCAAATTAATGGGAACTTGCAAGTTCAGTTTGATATATACTGAGATTTGCCTTCAGATGACTTCAGGGAGATAAGTTATCTGGTCCTTTATGGAGACTTCCACCGACCGGTCTACATTTGGTTCTGTTGGTGAAAAGACAGTCTGCTGAAGTCTACCACATACATAGTGGATAGCCTCATTATTTTGGGGGTTTTTTTGGTGGCCGTAGTTCAGCTGGTGGAGAAATTACACAAAAATCACCAAGAATAGTTAATCTACTGGAGCTAATCTTTGTGTGCCGTCCTGAGCGTGCCTCCTGGTGCAAATCAAACAACAGACTTGTAAAAGCCATAACATCATGAGTCAACACACCACCTGATTAAATCTGGTTGGATATTTCCAAGATCATCTGTTGAATTCTACAACCTGAGAAGTCCAATAAGCTTGATGCTGGATAGCTGAATTTTAAAATTGTTTCAGAACAACTGCACTGAAAACATTTTGCACATTATAAAACTTGACAGAGGTTAGAGCTGAACAGGGGAGGGCTTTCCATTCAGCCTGTCTTTATGTTCTGTGAGTACCAGTTTAAGCAAAGGTTTCTGGAGGGTCTCTCTCCCATTCAGAAACCTATTGTTTTGGGGAACTTAAGGCAGTAACATCAGTGCTGAGTGGGTGCCTCTTCCCTTTGAGCTTTCTGCAGGCTGTACAAAATGCTTTTAGTAGCAATTATATCAGGTGGGAGATCTCTTAGAAATCTGAATGTACATTCCTATCTATAGCAAGAACATGGCTACATCTAAAGTTCTGCCCAAGGACCTCTTGTAATTCAACTGTAATGAATACCTTTCTCCTGCATCTGATACTTAATATCATGACTGTATTGGTTTACTTTAATATAGTCAGTAAAGACAATTCTTATGCAGGATGCATCAAGTGTCTCCTCATCTGGAACATGATGATGTTGTACTGTTCGGCCTCAGCTAGAGTACTGTGTCCAGTTTTGTGCATCCTTTAGAAGGAATTAGACCAGCTGGAGGAATTTTAGAGGAAATCATCAAAAATTTTCAGAATTTTAAAAAAGAGAGTGTTGGAATGACTGGGAAGACTAAAGGAAGACGAAATGAGTGTCCATATATGCCAAAACAGAGAGAATAGGACATTCCTCTTTAGTCCTTGGGGTTTAGACAATAAGTAACGGATTTAAACTGATAACAGAGAGGCTAGAAAGCTTTTCATAGTGTCTCAGTGGTAAAGGCAGTTAATACAGCTTGTGAACACTCTGTTGTGGGAAATTTCTACATCAAGAACTGTAGTTTGGAGAATATTGAATGGTCTTATTTCTTGAAGTCTTTTCTAGCTCTGTCTTTCTAATTAGGGTCCATGTGGTCTGAAATTGTACAAGAAATGGTGATGATTGAAGGTTTGCTTTATTGAAGGTGTTTGCTATGCCTTAACATACTCAATGTATTTCCAAAATTAAAGCTCTTGCTCCTGAAACCAGAAAATTTGTGTGGTAATCAAGAGTGGGAGGCTGATTCATAACCCAGTCAGATACTGATGTGTTTTGTCTCTCAAATGTTTAGGCAAAAATAATGCCTTGTCTTAGTAATTGCCAAAAAAAGGCAAATGTTGTTGCCTAGCTAAAAGATGGCTGTTTTTCTTTCTTTTTTAATTTATTTATATATTTAGTGTTGATTCATAAAAAAGTATTCCCATACAGTGTCTCAACTCATTCAAAACATGGCACTTTTCACATCTCTCTGCTCATCAGTTTTCCCAGTGCTTCACCTAGAACAGTATTTTTTTCCTAGATTCCCAAAACATGGGATGTTACAGCTTAGTGCTGAATGAATAGTTACGTGAAGAGTCACATCCTCCTGGGATGAAGTGTAAACTATCTGTAGAGGTTAATGGGTTCATCTTGTATTAAGTGGATGGCGCTTAGAGATAGTCTTCATTGTGTGGACATTGATGCTAAATTATACTAGAGCATCCTTATTTGAGTAACTGTGCTTTATTTGAATGTCTCAGTCTAATGTTGTATGTTTGAGGTTTTGTTGCCTTATTTTATTCTGTTCAAAATGTATATCTAACCTACAAAACACAATATAAAGTGATTACTGATGCATTATTTTATGTCAAGAGTGGACTGAAAAAAGTTGGAATTTTCCCTTTCTGTAGTAATTACTGCTCCCATTCCTGTTACCAAATAATTTAGAATAACAAACAAGATCTTTTTCTAAATAAACTTGCATAGCTTTCTTAGAGAGTAGCTTATTAGGTTTGAAGTATCTGCACAGTGAAAATAAGTATTTTGATTTTGAAGTTACTTAACCTATTATATTTAAATTAACTCTGTCAGCCAAAAGAAGAGCTATGCTTATTTCATAATTTTTCTTTAGACTATATTGCATTCAGATGATAATAAATTGTAATTTCTGAATTGTAATAATGACTACTCAACGCACGCCCTGTATTTGGGGAACGATCTTAAAGCCTTAGATTTTGTGAGGTTTCTGTATAGACGTTAGTTGAGCTTCTGTTTAAAACCACTTTGAGTAGTTACTATTTAATGGTATAAGTTGTTTCAAAAAGTAAGATTAAAAATCAGCTTTACCATATAACTTACTGTGAAAAGTGAATAAGGAATGAGATGTGGGAAGTGAAGTTAAACAGAGGTATTTGCAGTAACGTTCTTTGCTCTTTATGCAAGTGATGTTCAATAGACTTTTCAAGCTCTTCCTTTTTGGTTTGTGTATCTTCCCCCACCCCCCCGAAAATGCATATTGTTCTTAGAAACCCTACATGAACTTTGCAATATACTTCTCTGTATACCTTTTCATATCACTTGTTTATCATTTATTTTTGCACTGGTAGAGGTCTAGAGGCTCTGCTTCATTTAAAAATAGTCTTTGGTGATAAGATACAATTTTTGTACTGTTGCATTTTTTTTATATTTTCTAGTGCATCTTCAGCAGTATTAAAGTTGAAAACTTGTTCAAGTAACATGAAGTTGATTCAAAGCATGTTTTGATACTCATTTTTCTGGGTAGCACAACCAAACCTGTTTTACAGCAACAAGTTTAAAAAATTGTAGCTACGTAAGGAACCCAGCTATATTGGCTTAATTGTGGCATGCGGCATGCAATTCTCTGTATAAATGCATGTTATTTTCTGGGACAAAATTTTGGTACCAAAATTAGGCCCATAATGCTCCTGGTATCATACAGTTTTAATTCTAGACCAACATGACTGATTAAAGTTAAACAAAAGTCATGGAAACAGTAAACCATGTCCAAAAGTGCTCTAAGGTATTGCAGCGTGGATTGCTTTGGAGCTGTTAGTCCCAAAGAGATAATTAGTTATTACAAATAAGTACTTAATGTCAAAGATGGGGCACATCTGTTAAATCTGTCTTGGAAGACAAACAGCCTTTGGTACCTTTCGGTCATTGGTGTCTTTTTTTTCTAATCGACTTCAAAGCACCATTAAAAAGTTTGATGGGAAATGTAGCCGACAGCAGTGCTCTTTAAAGAAGTGCAGGCTGTCAGTCACTGGAGTTCCAGTGCGCCGCTCTAGCTCAGCATTTGGGTTCCACAGCTGCTTGGCAGTGAGTGTAAATAATGACGGTGTTCATCTGAATCTCTCTTTTCTACCAGTAGATCTTTGTAGTATATGATCTAAGCTAATGACGTATTTGTATGTGTGAGTGTGGTTTGTGTATGTATGCGAGAGGAGAGGAAGGGAAGCAGAAGCACCTGTTACGTACTGAATGATTTCGTGATTTAGCTAGGTGAAATTTGGATGTTCGTTTTGAACTGGAGTAGAGATGGAAAGTCTAAACTTCTCTTTGATATTGATCATTTTACTTTATAGTCTCTAGTAATGGAGTAGTACTAAGCCACATAATTTATTCAGTTAATTAATTAATTACTAATTAAGTAATTAGTAGTAGCATACTTTATTAACAGGTTACTTTTCAATAAGTTTGGATAGAGTACACCTCTGCGTGTGTTTGTGTGAGACTTTCTGCCTCAATGTTGGCAATTTAAGAGACTTGCATGTAGCTGTTCTTTGTAAAAATGGTTGTTTGGGCTTTTTCTTCTCCTGAACTGATTTTCTTATTACTGGGGCAGTGTCTATTCATGTAGTTTTAATTCCTATTTTGTAATGAGACATGCCAAGCTTCATAACCCTTTGAACTTTTGAGACCCTAATAAACAGAAGTGACAGTGACTTTAAAGGAATAGAGTGCCATTTGAAACAACAGCCTAATGAAAGTAATAATTGGTGTATTGCAGTGAAACTGTTAAGCTGGTTTTAATTGTTTGAAGCTAATGGCCAAAGTTCTTAACATTTGGTGATTGGAAGAATGTTGTAGAACCACAACCGTCAGTTCATAAAAATGAAGCTAATGCCTTTTTCTTTCTGATTGTTTGGACTTTTTTTAGGCTGGTCCATATAGGCATGTTTCACTAAGGTTCAGCTTTTGGTTAAGGGACTGAGCCTTTTCAGGATTCTAGTTAATACCAAAACTAGCACATTTTATTCTGAATGTGAAGTGTGTGCCTCCGTATCACAGACTCACAGCATCCACAGGGACACTGAGCATGGAGCCGAGTCTGAGCAGCTCATCAATGGCAGCAGCAACAGAGCGGGAAAATTATCAGGCAACTTCGACAACGAAAAGATTTGACTGCTGGAGCTCTTTTGAGGGAAATCCTGGTAAAATGTCAAGGTGTCTGACTGACCCCAAACTTTATAATCTGTTGGGTTTTTTGCTTTTTTAATCCTTCTGAATGGCCTGGTAAAGATCAGATTTCTAAGTGACAAAGCAGTTAATTTGCAACACTTAACTGCCGTTGTGATTACTTTTTTTTTTCATTTTCAGTTATCTCTTTTGTCGTAGGTGTAAGAGGAATGGCTCAGGAGTGTGTGTGTATATATTACAGATGTTGTGAGTCTGCAGAAGATCAGTGATTTCACAAATTGCTTGTCTTTTAGTCACTGCAAATTAGGTATTTTCAAGAACATGAATGTTTGGTATACATGGAATGACATACCCATAGTAAACAAATAAGAAAGGTTTTAAAATAAATAAGCAAATAGAAGTAAAATTATTAGAACTATATATTGTAGTTAGGACAAAACTAACTGTTACTGTCAGGAATTTTGGGCGGATTTGGGGTTTGGTTTTTTTACTTTCTTTTTTCAAAGCTGGGTCCCTGCGTTGCCCCCTTCTCCACCTTCCCCCTTCCCCTCCATCTCTCGGGACTTTTCTCGTTCCATTTATTTTGTTACTAAGAAATACTCAGGTTTCGCTGGCACATCCACTTAATTATAAATCCTAGAAAGAAAGAGTTAAGCTCTTAAGTTGATCTCTGATCTTAACTGGGCATGCTTTCTTTTCTCCCTCTTGAGCTCTTTCTCTCTATCACTTTTCTATGAAAAATATCTCAAGTCAAAGTGCAAGTGCCAAACAATGCCGATCATGGGTTGTTGGTCACTTGCACAGGTGAAAATATTGGCTGTGCTAGGATTATTCTGCAGCTTCAGGGACAAAATTTCCTGGACTTGTCAGTGTTGGAGATGTACTGAAAACAAAAACTTGTATTTATCTCTGTGATGCAGGAGTTCTAAAAACATACCACTAATTTGAGAAGACAAGGTCAGCCTGACAATCCCAGGCTTTGAGCCAAATTGGACTTCTGCATACCAATGTTAGTAAACTCTGTTGCCACAAAAGGTGACTGGACTAAAGTAATACTTTCCTGCCTGCTAATACAGAAGTTTACATTAGCACACAATACCAAAAAATCATTGGGTAAGAAATTTTTATGCTGCTGACAAGTCTTGGAGACTAAATAACCCATGTTGGTAAAAAATAAGCATTTGAAAGGTGTTATATTTGCATCTGACAGCACAATTCCACTGAAATAAAAGTAATGAAATAAGTAATGTAAAGCAAACTTCTGATGTTTTTTTTTCCTGCTCAGGTCACGATCGAGGTCACCTAGGAGAAGGGCTCACACACCAGAAAGGCGGAGAGATGAAAGAAGTGTTCCAACAGCTTATCGCATTAGTAATAGTCCTGGAAATAGTAGGAAACGCCCACGTTCCAAGTAAGTAACCTGGTCCTGGAGAAGGTTATGTCCTGGCACCGTAAGAGACTTTAAACATTGCCTGATGTGTTGTATACTCCTCAGGTAGAACATGGGGGGGGGTTATGTTCTGGAGCTTTATTTTAATAGACAAATATTTCTGTGGAGAAAAAAAAGAAAAAATAGATGCACTCATTCCTATTCCTCCACTCTTGCATATGTTTGAATGCTAAATGTACAACCAAATCAGTAAACTTAATACGCTACAATCTTCTAGTTGTGAGAGTTCAGTTTTTATTTCATATTTCTTTCTTGTTGGGTCATTTTCTCATGCTCTGCTTGTGCAAGCTATATGACCTCTGCACAGCTCTGCACAGAGGTCATATAGGGGTATTATGTTATACCTACTGGTATTGCGTGACATCTCATCATATCTGCAACAATAAGGGGAAACTCCAGTTTAGCAAACAGTGTGCGTTACATTTAGCAATTATTTCACTGGCAGAGTGGCATGTGAAATATGAATCAGGAGGTGCCTCTTTTGAGAGCACCTTGCATATAGTCTCTCTGAACCTATTATAATCAAAATAGCTTACCAACCATTATTTCAGCTCACCAACTGTAGAAGAAAAACATCTCCAAAATGTGGGCCCAGAAGGCTTTGAAGTGTTTTGTGTATCTAATGTTTTGTGGCATGTTGTGTCTCCAACATGTAAGGAGGTGAAAATTTTTCATGTTTGTGTATGTACACCTAAAGAGTACACAAAACCCAACACGCTGAAGTTAATAAACTGAGCATACAGAATTTTCTCCTCATCAGTGAAGATTTAGTCTTAAACCTGTTTCTCCATCTCTCTCGTGGAATGAAAAGCGGAGAGATCACTTTCAACTTTATGATTATTTAAAAATTTCTATTGTTTCTTAAGATTTCTTTCCATCTCTTGACAGCCTCTAATTAATTGATGTGTGGTAATGTATAATTGAGAACTTAATCAGTATACTTCAACTGATTCAGTTTTTTGCATTCATCAACTCAAGATAATAAGCTTCTGTGGAATTTGGCATGCAGATTTGGTTAAGCAGAAAAGATATGGAAGCTTAAGATGTTTTTCTTCCTATAAACACACACCAGAATTTTTTCACAGCCCTGTGCTATATTTAATGCAGTGTTGGTGTGTCTGCTGCTTGACCATTCAGCATTTTAAGCTATAAATTCTTTTTAGAATTATGCCACTCCGAGTAGTAAATTATGATGACCATTGTGAAACAAACTAGATTCCACTTTAAACAATATTGTTTATGCAGGTGGAAATTGTAAATTTTTGTTAGGCCTCAAACAGGAAAAAGAACACTACACAATAAAATATGGCAGTACATGCAAAAAGTGTAGACTAAAGAATATTGTAATTAAATATAGATGAGGATATTTAGCAGCTCTGATTGCAGAAAGCTTACTGTTTCAGCCCTGTTAGGACTGAGATATCAAATTTTCAGGTACAGATGTAGGTGCTGTGATGGCCCAGTTTTCATCTTCAAATACACAGTGGGTTCTTTGCAATGGTGTAATGGAAGCAAGGTTTGGGTGCAAGGTTTGTTAAAAGCTAATGAGTTTACTTGGGCTTTCTATGAGTGACTAATGTATATTTTGCCTGATAGCTGAGAGCAGGTTTCAATCTTACATGGCAGCAGTCAGCTGAGTGGTTTTTATTAACCATAGTTATGCTAAGAAATAGGCAATCTTTGAAATCCAGTTCTGTCAGAGGACTTCAAAATTAGAATTAATAAATACTGCAATGTTTTAAACTTGCTTGGGGCATTAATCTGATATCAGTTGTGATGCTGAATAGCTAGCATTGCTTGTAAATTTTTAGGGATGTTTCCAGAAGAAAATATGTAAGAACTAGTAAGCTATGCTTTACTTTGTCTTATTTGGGAATTACTGGCTCACTGCTGGTAGAATAAGGTGTACTTCAGAATAAATAAAACAATTGGGTTTTTTTTCTGCTTATCCTGTACCTCAGTTGCCATCACACTCACTTTAAAAAGAAGTCTAACATAAATTAATGTTTTAATCTAACTGCAGTGACAGAAACATTACTTTCCACAGAGAATATGCATAGTTCTTTTAGGCTAGCTTTTGTACCTAGAAAAATACTAAAAAATAAGGCTAATTTTATCAAATGGACTGTTCTAAAAGTAGAAAATTGATAGACACTTTCATTCAGCTGTTACAATGTTTGTTCATCATAATGCGAGATGAAAAACACTGAAGCAGCTTACTGTAAAATACTCTTCTTGCATGATGAATGTTTGCTGAGATTTTCAAGTTAAGTATGAAATATGTTCACAGCTTGATTACATTATGATGTTTTAAGAAACTGAGCAATTACAGTACATAATTAGCTAGTCAAGGAATAACCAACTTTGTAGCTGATGTTTTTTGCATACTCATGAAAATGTTAGAGGCCAGTAGAGCTGTGGGGTTTTTTCTACTGCCACCTAATGATTATGCAAGAAAACCGTAAGAAGGTTTTGCAATTTTAAGTCTTGACTGTTAAATTCTATGTAAAAAAATCAGATATTTTTATGATAAATTCTAAGCATCCGAGGTGTACAGTATTTATATGGGAATGTAGCATGTTATAGTGCAGCTGCTTTAAAAGCAGCAGATTCCTAAGAAAATCAAAATAAAAGAACCAATAACGTGATGCTCAAAAGACGGCTCAAAGTTTTACAGTGTTTTAAGGTGTTCTAGAAGCTTCAACAACATTCTTCTGAATAGACTTCTAGCAGTGCATGCTAGAGAGAGATGCCTGCAATGAGGTATCGCCTAACTCTAATTAAGGCATTACTCTAGTAATTCTAATTACAGTAATATCAATACTGCTATGTAAATCATACCAACATAAATTCATAGCCATGTATAAAGACTTTGGTAGTTCCGTCTCTGGTATATTACTAATTGAATTGTCTTTGAGCTTCATATTACACATGAGGAGACTACCTCTCTTTTCTCCTTCTGTCAATAATGAGTGCATCAGGTACCTGTAAGTCCTTTGTTCCAGCTCTCAGAGTAACAAGCATTTGTGTATCGAATTTCCAAGTCATAAATGGTTTGCACTTAAAGCATGTTGCTAGGTCTAGGTTTGTTTGAGTGGCATACAAGAGCTTGTTTATAATTTTGAGCCTGCGGTTTGTTGCATATAGATTGGATCACAAAGGAAGGGGTAATTTCTTTTAAAAAGCAAACAAACAAACCATGGATTTGCCTCATAGATCTTTTGCATACCTATGATTCCATGGTTTGTTCATTTATGAACTAGGAAAATTGTAAGGTATATAAACTCTTAGATTTCTCATTATATTCTAAGTGTCTGATGTTGTTTGGGAAGGAACTTCCCTCTAGCAAAGTTATTCTGCAAACCTCCAATAAAAGTCTTGTCATTGTCATCCTTCAACCTGTCAAATACTGGCCAGTAATTCCTGTGTACCCGTAAGCAGCATTCCAAGTGAGAACCTCAGGTACTAGTAGTTGCCTAATGTAATATGTTAAAAAGAGCTTCTGAGAAAGTATTTTGCACAACCATAGAAGTACAGCATTGGGGTAAGACTCTAATGCCTGCTGAATGCATGAGAAATATCCTGTGGAAGAGGGCTACATAAGCTTTTAGTAGTGTGAAAAGGAACTTCAACCGAGCTAGTGTAATACTGCTTTAAATACCCTTCAATAAAATATTTTCTTCTCTCAGAAGTCCCCACGAAAAGAAGAAGAAGAGGCGGTCTAGATCACGTACCAAGTCCAAAGCTAGGTCTCCTTCACCATCCATGTCACCAGGCAAACCATCCACACACAAAAATTCTGTACATTCAACTAGTGTCTCTCCTGTGGAGAGCAGGGAATCCAGCCAGGAACGCTCCAGGTAATATGCTCTTTTACTGTAATACTGCAGTGCTGATGTCTCTTGACTGTGAGTGTGTCTTTTGACCTAACTTGTATGGTGAGGAGCTCTGTGTTTGTGTAATGTGTGCATATTAAAAGTAGAAGATGCTGGGAGGACAGTACTGTGTGCATCAGTCTAATGGGGACTTTGGATCTCTGTTACCTACTGAAGTAAATGTCTCGACATACTCTGCACCAGTTTTGCTGTAAGAAAATTCTGCAACCTAATTCTAAGTTAGAAATTGGAAACTCACTGAATTCTCTTTGAAGTAGAATTTTAATAGAGTGGTTTGAATTGTGTGTGCAAGATTCATAATTAAATTATTTCTACAGATTATAGAACAGTCATGTTGTTCATATAGAACAGGCTGTTGTTCAGATTTCTCTGTATCAGTTGTACAAGTGACTCGTCTGACTGTGGCTTCTAAGTTGAATGAGAGAACTGTTGACTGGCATATGAGAGACTCTTACAATAAAACCCGAAATCGTGATGGTGAGTGAAATGCATTTTTAAAACTTCTACTATAAATTTCTAATTCTAATTTTACTTTTTTAGGGGAGTTTCTCAGGAAAAAGATGGCCAAATCTCTTCAGCAATTGTGTCTTCAGTGCAGAGTAAAATCACTCAGGTAAAAATAAACAAATTCAGAGTATGTTGCCTAATTAAGTGTGTCCATCATATTGTTTTCTTCTCTTACTACCTTGTACAGTTCTGAGCTTTTCATATGATGTAGAGACATGTTCATTGTCATTCTTAATCTGTTTGCTTATGAGAAAAACCAATTTCGTTGCTTCTCTAGCTACTGCCCTTTCAAGTTTAACCAAGCCTCTAAAGACCAAGCTAAATTCATTATACTTCAGTATATCCACTGTTAAGGTATGAAAGTCCACATTATGCTACAGTACCCCACTTACCAATAGCAGATATTACTGAGAGCCCATCTCACCATGTAGTGCTATTAACAAGTTTGGTGAAAGAAAGAAGGAAGGAGAAATACCTCGGCTAAGGCTAAGTTTGTAGTGTTGGCAGTAGAGGAAAAATACGTTCTCTTGCAAACTGCAGTGTGTGCTTTGCATTAAGCAGTATCTTCAACTCACTTACCTTACCTTTGTTGCTGTTTATGTCTCTGAACTATTGTTGTTATGATTTCATTGATACATTAAAGTTTGCTGTGAATCAAGGCATATCAGGTATGTGTCTCTATATGCTGTGCAATAATCTAAATGCATTCAGCTTCCCTAATGCAGTTTTAAGATACCCAACCTCTGTAAGATTAATTCCATTCCTTTTTGAAAAGCTACTGCGTGGTATCGCTCCTTAAAATTTTTAATTTCAGTCATCCTCTTAGAGTCTTCATGCATATTTAACTTTCTTTCAATTGAATATGCCAAGTTTAGAGGAGGAAAGCTCTTAATTATGCTTTGGAAAATTTACAATATAAAATGAGAGTTGCTTTTTATACTCTCATTTTTTTCATTGGCTAGATTATTCTTTCAATAAATTAATAATGTTAAAAGATTTAGTTCCGCTAGGGAAATAGTGGTAGTTGGGAATTAGTACTAGTAGACTAGTACCTTACATACCATGTTTGATCTGTTTTCGATGAGAAACCCAAACCAAGAAAATAGAAAATAGCAAGTATAGGCGCTGGAGAAAGGAAAGAGAGTATGAATGCCACAGCAAATCTTAGGCTACCAAAAAATGCATGGAAATTCCTGGTATGAGAAATGAGATACAGACTACATCATGGGCTTCAAAGCAGGGTAAACATCCCACTCTTTAAAAACATATACCCTTCAGACAAAGGTAATTGGCTTGTGCATTTCTTGGGTTAAATATTGCTTATGGCATAGCATTTGCTAGTTAAGTATTAGTCTGCTTGCCTGAAGTGCAGCTGTAAGAGGAGGAAAGATTACTATATTAAAATACAGTTCTTGCTTACTATTTGCAAAAAGTAAAAGAGGAATAAAACTTTTGTGAATCTGCAAGATGTTTCCCAATGTAGATTAGTTTAGCATCTTTATCTTTAAGGGCCCAAAGAAATGTAATTACCTAATTATTAGTAAGATTATTTTGCTGTCAATGTACTGACTGACCCTGACCAATTCAGTATCTTTTCTCATTCAGATCCTTCCATCTGTAAAGTGGAATGATGATGTTGAATTCCTCTGTGAAGTGTTCTGAGAGCTTCACATGACAAATGCTTTAAAACAACTAAGGATTTTAATTTGTTTATATTACATTTATGAAGAAATGTTTCAAGTAGCTTTACTTCATTACTGATACACGCTTTATATTTTGTGATCATTTTTTTGCAACCCAATTATTTGATGTCTTTTGCATGAAATTTCATTTCCTTCTGTAATGCTGTTCCTACTGGATACTCAGACAAGACTGAGAGTTGCTATTTGATTTCACAACAGTCTTAATGTTTCAGTCACTCTGTCAGAGGTGAAAATACTGCTGCTATGTAAATTTTTGGTTCAGGTTTACAAAGCAAACAGAAAAAAAGCTTTCTGTTACCGAGTAATTGTTAGCACTCTCTTCTTACCAACTGTCTCTTTTTTTCTTTTTTCTTTTTTAAACCTTCAGTGGTTCGTAGTTTTGTGTTCATTACAGCTTTTGTGAAGATACGGTCATCATTTCTTTCCGTTTCAGTTGACGTGATTTCTGTGTTTTGTTGTGTAGAAACTGCTCTAAATATTTATGCAGAGCACTTTGTTGCGTTGTAGTAAAGGCAGACTTCAGTTGCTGTCACAGGAACTTTCTCCAAATTATTTCACTCATTTTGCTAGGGACTGTTAATACCTAATGATCATGAATCTAAGTATTGTATGTGACTGGAGCATAAGCTAACCCTTTCATGCAGGTTTTTTACAATCACATGCTTTAGCTCTGTTCAAAGCCCAGACATGTCTGATGGTTTTCCTTTTATTTGCTACAGGATCTTATGGCCAAAGTGAGAGCAATGCTTGCAGCTTCCAAAAACATACAAACTAGTGCCTCCTGAGACCTGTTGAACTGACCATCAAGAAAATGTGTGGAAAAAGAACAATATAAAAAAACCTGCCTCATCTCAAATGTACAGCTGAGCTTAGCTCACTTGGTTCACAACTCGTCTGATATTACCAGAACTCAAGGAGCTAAAACCTATCTTTCTGTACAGACGTGTCTCCTTGAAATTTCATTAAACTTTTTCAGCCAGAATATCTTTGGGAAGTTTTTGGTTTTTGTAAATTGATTTTTTGACTAATTCTTCAGTAACATTTTATGATCAGCAGTCTATATGTGTATATTTGTAAATACCATGTTTCTGTGAAAGAAGTATTACACAATAATAAAGAAGGAAACATCTTTCATTAGCTAGTGTTTTTGTGGAGTCCTTATTTGTTTGCGGTTGACTTGTTACAAATGAATTTTCTTTTTCTTTTGTACTTTCTGCTTTTTAAAATAACAACTGTCTGGCCTGCCTGACCACCTTAAGCTGAGAAATACTTTTTCTCTTCATGCACAGAACGATCTAAGAAGAATATTTGTTTGCTTGGATGTTAGTAGTGGACAGTTTTCAGACAAGGGACATGATTTTCTGTCCATCATTTAGAAAGACCTCTGAGCCTCCATTTGAAGAGTCGACCCTTTGAAGTCAATAACTAATGGTCAGTAGCCCCTTTGTCTTAATGTGCCTTGTTCTCTCTACTTAGCTGCAGAAGAGAGAGTATATTTTTGTGGTCATTCAACAGGCATACTTTACAGAAATCCAGCATTCTTTTGATTTGACATGTTCTGTACAGTTGAGAAAGATGCTTACTACCTTACGTTTTACTGACATATACCAGTTAGCTCTTTTCAGAAAGCTTGTGGCCTCAGTATAATTGCACATTTGTTTATTATGCATTCTTTGATGTACACTGAGAGGATTTAATTTTCTGATTTGAAATATTCTTAAAATGAGTACAAAAAGACGTGTGTGAATTTCTGCCCAAGGCTGCTTTAACCGCGAGGTTTTGTAACAGTTGGTGTATTCAAAAAGTGCCCTTATTGGCAGTTACTGATTCCATAGACAGTGGAATTGGGGCTTTTAATGACCCCTGAAAAACCCTGTAATCTATAATCAGAGAGATTGTGGTTGTAGTGACTCATGTCCTAATTTCTCAAATTTTACAGAGAGTAGGTGGAGGTTGGAGCTGTATTAGAGAAATTAATGTGGTAGAGTTTAGGCTTACTCACAGACTAGTTGGTAAGTTAACTACATAGAACTACACAGATTAATGACTCCAATGCAAAATCTTTTTGTTCAAAGCAAGGGGAGGAGAAACAATGTGTTGATACAATTCAGGCTTTGAGTAGCACAGTGGTAGCTGGTATGCCACTTGCTGGTGCTCACTTGGAATGAGAGAACAATATTTAAACCATTGGAAACAATGATCAATCAGGTTTCCCTTCCGTTTTTGGCCAGCAATAATTAGCAGAGTATACATTCCTACAAACAATATAAAATGCTGTGTCTGATGGAGAGAAATTTCATTGTGCACATAAATTGTGATGAAACAGACCATCTAAATGGTAATGGAGAATCGTGTTATCCACCATTTACCTAATTATTTCAGAGTTGTTTGTAATGTTTGGACTAGGACAAAAGTAACTTTCAACCAGGGCAAAAGAGAACATTTTCTATCTAAGTATTGATGAAACAGCACTAGTGTAGAGATGGATAAAACAGGACATGAAGTAAATTTTGTAGGCAGCTGTTGTAGATTGTTGTGCAGTGTTAAATTTACAGCAGCTTTATTTTTCCCTCTTAAATGGAGTTAAAAGTCTCACCATAGTTAAGTAATTGGCAGCTTGGATGCCAGTTGTTTGTCATGTAATAGGAAAAAAGCCCAACTCTGATAAAATAGACTGGGCAGCTTGTTTTGCTGCTGCTTTGCAGATTTATTCTCTTTGGGAAGGCTGTTGCTTTAATGACTTCGTAAAATATTTTCCCTCCCTGTGAGCAAGTATTTCCCCCCCCCCTTTTTTTTCTTTTTTTTTTTTTCTTATTCCCTTTTGTGGTATGAAGTGAGATGGAGCGTTTAGCTCCAGGAAAATTTAGATTAAACTGCATTTTTATACACTCTTTATTGTTTACTGAGGCTTGTTTGCATTTAGCACTCTCTCATGGGTAATTGTATTCTACAGAATTTAAAAAGTAGTAGTGTTTTTATTGTGTTATTTTTTCTCTTTCCAACCGGAATGGACATTTTCACCATATTAAAGGGGCCTGAACTGCTTTACCAGAACAATTCCTCTGTATGTATTCACACTTAGAAATTGATGCCGCTTTGTTGGTCTGTGTTCACAGGCACTAGCGGTGTTGTAACTGCTTGTAAATACAGCATGGAGCTTGTGTTACAATCAGTACAGTTTCTAGTGTCTGGTATATCAGGAGAATGTAACCAGTATCAGGAAGGTGTCGGAAGAACTTCAAGCTGGAAAATTTTCAAATTTCTATTTTCCAGGTGTGGATTTTCAGTGCAACCCCTGGAAGAGACCTCTCTGTGGACCCAGTTATAGGACCCCGCCTAAGCACCTGAGACCACAGGCAGTAGGTTTGGGATTTGCAGAAAAGCGGAACTGGGCTGCATCTCCCACCCCATCTCCCATCCACAAAAACTGTGCGTACTCCATTCCTTGTGATGTGGCCATACAGCAAGGGGCCTAAAGAGACCCTGTATCACCTGGCCAGGATCTTGTTTCTGATGAGAAATACATGAGGTTGCTACAACGGGGAGTTAAGAAACTGGGAGATCTTCAGCTGGAAGGAAGTGGGCTTGAGGAAGGCACTGGTGGCTCTGAGTTGCCAGCAACTAGTTTTAATTTCAAATTTCTCAGTTTTGTGGGAACAATATAAAGTGAGATTGCTTTGCTTTAAATTCAATCAAATTGAGTAATTTAAGCAACTCGTTAGCTGTAGGTACTTTGAATTATTTCCTCTGCATGCGTGTAACAAACCAGAAGGAGTTGGAATATTAACGCTAGCTTTCCAAAGCCCTTTGGAAGGGCCTTTTTGTCAGTAATGTGCTAGCCAGTCTTTCCTTGCTGTCTTAGGAGTTCCAGATCATAGTTTTGAAGATAATTTTTTTTTTTTTAAATTGTCAGTTTATACAACAAAACTTTATTTTCTCTGCATTCATGCAGAGTAGCCTTCTCTCAAAAAAAAAATAAAAATTCACTGACAGAAAGATGGTAGGAGCTGCTCAAGAGGTTTCAGTTTTTTCTCTGTGGAGATTCAGGTTCAACTAAGACATCAAAAAAAATACTTACAGCTTTGTTAAGTTTTGAACCACTAAATTATTTGCAGACTTGGGTATTTTCAAGTGTTACAGATGTACTTTGTCAGTGATGGATAGCTTTATGAAATAAGGCCTTTCCAACAAAGGGATTGCTACAGTAAAGGTAGTGTGTAGCCTTAAGTTCTCCACCTTTCTTTGTCAAATGGAAGTGAAATAGGTGTTGGGTGCTTGTATGCATCTGTCCTTCCATCCCTGTTACGAGTTTCCTTCAGAGCATCTTCCTCAGTACAGCATTCTACTTCATCAGCTTTGCTCAATCTGCCCATCTAGGTATAATCTTCATAGTTCAGGAGGTGGAATCGTAATAACTTACATTAAAGATGTTCTAATTTGAATTAATTAGAAGTGTTCAACAGCTTCCTACTTGGCTCTTCAGTCAGCTGGTGGGTAACCTTTAATTATAAAAAAGTTAAAATTATTTGGCCATCTCAGTATATACTTTTTCTACAGGTAAAGAGACCTTGCTTCCACTTGTAGAGCGGCTTCTATTGAACTGAGTTAATGGTCTGGCATTGAACAATTTGGCTCTGTCAAGAAGCTGACAGCCATTGAGATGTATCTGCAGTCTCTTGCCATTGATCATGAATTCACATCTATTGTCACTTGTAACTCTTTGTATCATAACATTTTGTTTGACACCAATTATTTTGAATTATTTTGAAATGTACACTTTCTCACTTGTAAACTTCATGCGTTAGAAACAATCAAAACCATGCTCTCCCTTTTTCAATGGGGCAACAAATGATAACAGAATTCATGTTTTCTTGGATTTAAGGCAATGTCTATTATCTTTTGTGAAGAAATTTCATTGGGAAAGCTTATTTAATTAAATTGCATTTATCATCTATTCCTCTTGTCCTATCCCTACCCAGTAAGTAATTATATGAAGCAAAGAAGTAAAAGACCTGTGGATTGAGGTTAGTAAAATGCTAAACCACCTTTAGTAATTTTTCTTTTTCCTCATGATCTGAAAGCATGAAACACAGCATTGCACTGATCTAACATCCTTATT
Source organism: Egretta garzetta (assembly GCF_000687185.1). Taxonomy (NCBI): domain Eukaryota; kingdom Metazoa; phylum Chordata; class Aves; order Pelecaniformes; family Ardeidae; genus Egretta; species Egretta garzetta. Next base: position 998,824 of record NW_009259800.1, read on the forward strand.
TTCATCTCGTAAATTAATTTGGCTATAACTGTATGAAAATTTGTTTGACATTCTCCTAAATGCAGCTCTTAAAAGCTGAAAGCTCAGTAGTTTAATTTTTTTTTCTGTTGTGATTTAAATATGAACATACTCTGAATATTTTGGTTTTTGCTTTTAGGCAGGTCCTTTCAGCACCAAAAGTGTAGTTCGCTTAAGTGTAACATATAAAAGGAAAAGCTTTATTGGAGCGGTTGGTTGGAAATGAATACCTGCCTGCGTGCTAATTAGGTTTCAGGCTTTCTGGTGGCCAGCTCGTGTGGTATTGCTTTTGTTATTCTATTAGAACCATGGAAGGATTCTTGATAATTCTTGATGCAAAGCATGTCTTTGATTTTTGCCTTCATTTTCCCTGCTCTGGATTACACAGGAGGTGATTATAGGTATGGAAGTAACTTACTGGATTTTGTATAATCTTAAAGCAAGTCCTGACTGTTTTTAACAAGTCCCCTTTTACCTTCCAGTGAACTTGAAACTTCCATGGTATTAATTTAATATCTTTAATTTGAATGAAGATGGTAATCTCTTGGCAGCAATTAATCCTGAACATGTAGCATGACAAACATTATAACAAGCTCTGCCAGACCGTTTTAAAAGTGATGGTGATAATCTGCCATTTCTGGATCACTGCCATGGTCTCCTCAGGAGATGTGCTGTGACTTGTTTTTTCCAATAAGGACAAAATGGGTGCACATCTAGATGCATGCTGACAAACTCATTTTTCTCTTTAGACTGAGTATTAAACTGTTGATCTCTAAATAGAAAGTGTGATGACTTCTTGATGATACTTGACAGTCTTATAAATACAGCTGCCTGGTAGGGTAAGAGAAATCCCAGTATGTAAGACTGGAGCAGGGCCGATGCTGACTTCCCCAGACAATGCAGAGTGGCAGATATGATACGTTACTTTGGTGAAACTGGGGTAATTTGGGGATCCAAGCTTTTCTTGTCCTGTTTCTTGTAAAATAAATTCTCAGGATGTATTCTTCCAGGGAGAAGGCCCATATATGCTCACATTTCCTCTATTAAAAAGTAGGAGGATTTGCAGTTTCTTGTTAAAATGCAATCTAAAGATGTTTATCTGCAACTTAATTTATTAGGATATGGTAGCCTTGGTGATTGTAGGACTGTCTGTTAAATTATTGCTCTCGCTTGTAACAGCTTTTTTCCTTCAGAAATGCCAACGCTTGAAAAAACTAACCTTAACTCTGGTCAAGAAACAGGTCAGAGGGTTTGGTATCACAAGGAAGGAAACAAAAGTAATCTGTAATCTCTGCTCCTCCTTTCTGAAGCCCTAATAATCTAATTCATTTTCTAAGGAAAAATGGAAAGGCAAAATTCATTTTGTAAGGACTGTTTCTCTGCATTCATGCAGAGTAGCCTTCTCTCAAAAAAAAAAATAAAAATTCACTGACAGAAAGATGGTAGGAGCTGCTCAAGAGGTTTCAGTTTTTTCTCTGTGGAGATTCAGGTTCAACTAAGACATCAAAAAAAATACTTACAGCTTTGTTAAGTTTTGAACCACTAAATTATTTGCAGACTTGGGTATTTTCAAGTGTTACAGATGTACTTTGTCAGTGATGGATAGCTTTATGAAATAAGGCCTTTCCAACAAAGGGATTGCTACAGTAAAGGTAGTGTGTAGCCTTAAGTTCTCCACCTTTCTTTGTCAAATGGAAGTGAAATAGGTGTTGGGTGCTTGTATGCATCTGTCCTTCCATCCCTGTTACGAGTTTCCTTCAGAGCATCTTCCTCAGTACAGCATTCTACTTCATCAGCTTTGCTCAATCTGCCCATCTAGGTATAATCTTCATAGTTCAGGAGGTGGAATCGTAATAACTTACATTAAAGATGTTCTAATTTGAATTAATTAGAAGTGTTCAACAGCTTCCTACTTGGCTCTTCAGTCAGCTGGTGGGTAACCTTTAATTATAAAAAAGTTAAAATTATTTGGCCATCTCAGTATATACTTTTTCTACAGGTAAAGAGACCTTGCTTCCACTTGTAGAGCGGCTTCTATTGAACTGAGTTAATGGTCTGGCATTGAACAATTTGGCTCTGTCAAGAAGCTGACAGCCATTGAGATGTATCTGCAGTCTCTTGCCATTGATCATGAATTCACATCTATTGTCACTTGTAACTCTTTGTATCATAACATTTTGTTTGACACCAATTATTTTGAATTATTTTGAAATGTACACTTTCTCACTTGTAAACTTCATGCGTTAGAAACAATCAAAACCATGCTCTCCCTTTTTCAATGGGGCAACAAATGATAACAGAATTCATGTTTTCTTGGATTTAAGGCAATGTCTATTATCTTTTGTGAAGAAATTTCATTGGGAAAGCTTATTTAATTAAATTGCATTTATCATCTATTCCTCTTGTCCTATCCCTACCCAGTAAGTAATTATATGAAGCAAAGAAGTAAAAGACCTGTGGATTGAGGTTAGTAAAATGCTAAACCACCTTTAGTAATTTTTCTTTTTCCTCATGATCTGAAAGCATGAAACACAGCATTGCACTGATCTAACATCCTTATTTTCATCTCGTAAATTAATTTGGCTATAACTGTATGAAAATTTGTTTGACATTCTCCTAAATGCAGCTCTTAAAAGCTGAAAGCTCAGTAGTTTAATTTTTTTTTCTGTTGTGATTTAAATATGAACATACTCTGAATATTTTGGTTTTTGCTTTTAGGCAGGTCCTTTCAGCACTAAAAGTGTAGTTCGCTTAAGTGTAACATATAAAAGGAAAAGCTTTATTGGAGCGGTTGGTTGGAAATGAATACCTGCCTGCGTGCTAATTAGGTTTCAGGCTTTCTGGTGGCCAGCTCGTGTGGTATTGCTTTTGTTATTCTATTAGAACCATGGAAGGATTCTTGATAATTCTTGATGCAAAGCATGTCTTTGATTTTTGCCTTCATTTTCCCTGCTCTGGATTACACAGGAGGTGATTATAGGTATGGAAGTAACTTACTGGATTTTGTATAATCTTAAAGCAAGTCCTGACTGTTTTTAACAAGTCCCCTTTTACCTTCCAGTGAACTTGAAACTTCCATGGTATTAATTTAATATCTTTAATTTGAATGAAGATGGTAATCTCTTGGCAGCAATTAATCCTGAACATGTAGCATGACAAACATTATAACAAGCTCTGCCAGACCGTTTTAAAAGTGATGGTGATAATCTGCCATTTCTGGATCACTGCCATGGTCTCCTCAGGAGATGTGCTGTGACTTGTTTTTTCCAATAAGGACAAAATGGGTGCACATCTAGATGCATGCTGACAAACTCATTTTTCTCTTTAGACTGAGTATTAAACTGTTGATCTCTAAATAGAAAGTGTGATGACTTCTTGATGATACTTGACAGTCTTATAAATACAGCTGCCTGGTAGGGTAAGAGAAATCCCAGTATGTAAGACTGGAGCAGGGCCGATGCTGACTTCCCCAGACAATGCAGAGTGGCAGATATGATACGTTACTTTGGTGAAACTGGGGTAATTTGGGGATCCAAGCTTTTCTTGTCCTGTTTCTTGTAAAATAAATTCTCAGGATGTATTCTTCCAGGGAGAAGGCCCATATATGCTCACATTTCCTCTATTAAAAAGTAGGAGGATTTGCAGTTTCTTGTTAAAATGCAATCTAAAGATGTTTATCTGCAACTTAATTTATTAGGATATGGTAGCCTTGGTGATTGTAGGACTGTCTGTTAAATTATTGCTCTCGCTTGTAACAGCTTTTTTCCTTCAGAAATGCCAACGCTTGAAAAAACTAACCTTAACTCTGGTCAAGAAACAGGTCAGAGGGTTTGGTATCACAAGGAAGGAAACAAAAGTAATCTGTAATCTCTGCTCCTCCTTTCTGAAGCCCTAATAATCTAATTCATTTTCTAAGGAAAAATGGAAAGGCAAAATTCATTTTGTAAGGACTGATGAAAAGATGAGTGTTTTTCCACCTTGAGTCTAGTAAGTGTGAGAAAATCAATCAAAACTACACTGTCCACAGGTCTTTGAGTGCCCTAGTTTATGCACAGTGAAGATTATAAATCACCAAGTACAATGATTAAAAAAAATGGTGGGATGGGTGAAGCCTGTGTTGCAGTGGCATTATTACACCTGTTGTCAGTAAGCTGTCTGTGCTGCAAGAGAAGTTAAAAAGCTGTGTGACCTTGACCTCACCTAGAAACCTTCTCCCAGTGAATACACAACACAGAGCGAAAAGGCAACTACTCCAGAGGTGTATTTCTAGAGGAAACCTCTTATTCCCTTGGATTCTTATGGCAAAATGTGTGGGATTTAAGTGTGATGGTATAATAATGACAAGCAGAGGAATAAAGGTTCTTTAGATGCCCCAATCCATTGTTTTATATTCCCAGAACAAAACATTTCATGTATTTGCATAATAAGAAGCCACCAGTTTACTCAGTTGAATCATGAATTGTGAAAGCCTTTGAGTTTGTAAGTTAATAGTTTTCTCAGAATTGCCATTGCAAAAAGAGAATAGACGATCATTATTCTTTTGTACGGGTCCCTTATCTGTTTGGGTTCACACTGTCCCTGTGAGTTGTGCTGCAATTTATCAGTGGGAGGATATTTCCAGCTCATTTGTGTTCTCTCTGTCAGGGCCCTGAATGCAGTAATAGACCTTCATGGTCCTGACCAGCCTCGCATGGGACCTTCACCCGCAGCCTCTGACCAGAGGCTACCTCTCAGCTTAGTGCCTTGGCTCTCTGCTAAGCTTCATGTCCAGGTCCATCCCAGCTATGCCTGCACCTGACTATGGACCCTGTTGACCTGGACCTTGACCCCGCAGGCTGGCTGTCTTTCCCAGCTTGACCTCGGAGCTGCCTTGTCACCACATGCCCGTCCAGCAATCTGGACTGGGCTGCTCCCAGCTGCCGTGCCTGGGCCTGCCCTGCTGATCTGGCTACTGTGGGGCCGTGCCCGGGCTGGTGAGGGCCCTGCCTTGCCACTGCATTATCACACTGAGCCCCAGCTCCCATCCTCCAGGGAGCAGTTGGTCCTCCCTGCTCCCTGGTGCTTATTGCTCACATCTAACTCTGTCTGTTGCCATCATCCAGAGAGGTCGTGGAGTCTCCATTGCTGGAGATGGTCCTAGGCACCCTGTTCATCTTGCTTTGAGCCGAGGGCTTGGATGAGACGATCTCCAGAGGTCTCTGCCCACCGCAGCTATTCTGTGGTTCATGTTTGCCAACACTCCAAGACTGACTGTCTTAGTCAGGATGGAAATGACCGGTTTGGCTTCCACTCTGCGTATTCTAAGTGAAGCTGTCCCCTGTGTTTCTGGAATAGCTTTGCAGGGGTATATTAAGTCCAAAACTGAATGCCCTCTGTCTTACCGCAATAGGCAATAGAAATTGTCTCAAAGACTGAAAAAGGCCAGTATACTGAAGTAGCTTTTGTTGAACTCCTTCCCCTTCATAAAAGATACGTTTAAAAATACGATAATATGCTGTGTGATCTGGGAAACCTCATAGCTGTACATTGGCAGCTTCATGGTCTGCTCCCTGAACCCGCACATCCCATTGCCAAAAACTTGCTATGCTTTAAACCTTTGTACATCCCGTAATGACTCGTCCTCAGTTGCATCTTCTGTTCATGCTTGTTGAATGGGTGTAAGTTTGTCTGACGTTTCTTAATCAGGAAAGGGTAGGAATTGACAGCCTGAAGCTGTCATTGTGCACAAAAACATCCTGAGACATGTATCTATTAATCCTGCAGAAGGAGCACTTCAAATTCCTGCTGTTTGTAATCTCCCGTTGGAACCCATATTGGCTAATGACTTTAATGGTATCGCACTTGGCAAAAATTAAACACATCTTTCATCCTTTCCTACAGCTATTTCTATTTTAAGGCTTTGTAGATAAGGAGACAAAGTGGACAAAGAGTGATATTATATGTTGAATTTAAGAGAATACTGTAAAAATGAGTGAGCTATGCTGGCAAATCTGATGGCATTTGTCCAGTGTTTCCGAACTGGCAAAGAGGCATTCACTCAGTTCTGACAACCTAATGATTTTGATGACACTATGATAGTTTTTTGAGCATGGGTACAATAAGTGGTGTTGAAAAGCTGTTGTTCTCATACTGCGACAGTGAAAATTTGCTGGATTTTAAGGCCAGTGCAACTTTGCCAACGAATGTCTCAGATCTTTACAGGCAGAAGCAATTCTGCGTTTCCTTCCCAGGATAATGACTACTTTACATGGAGCTGAGGATAACAGGCAGTGTGCAATCAGACTTTGCTTTACAGAAACAGTTGAGCTACTGGCCTCCAAAATCACTGAACTTGCTTCCCCTTTTCAACAGTTCTCCAAGCCCAACACAGAAGCTACAGTTTAGGAAAGCTAGGAACACGCTTTCTAAGTTAGGTCTTTTTTTGTAGAGGGAAAATGGGTCAAATGTCATTTTATAAGTAGGGATTTCGTTTAATTGTCTGTGTCTCTATTTGAAGCAATAAGCAGTTTACTCTTTCCTATGGGTAAGTGGGTGACATCTCACAGAGAAACAAATAGAAACAGCTATTGAGGGTGTGCATGAGTGAGAGCTCTGTGGACTGGCTGCTCATGATGAGGCAGGGCAGTGCCTCGATTCCCCGGCGGCTCAGTTTAGAGTCACTCGTGCTGCATACAGGGTGCTGAACTTTGCACCGTCAGAGGCACTCCGAAATGTCACTGAAAGCTAGGGTTTGTATCTCACGAACTTCTCGGTATTTTCTTGTGACAATGCAGAAGAGCACAAATACAATAGTCTTGTTCAAGCCACAAGCAAACACAAGATATCAACTGTTCTATAAAGAAAGAGTATCTTTTGCCCTTATGCTTTAAGAATATGCAGGTACAGTAAATGCTACGGTTTATTGTTAAGTAACGGTCACGTTGTGGGAAATCTTCCATCAGTGGTCTGTCTGCATGGGAAGAAAGAATAGACTATATTCTAAATATCAATTAAAATAGTTAAAAAATGGCAAGAATAGGTTTAAGTGGGTGTTACAGATTGCATGTGGAGACTTGTTCAGGTTCAGGCAAGTATAGCTTAGATCCCACAGTTGGCATCATTTAGGAAGTCAGACCATAGGTAAAATTGAACCAAGTAGGACGATGTCCAGTTTCAACTACAGTTCATGATTATTCCACTGTTGGGCTTTTTTTTTCTTTTTTTTTTTTTTTTTAATAATGTAAAAGCAAGGTCAGTATCAAACAATAGAAGATGTAGTTCTGTGTTTCATTGTGTTTGGCTCAGTCTTAGAGATGTTCTTTCTCATTTGGGAGTGAAGGAGGGGAACAGTCCTATAACTTCATGTGTTCACAGATTTGAGAAGTGAGTTGTGAAAAACCGTAAGAAATTAACAGCTTGGCTGAGACATCATCTAAACAATGACAGGCAATTCTCAATGGATTGAAATGTCAAACCGAGTCCTTAAGTACATCTGAAACCGGTGGTAGGTGCATGGGCGAGAGCCCACCTGGGCAGCTATACCTCCATTGCCCGTGGCCTGTAGCTGTGGCTGAAGGTAATGCACGTGGCTGCTGTTTTACATGCTTCAAAGTTGTCTCTTCCCATTTCACCTAGCTGGAGATCTGGAGGACATCTTGTGAAGTCTGAAAATAATGACAAGTGTGGGCAGCCATCAGCTGATTTGATTCTCTCAGGAAAGTACTTTCTTGACCCCTTAAAAGGCTGGTGGCCGAGTATCTCCGTACGGTCTCTCTAATTTATTGTCTGGTTGTGAGTGGATCTCTGCTGGATGAAAGCAGCTAGCCCCCAGATGATAGAAGCACTTTTTTCCTTGTGGTACGTGCTTTCTGCTTGACTAGTGACTGGTCCAGCTTCATCCTGGGCCCCTTGAAAGTCCCTACCTCATGCCGAAAATCCCGGCATTCTCTTAGGACAGAAGTAAGCAGCTGTGACCCTAAAGTAGTACCCCATGCTGAATTTTTGTGTTTCTAATAACGAGTACCTCAAAGCTCCGTTCTAACTCTGAACTTGACAGCCCATTCAAAACCCATTTTTTCAAGGTGTCTCATCATCTTAATGCTGGAACTTTCAAGACCAAAGTTTTATGGCTTTTAGCCCTTTGCTAGTAATGAGTTTTACACCTTAATAAAAGCTCCAGCAAAGTAGGATCTATCTGCAGTGACTTTCAAGTCACTGAAGAGTCACTGATTTCATTGAGGCATTGTCAGCAGTACAAAAGCAGCTTCTCAACAGTCTTCTATAAATGAACTGTTACCTTAGGAAACAGCTTCCCATTACTTGTTCTTATATAGTTACTTTCTCTATCCATATTGCGTAGTTTGAGTTCAACTGAAATTTTGTTCACTCTGTTATAAAAAGCTTTCAATACCATTTCTATTGCCTAGACAGAAATTAGCAGTGGGGAGGTTTCACAGAACCTCCCGGAAAATGCATGATCTTTGCAGAATGGACTGCTTGTAAAAAGCCTTCCAAATCCTCCTGTTGTTTATACCGCAGAGGCCAGGACTGTGAACGATCTGCCAATAAATAAAAATGACATGTCAATCACACTGGCTTTTCTCCACCTTCTTAGAGGGGTATTTCAGCGTTCAGCGCGTAGCTGAACTCTCTGAAAAGCGTTCCAGATGATCACTCATTGTGTCAAATTATGCCGCATTATGGAGATAGGTGGCTGTGTGCTGGTATGCAGCTGTAATTCGAGTTACATATGTGGGTTTACTAGGCATGGCTGCAGACAGAGGCAGGAGAAGAGGGACGTATTCCATATTTAACAGCCAAAGCAGTATGAAAATAATGGTTAAGAAGTGCCCGTTGGGGTCGGGGCCACTCGCCGTGGGGCTGGGGATGAGGGGATGTGGTGCGGTGCTGTCCTGCTGGCAAGATGGGTTATAGGAGATCCTGCCTCCTGCTAGCTACACAGCTCGAGCACATCTGCTGGTTCACACTGGCACTAAGCTCTTCGGTGACTGATGGGACAAATAACTTCACCACTGGTTTGAGAAAGCAGTGCTGACAACTGAAAGATTCAGGAGACTTGAATTCTTTTAAGAAGGAAGGGAGAGGTAAGAGTTAAATCTTAAAATACTTAAGCCTGATTCAAATGTGTGACTGTAACCACAGCTATCTGGAAACCTGGTTTTATGATGAAAATGAAACACTGTCATTGCGATGTAAAAGTGTTCCTTTCAAGAAAATCAGTGGCCTGTAAATGGAGAGGAATTCAGCCCCGGGAACAACAAATCAAATTGCATGGTTTTTATTCTGCCAACTGTTGATGTCATGAAATAACAAGGAAAAATGCTGTACACAGTGGTGTATTGAAACACTGAATCACCGCATCTAACTTAACTTTTAATTGGACTGTCTGGAGGATGAGCCTTCGCGGTGTCTAGAAGTACCCATGAAAACTCAAAAGGGAGAAAAGGAATATATTAAAGTGGCTAATTTGTAGCATGGTGCCAGTCTGCCCTTTCCGTTCTCCCTATCAACAGAAATCATAACAGGCTAATTCCTCGCTGTAAAATGTTCTTTGTTATTTGTAGATCTGAAGCTAATGGGATGCTGCACCGAGTGGGAAACGCGGAGAGGGGCTGGTGCTATCAGAGAAAATAATCATCTCGTTCCTTTGGAGCAGCACTGAAAGTTGTTCTGCAACAATGCTCGCCCTCACCAAAGGCAGGGGGAAAGCGCTCTGCTGCCACATGAAAAGCAGAGGAATTTGCCTTTTCTGTTGAATATTCTAAATTATATTGCTTAGAATTTTAGTAACAAAATTTGGTAAGAAAGAGCTCTAAATCTCAGAATCTCCAAATTACCTTTATGGACCGCGTTTGTAGCAAAAATATGGGAGCTTGACTGGAAGGGACCTGCGGGCAATGGAGCCGGTGCTCCCGCCTGCGGGCTGGAGGCAGTCGCTGCTGCCCAAGGCCTGGGGAGTCCTGCGAGCGCTTCCCCTTGCTGCCGGTGGGGCTGTTGGCTGCAGCCAGAGGTGTTGGGCTCGCTCTGTCCTTCACCCTTCATCCTGCAACCCCGGTGACGCAGGGAGGACCACGAAAGGTGCGTGCAGTCAGTGTGTCCTCGCTGCTGCTGGCTGGAAGGGGCTTGCCTGTGCACTAATTACAAGTAAAGGCATGAAGAAGGGGCGCTTGGCAGTGTTCTGTTGCTCTGGTGTCGCCTGCTACAAAATTACGAAGTATTTCAAGTTTTGAGTTAAAAGAAAAAAAGGTAATAAAGCAATCCTTCCACAACCAAAATACAACCTGAACCCTAGCAGCACACAGCTCTGCTGTCCCCAAATACTGCTGCTCAGGGACCTGCAGGAAGTGCCTTTAAGAATCTGAGTTATAGCTTTAGTTTTAATTTATATTCATTACAATTTTTATCTCTGCACAATTTAGCCTGGCATTGTGCACGTTGCTAGCTGCTGGCTTTAATTATCAGGATTTGTACAAAAATGTTGCTATTTGGCTAATTAAAGTGTGGCCAAGTGCACAACATCAGGCCTTGGGCTCTTCTGCTAATTGCACTGAACTTTCTACCTGTTAATTTATTGGGATAAATATTATCAAAAGGCTTTCATAATTGACAACTGTTCCTGAATTGTGCTATCACCTGCCACCACCCTCTCGGACTGCGTGTTTCCAGGCCGGAGGCTGAACTGTTACCCCCTGTAGCAGTGTATTAACATGCCAAGCAGGGCATCTGAAAGAGATAAAAACGAAGCTGAAGATTCTGGCTCTAGAAGTCAGGCAGAACTGTGGTGTGGTCAGAGCACCGGGCTGGCACTTGGTGGGAGCGTGGTCAGACCTCAGCTTGCCAACCGTCTCCTTATGTGGTCTCGTATAGGTCACTTCAGTTCTACGTAAGAAAAATTGAGGTAATTTTACTTCTTTCTTTGTTCAGTGGTACGTAACCCTGGGCTTAAGGGCAGCGTGGTGTTTCTGAGACCTATGGGCGTAGCTCAGAGGCGACAAGAAAGAAAAGCTTAAACTGAGCCCAAGAGGGAGAACTAAGTACGATGCTGCCGTTGTAAAGTGCGGATGAAGACTGCTGCTCTGGACTATGAGCCCAGGATATTTGTTGTACTGTGCAATGGGGCTGAAATCTTCTGGAGACTGCACTGTAATGCCAGGTAGTAATCCTGTACCGAGACAGCTGCACCCCTGTTCTGCGAGCATGGTGTTCTGCATACGCAGGCGTTCGGTAAGAAATGCACTTCCAGTAGCGTGGAGATGGACTGAGATTTCCTACTGCCAGAGATGCTGTTTAAGACTCCTCTAACTTTTTAAACTGTATTTTTTCCCTTTTCTAGAGCTTAGAGCTTACTCAATTTTCAGCTGCATCATGGCATTAAAATTGGCTTTGGAGTTAATTTCAAATAGATTAAATTCTTGACTATTAGAATCTTAACAGTAAATGCGCATAATCTAGCGTAGCAATTTCCTTTGGCTTTGCATCTTAAATACCTTCACATAGATAAGGCAATAGTTTGTACTTTTGTTTAAGAAAACAAGCTCGGTGATGATGTATGAAGAATATTTTCTTGCCTGGTTCCTTCTGATGTGTGTGCCTTTTCTTTCTAGCAGCAAGAGCACTAAAGACTTCTTTGACTGATGGGTTCATTCAGGACATCTCGGAGGTAGGTAGGGAAGATAACTATTGACTTAACAGATGATGCTGGTTGATGTGAACCAAAAAGATGAATGCAAAGCTAAAAATGACATCTCAGATCTTGAAACATGGAGTTTTCTGGGCTGTAAATAGTCTCTATCTAATACAGAAAAAGTGAAGCTGAACCTTGGTAATAATTCTTTCTTCAGCAGCAATCAGTCTGTACTGGGATATTTTTATAATCCTAGCTCTTGATCTTCTGAAGAGCTGTTGTGTTTGAAATAATTATTTCAAGGAAAGATTGAAGAAAAAGCAAGATCATCTTTGCACAGGAGTTTTTTTTTTTCATCACTTAAATATATTCATTGTAGAAATACCTCCCTCAAAAGAGGTGAAGATCATTCCCAGCATCCAGGGCTGCTTTTTTTTCTGCTCCATCTGCCAGAAGTTTTGCAGCTGGCACAATTCATTAATTCTGTTCAATCTGTGTTCTCTTAAACCAGCAATGAATTTGATAATCAGTGTGCTGGGTTTTGAACATACGGTTTTCTTTTTACTCTGAGCTACTCATTGAGTATTACCATGCAGCACAACAGCTTTTTCCAGTGCTTTCTCCGGCAAGGCAGAGTGGACACAGCAGCATATGGATGGTGTGATGGGATCATCATCCCCTTGGTAGGAAACTGGTTAGCGCTGGTGGCGGAGCTCATTGGAATCTGGCGCCGTGTTTAGCCCTTATTACTGACTTCAGCACAAAATCACTGCTCGTCCTCCCAGCTGCAAGTCTGCCAGGTAAGTCAGCATGAGCAGCGATGGTCTGGTTTTGCAGGCTCTTGAGTCACGAGAAGCCTGTTAGCATCCAGAAAGCCGATATTGGGAGGTACTGGCCCTAAGTGGTGATAAAAGGGGCTGGTGCTATGCTTAAGGCACTTGTTGAGCAATGAGTCTGAGTGGCCCAGCTCTGTTCCTGGCTGATAGGTTTGGCTTTTGTTGATCAAATAGCACTGGCAAGGGACCAGTCCTGTCACCTTCCTGAAAGGAAAATCCTACACTTGCCAAGATAGCCCAGGGCATCAGAGCAGACTGGGAAAGAGATTGAAGGGAAGGGGGAATTTGTAACAGGGCAGGTGGGGAGCCCAGAGAACATGGATAGGGATGCAGGGATGAGGAAGGGATACAGGAGCAGTGGGAATGGGCAGGAATAGGGAAAACCAAGAAGTCCAAGGAAAGAAAAGCGCGTGCTAGGGAGAAGTCAGTATAAAATTGCATAGATGCAAGTGTGGATAGATATAAACAGGGAAATACAGGCACTTATGACCATCTCCATAACACATTGTACCATTGTTACAACCCTCAAAAACATACTGCCTACCTCTCCTTATTCTTCTGAAAATTATTGTTTTGTGACAAAGCCCCAGTCCTACAAAAGCTCCTGATACATAATTCATGTAAGCACAGGTTTCTGTGGTTTGTTTTTTTTTTTTTTTCCCCTTGCAGATCTTCCTGGAGTACTCCAGGGAGATCCATTTATCAGGTGCAAAGCAAAGCTTTGTTTTTTCCCTCTCCTCCTTGACAAAAAGCTATCAGTAGGTGCCAGTGTTCAGAGCAGCATTACAGTCTGAACGGGTACAGGACCCCATTGTACTGCCATATTCCTGTCAGCTTCCCCGTGAGTGACAAACTGCTGCCGCCTTCATCTCTACATGTGTGTAATATTAACAGCCGATTTGTTGACCCTCGCATTTCCTTTAAATGTGTCTCGGTAGAATTGAAGCAATGCACACAATTTTTTCCGGGAGAAATAACAGACGGGTGACTTAATGGAGAAATCCACCCACTCCTTTGAGTACCCTGTACAAATATTTCTATAGCTGCTGGTGAATTCACGTACGCTAATGAACTGAGAGCAGCTTGCCAGAATGGAAGCCTGATCCTGAAATCTCTGGCAAACCAGGGCCTCCCATGGGGCAGCGTGTCTGGGTGCATGCCGGGGGCTGTACTGACAGAGCTGTTGGTGCACAGCCCTGCTTGCTGGCTCCGTGTCATCCTTCCACCCTCCTCTGCCCCGTCCTCGCTTGTCCACAACACCGTGCACTCCCCAGGGAAGCAGTTTGGCGTGTGGTCAAAGTGAAGTGAAATCCTTGCCTCGAATCACCTGCAGACCCCTCGGTGATCCTTGCCTTGCACAGAAAGCCGACAGGATGCCTTATTCACACTGTGCCATGCAACTCTGATCCATCCTGCAGGCTCTGTCCTCCACCACTGCAGAAGGAGCTTTATATGCCCAGGAATTTTTATTGCACTTATTTTCCCTGTGTACTTTCCTGATACCCACATTATTTTGTACACAGCACAGAAAAACAAAGATGTTCCTTTAAAAAATTACATTCTTTCATCTGCTAAATGTAGATTAGTTTTTTCTGATGGTTATTATTAAAATTCATACTAATTTACACTGCCAGTGACAGGTTTACTGGCATTCATGCTACTCTTACTGTCAATATAGTTAAAAAATGGCTGTCTGTGTATTATTTCAGAAGCCCGCCCTACCGAGTTCAATTTGCCTAACACATTGTACCATTGTTACAACCCTCAAAAACATACTGCCTACCTCTCCTTTCCTTATTCTAAATTATTGTTTTGTGACAAAGCCCCAGTCCTACAAAAGCTCCTAAAAAATAATTCATGAAACAACGGTTTTTGGGGTTTTTTTTTTTTTTTTTTTCCCCTTGCAGATCTTCCTGGAGTACTCCAGGGAGATCCATTTATCAGGTGCAAAGCAAAGCTTTGTTTTTTCCCTCTCCTCCTTGACAAAAAGCTATCAGTAGGTGCCAGTGTTCAGAGCAGCATTACAGTCTGAACGGGTACAGGACCCCATTGTACTGCCATATTCCTGTCAGCTTCCCCGTGAGTGACAAACTGCTGCCGCCTTCATCTCTACATGTGTGTAATATTAACAGCCGATTTGTTGACCCTCGCATTTCCTTTAAATGTGTCTCGGTAGAATTGAAGCAATGCACACAATTTTTTCCGGGAGAAATAACAGACGGGTGACTTAATGGAGAAATCCACCCACTCCTTTGAGTACCCTGTACAAATATTTCTATAGCTGCTGGTGAATTCACGTACGCTAATGAACTGAGAGCAGCTTGCCAGAATGGAAGCCTGATCCTGAAATCTCTGGCAAACCAGGGCCTCCCATGGGGCAGCGTGTCTGGGTGCATGCCGGGGGCTGTACTGACAGAGCTGTTGGTGCACAGCCCTGCTTGCTGGCTCCGTGTCATCCTTCCACCCTCCTCTGCCCCGTCCTCGCTTGTCCACAACACCGTGCACTCCCCAGGGAAGCAGTTTGGCGTGTGGTCAAAGTGAAGTGAAATCCTTGCCTCGAATCACCTGCAGACCCCTCGGTGATCCTTGCCTTGCACAGAAAGCCGACAGGATGCCTTATTCACACTGTGCCATGCAACTCTGATCCATCCTGCAGGCTCTGTCCTCCACCACTGCAGAAGGAGCTTTATATGCCCAGGAATTTTTATTGCACTTATTTTCCCTGTGTACTTTCCTGATACCCACATTATTTTGTACACAGCACAGAAAAACAAAGATGTTCCTTTAAAAAATTACATTCTTTCATCTGCTAAATGTAGATTAGTTTTTTCTGATGGTTATTATTAAAATTCATACTAATTTACACTGCCAGTGACAGGTTTACTGGCATTCATGCTACTTTTACTGTCAATATAGTTAAAAAATGACTGTCTGTGTATTATTTCAGAAGCCAGCCCTACCGAGTTCAATTTGCAGCAGTGGGTGCCGTTCTGTTGCCTTCACCAGCATTTCGGCTATGCTCCAGCAGCCGGTTAAACCCAGGTGCTGTTGGCGGTGGTCTGTACCAACAAGACCTGGGGTGGGGATTCAAGAAATCTGAATTCAGTTCTGAGGTTCAACCCCCATAAACTTCCTAAGTAACTTGGGGCAAAGCGATCCCTTTGCCCAGTCCCCGTTTGCAAATAGGAACATAAGCGACAGGGCCGCAGCTCAAAGGACTCTGGTGGGTTGATCCTGGCCGGCAGCTAAGCTCCCACCAGCCCCTTTAATTCTTTTTTCTGTGGTGGTTTTTTTTCTCTTTGTTTTGGTTTTTTTTTTTTTTTAATGCACAAAGGTACATTGATCAATTCTTCATTATTTAAATCCTCCTCATCAAGAAGCATTACCAACGGGGCAGGACTCAGAGTGCATCCTTTTTGTTGCTGGCTGTTGAATGGTGTGTCATGTTCGCACTTTAAAATCCCAGATAATTAGTTAAATGTACCCAAGGAAACCCTAATTTACACAAGGTCGCTAAATAATTGGCACATTCATTTGAAATTAGCTAGATTGGAGCATTTTCTGTTCTGCTTTTGCTGATACCCTCTGGAAGTGGTGGGGATCCACTGTTTGCTGAAGACAAGGACCTCTGAGACCGGTAAAACATGACCTTTATGCTGTTGGGGCATGTCCTCTCGCCTCCACACACTGGCAGTGTCTGCACAGGAGGGAAGGGAGCTGGGGGTGGAATAAGGGAAGGTTTTGATCATATAATTGACTTCTTTCTCCTCCCCTCCCCCTGTGTGCTGAAACACCTGTAAAAGTGTCTTACCTTCTGCTAAAAATAAATAAGAGAAGCAGTCTCTAACACCCAATTATCTCAGACTGGGAGAAACAGTTGTGATTAAGGTTTTAAGGCAGCCTTCAAACAGGCGTCTGAAAATACATCTGAACTGCGATTGCTGGCAGATGTAGGGTAGAAGGGAATGTGGACAGCAGTCATTGACTTGAGAGGTGCATGGCATAATAAAAGAGTTGTTAGCAGATGGGAGATAAAAACAAGGGCTGTGGGAAGAGCAAAGCCTGTGAAGTAGCTGTTGATGGAAGAGGAAAAGTGGGAAACTGTGCCTGAATGGAGATGTTTGGAGGAGTGGTCCGAGACCACCAGCTTTTGAGCAGGAGAACTGGCATGGCTGAAAAGCAGTTTTATGGAGAAAATTCAGAGTTTACCAAATGTGATTTTGTTTTCCTCTAGAGCAAACCCAAAACCTTTCTTGCAGCCTCTGTGCCGTACTGTCAGACCAGGCTCCATCCTGGGACAGA
Source organism: Egretta garzetta (assembly GCF_000687185.1). Lineage (NCBI taxonomy): Eukaryota > Metazoa > Chordata > Aves > Pelecaniformes > Ardeidae > Egretta > Egretta garzetta. The sequence continues at coordinate 1,015,603 of NW_009259800.1, forward strand.
GTCCTGGGCTCTGCCTGCTGGGGCCAGGTCCCATGGTGAAGCCGTGGGGCTTGAGCTCTGCTCAGTGTAATTAATATGCATTTGATCTGGGAAAGGCTGATGATGTCTTGGTGCTAAAGGCGTTCATCTGACAGGCAATAAACCTACCCTGAGCAGAACTGGGGGCCCTAAACCTCCACCTCCTCGCTTACTGCCATCCCTCCCCACAACAACCCGCCGTGGGCAGTCTTCCAAGGCAGAGTGGGTTATTTTTGTTAAAAATGTCTCAGGCAGCCCTTGCTGTGCTGCAGAATTGTCTTTGGCATGTCCCCACTGTGTGCTGAGATCTAAGCCCAAACCTGGGTCTTTCCTTAGCAGCCCATCGCAGGGACGGTGGCTGCTGGTGCTGCTGGGGTGTGCAGGGATGTGCACTGATCTTGGCCAAAGCCACCGGCTCAGGCTGGGTGAGAAATACACACTGCAGATAAAGTCTCAAGAGGTAACAACATAGCCTTCCGTAGGCCCACTTTTTAACAGTCCTTTCCACAAAGTGCCCTGAAACCCTGCGTTCTGTCTGAATCCAAGAGCTGGGAACTAATTTTTTTTTATTTTTTTTTTCCCCACAGAAATCCCACTGCTGTCTCAGTGCCAAGCCGCACTGTTTTAAGCCTTCTCCAAATGACTCCCAGCTCCTCAGAGGCTGAGCATGCGGAAAGAAAAAATCAGTGCCCCTCTCGACGCTTGCTGTGACCTGACATACCTGATACGTTCCTGGCTGCTGGAGGCAACCGGAGCAGCTCAAGTGCCTTTTCATGACACTTGCTTTTCTTGCGAAGGAAATGACATCTGACTCTTTCTCAGTAACAAAACCCCCTCCAGAACTCAAGGGATTCGCTGATATTGCCAACACGCTTTCTTCAAGCACTGAAACTCTCAGAGGGTGGAAGCCAGGTAGCGGCGTGGCCGCGGTTCCTGCCGGGCTCGGAGTCGTTGCTCCCCACTAACACCCATCACGACACGTGCATCGGGCCCCAGAGACGGACGCTGGGCGAGGGCAGGGAGAGAGCAAAGATCCCAGCTCATTTTCTGCAGATATTTTGCAGCCAGAACAGCCAGGGTTTCTTTTCGTATTATCAGATTTCAGATGTGTAGGAGAGACCTCAGCAAGGAACAGCGATGCTGGCAGAGGACTCTGCTGTTCGTGCCGGCAATCAGAGCTGAGTTAAGGCACTTGCAGAGAGGGGGATGAGGACACTGAGTCGATGTGCAATCTAACCCAATATGTCAAAGGCAGACAGGGGGGCTTTGGTGGTGCTTAATGGATTGTCCTTTAGAAATGCAGTGTTTGCCTCTGGGAATGACGCACTCGCCCGGCTGAGCCGGGAGTGCTTGAAGTGAATTAGGCTGTATAATTTCAGGTTGCCTTTGAGTCAAAGAAAGTTTTTGGAGATTCATTCTTTATTTATTGACGTGTTTTCTTGTGCTTCAGAGAAAGAAAAGGAAATTTCCTGCCAGATGAAAAAAAAATAAACCACTTTCTATCTAGCCTGTAAAAAGTGCCTCAGGATTTTTATGAATTCCTTCTTACAAATTGCCAGCAAAGTTAATTGGAAGACTGGACAAAAACCCAGATTATTTTTTTGCTTTACATGAATTCTTGTCTTTGCTTTGCCTAAGTGCACTCAGTGCCTGCAATATTGAATGTGTCCATGTGCAGAATAAAAATGTATTGCTTCTGGAAAGTTTAAAAAAAAAAAAAAAAAA
>NW_009259800.1:1017356-1026017 GCF_000687185.1 Egretta garzetta
GGCCAGTGGAGGAAAAAAAATTTATTGCTTCTGGAAAGTTTAAAAAAAAAAAAAAAAAAAGCAACAAAACCCAACCCTGAATTGCTCAAAATAATTCTAATAATTCTTGCATTATATCTCGTTGGCTTAAGGCTGATAGGACCTCAGAGGCAGAAAAAAGACAAAACAGTCCTCCTTTCATTAATAAAGCAGATGGGAGCAATAAGCAAAGACCAGCTTTTGGTGTGCCCTTGGCCCCGGCTGCCGGCTGGGACTGAAAGCGCCCCATGTTCCATGCTTCCCTTTTGCTAACGAGGGTGGCCACTTCCCAGGGCTGGGGATCTGTCCCGCCCCACCACCGGGAAGCCCTCGTGCCTTTCAGAGCCTCCCATGCCTGTTTGTACCCGCATCTCCTCGCAGATGGGTGACAAATTTATTAAACACCTCTGCTGGAAGGCCACTGTTTTTTCTTTTGGTTGGGCTCTCGCAGCAGTGGAAGAAGCAATGATCCATGCTGAGAACAAACAGGAGGTAACAGGTTTCAACATGCTTTACTGCACGGGAATTACAATGGCATGGCAGCTATTATCATTCATTTAGGGGCATGGAGGCTGACTCAATGGAAATAAGCCACTAAGGTGAAATCTGCTCCATTATTTTCAATAAGATGTGCAGAGCATAAACAGGTCAGTATCTTCAACATGATCAGCAAAACAGTGCTGGATTAACTACTGTGTAATGCCCTGCTTTATTTACAGCAGCTCTGGATGTGCACTCATATAACAAATGTCCCCACGTTTAACAAGGGTCCCCACCTGCAGCAAGGCTGGTGGCCCCGAGCTGCTCACGCCGTGGCTTGAGGACCGCAGATAGGGCAGTAAATCAGCATTATTCCTTGGGCTCCTTTCTTGGCTCATCCCAAGGTTTGTGCAATTTATGTCATCCTTTGGCAAACAGATTCCATGCTGGTAAACCAGAGTAAAAATACCCCCCGTCTCCTTCCTGCTGCCTGGTTATGGTTTTTAGGGTCAGGATTCTCTCCTGGTAGTTGCGTCCTGTACCCACTTCTGCATGGTCCGGTCTCAGTCAAGCCCTTTCAGTGCTATTTTCGTACTGATAAATACAATCACAGGCAGGTTGGCTTGGGGCTGGATGGTACCATTACATCCCAGTCGCATTCCTGAATGGCAGCCAAGGTTCCCTGCCTGGTAAAGAAAATATATAGCAGCAAGTTTTATGACTTACTGAGAGTACAGCAAAGGAGGCAAGGTGGAAAGTCTTAGGGCACGTTCATTTTCACGTGAGTGCACTGCATTTTAAAATACAAAGGTTATCCATTTTCCTTATGTGCTGGGAAGTGTATAGGGTGAGTTTTCTAGCACGAGGGATTCTCTTTCTCATCTGCTGCTGTGAACTTCACTGACTGGGCTGACAGCTCACTGACTTGGACCTGCAGTTCAGCAACCAGACCCTGCTCATGCACCCAGCTCGCCCCAAGGTGCTCCTTGCTCGCCACCCAGCAGTGATGCTGGTGGCAGGTCCTGGATGGGAACCTGGCGCCTCCATGGAAAAATGCATTTGGAGTGAGAGGAAAAAGAGCAGGAGGATGCATGGGAGCAGTGAAGGGAGGTGGAGAGCCGGGTACCACAGTCCAGTGGCAGCAGGATTAATGCTCAGCTGCTTTTGGTCTTGCATGAAATACCCAAGAGATGAGGAGATGAGGAACCAAGCCGTGACTATACAAGTACGCAGTACGGCATAGCTAAGCCAGTTGTGTCAGTGTTTTTTGACTGAGCACAACTGGAGCTGTCAGCCAGGTGCCAGTGACAGGGAAGAAATGTGGGTCTGGTCCTGCCCCTCCAGAGGGAGCCAAGCATTGGCACGGCTGCAGGACCTGGTGGGACTGGCACAGCCCATGGGGACATGACTCCGGTGGCTGGAAGCCTCATGGCAGGGAGCGAACCGAGTTGGCTCCTGCACGGTCAGGAGGAGAGCAGGTACCACCCGCCTTTGGCCACCTTGGGGCTGTGGATCTGAGCGGAGCAGAGCTGCCTGGGGGGTTGCCGGGCACCGTCACTCTCTCCCCACCCGGTAGTTATTATTTGGTTAAACAAAACCTTCTAGTACAATCTTCCATTTTTAAAAATTTGCTGGCTTCCTCTGCCCTTTGGCCTGGTGGGGAAGGATAAATAGCAACACCCAGCGTATCTCCCCGCTGCCATCCACTGGCTTGGGCAGCTCTTGCAGCTCATGCTGCGTGTGCTCCCTGGAAGGCAAAGGGTCCAGCTTCCCCGATCGCACACATCACTGATGTGTCCTCTGTTATGGATCTGCTCCTTTACCTCTGGGCTCGTGTTGCTGAGACAGCTTGGCCTGAACTGGACACACCGCATTAGCTGAAGTGCCTTGTTTGATGTTAGCACGGCCGGGTTTTGGTATAACTTCTGCCAGGCCTTCATCATCTGCCTGCTGATTACTGATATTCACCTCCCTTATACCCAAGCGAGGTGCAAGAGCCCTGTAATCCTTCTCTCTCAGCACATTAGTGTAAAGCCTCATGAATCTCTATTAAATTTGAGAGAGAACATGAAGATAGTTTGCAGCTGCCTTGTTGATTTTATATTTCCTCTCATTGTAGTGCCTTGCCGTGAAGCTGAGAATTAAATGGCTAATAAGGCATCTGCTCCAAGCAGGAGTCTTGAGATTGTGACAAAAACAGCTTACATCAGGGCTTGGGTTATTGTTTTTTCTTGCCATCATATAATCATGTTATTAAAATCTTTAGGGATACCTGATTAGAGGTAGTGACTGTCAAAGCCAGCTTAGCTGGCAGAGCATACGAGTAGGCAGCAGTCAGGACACTGGAGGCATCTCCATGGCTTGGCTGCGTGCTGGAGCTCTGCCTGCAAGGTGGCTGGAGCCATGGGGCTGGGCAGCATCCCCGGCAGAGGACCGCAGAGGTGCAGCTGCCCAGCTGGCTGTTGCTTTCTGCATTGCGTGTGACTGATAAGCTGAAATCCTTGAAGAAATGGACACTGAAAGAAACATGAGAGTGCTCCATTTTGGGGTGACACCTGGGAAAGGCATTAAAACACCTCCTAGCAGCCATCCAGAAGAGCAGCGCCCCAAGGGAAAGGAGCTGTCTCTGGAAGTAGGAGATAGGCAATGGCTGGCCCAAGGTCAGACTTATTTGCCATCAAATGATGAGTTAGCTACGGGCCTGGGAAGTGGCAGTGGTCCTCTGGCACAGCGCACACTTGGGTAGGAGCATCCAGCAAGGACCGCAGAGCTCTGCGCACACATGAGCCCGTCTGCTCGTGAGGAGGAGGAGGATGGGGCTCAGTGAGCTGAGCTGAGGGCGGAGAGACTCGCTGGCAAAAAGGAGATGATGGGGTTGTTCTGAACTCCAAGTGCCTCAGCTGCACGTGGGACGTCAGCAGGAGCGGGACGGGTCAGTCTCGGTAGGAAAACTCAGTGGGCATCTTGGAGGACAGATGAGAGACTGTCTTATTTTGACTTGGATGCAGACAACTGATACTATTTTTTTCGATCATTTTTTAAAAAACTTTAAAAAATACGGTGTCAGACCTGTCATTTTCATGTTAATTTGAACTCTGAGCTCATACTAATTCAATTAATTAAAGCTATAGCTTGATGGAATGGGCCTTATCCATTGTGACTCTGGCCTTCGTCACTATGATTAGCAATGCCTTGAAGATAATTTTTTTTTTTTTAGATGTGCTGGGCATTGCTTCTGTTGTTTTCAGTTAGAAAGTGTTGCTTATTGCAGGGGTCACAAAGTCACTGTGGCTGCCACAGTGATGTGCCTAGGAAAAAAGCAAATATTTTCTTATTAATGAAATTGCATCCATTTTCATTAAAATAGCTCTGTCCCACTTTGTTAGGACATTTTCATAATTTTTTTTTTCTTAATGGGAATTTGCTGTAGGCTGGTAACACACGTTTTTAAAGAGGCGGTGCAGGTACTAATGCACTGAACTGCCATTACAGGCAAAATGAAGCTCGGCTCATCACTTCCAGAAATGAGGCCACTTTGGCTTTCCAAGTTAAAAAAACGTTGGCAGCGGAGTAACGATCATCCCATGTGTGAAATGGAGTCTGATTCCATTCTGCTTTGTACAAAAACCGTAACTGCTGGGGACTTTCTGAACCTGGATGTTCCTTGTGGTGTTCAGCTATTTCTTCCTGATGTCCCCGTTGTGGTCCCCAGAGCAGCGATGCCACTGCAGCTCCGTGCTGCAGCAGAGGGCATGCAAACCAGAGTTCTTCATGGTTGTTCTAGCGATTAAACCTTCATTAAAGTTCACCTTTACCACCTTCAGCCCCTAAGTTTTTCAGTACTGTTCTAATTAACTTTTAAATGAAGACTAATCTCTAATAAGCGACTGTGTTTGCTAGGTCTTTGCCTGCACTGAAATCAAAGTGGAGCATATGTATATTTTTATTCCTTTCCTTCCCAACTCTTCAGGCTTAATGGGTGGACTCACCCCAAATGTAATGTCACCAGTTTCAGGGATTAATAAGACCCACGTTTTGTACGATAGTTAAATACCACCCAGAGAACTCTGCAAGAGATTTTCTGCTCTGCCCTAAACCTCTGGAACTGTGTGAATGAGAAAGACATGTGTTGGTACCAGCAAGGATGGTTTTGACAGTTCCTGATGGATTGGTGTGATTTGGCACTTCTTTCCTTTTTTTTTTCCCCTGCAGATGAAATTCATTGTTAAAATTGGAATTTGCTGTGTTAAAAATCATTCCAATACATAAGCTTAGCTCCGGGTTTTGAATTTCTCACATAAACAGTAAGAGAAGGAGGCTGGTGGGGACTGATTTTGGGGAGAGTTGCCTGCTTTCTGGGCCCTGCAGAAGAGGTCAATGCTTTCTGCTCTGTAACTTCTGACTCCTCCCTCTCCCCTCCATAGCTACCACAAGACGCCTTCAGGCTGAATTGAGTGCCGTCAGGCCTTGGGTGGATTGTACAGGTACATGTTACTCCTGTAAAACTCTCACGGTGGAAAGTACAGTACGCTTGTCCTCTCTCAGCTAGTCAAACATTCCCATCTGCTTGCTGCATGCTAAACCTCTTCCTCTAGGCTTTTCTTTCCCTCTCCTTGGAAAGGAAGAGCCACTAAAGCTTGTAGGATCATTTCCAGCCCACTTCAGGGAGCGGGCTCCAGGTGAGTTTGTTTTGACAAACACGGTTGACATTGGCACTAGGCTGAGATCTTCTGAATGTGGGGCTGGCCCTCCCTCCACCTTCACATGAGACAGCCCTGCTACATACTGATCCTCGAATGCTGTTTATGCAAATTATTTGCATAGCTAATTGCTGTTTATTGCTTATTAAAAATGCATTTTGTCCCCCGACCTTGAACTTATGCAAAGGTCTGGCTTAAAAGAAAAGGATGTTCACAAAAAACCAAAAAAGAGTCTGAGTATCTTTTGTCCTGGCTCACAGTTTTCAAAGTGGCTACAGAATGTTTTCCCAGTGACCTGACAGCAGTGTGCTCTGCAAACGCTGTGCAACCTGCTTTTGCTGGTTTCTTATTCTGCATCTCCCGCAGTTTTATACATGTGAGCACGTATCCATGGTTCTCATGCTGTTGTTAACTCCACAAGGCCACTGGTTCTTTGTCTCTTCTCAGTGAAGAGACTCTGTGCCACGGCCATGTCCCCTGAGGTAGAGGTAGGTACCGCAAGTCCAAGATGGATGGTCAATTCACTTCCATTTTAAACATCTAGTTCTGCCTTCAGCAAGATTGGTCTTCACCCCTTCCCCTTTGCTCCCATCATGTTGGCATTAACCACCTTCCACATCTTGTCCCTTTTGGTTTTAACATGCTCAGCTTAACAGTGACTATGTTCAGTGAGTAGGAAAGAATATATATATTCCACTTGACTTTGCCAGTGCTGTTCAGGTCAATGGGAAGAAATTTTTTCTGGTGATAAAGGGAAAGGCCATTTTAAAAATAAAGCTGTGACGGCCCGTGCTGCTAGCACATGAACTGAAAGGATGAGTTCATTTTGGGAGTGTTAACTCCCCTGCTAAAATATTGCACTGTCTGTCTGGTCCCAGCAGCTCTGAAAGAGCAGGGTGATGTTGGTGATGAAGAGTGATGGAGAGGCCAAGGGCTAGTTGGGCTTTAAAGCTCAGGAGAACCCAGTTTCCAGCTCTGCCACTGAACCCAGTGCTGGTACCTCAGTTTGGGGAAGCCTTTCCTCATGATGTAGCCAAACTGAGTTCTGATCTTAGTGATGCCCTATTTCAGCACCAAGAAGAAAATATCTCAAAATTAAGTATTTTAAATGGTTTGTAAATATAAAATGATAAATGGATGAGCAAACAGTCTCACTTGCACTAAGTGCAATGTGGACACCCCCACCCACCTCAGTGGGAGAGTCACAGGCTGATGCACAAAATCTGGCCAAGCGTTGGTGAGGTCCTAGCAGGCAGGAGTGCTGGAGAAGAGTAATACGGCTCTGTGAGAGGTCTCAGTGGAGAAAGGCAGTTCTGGAAAGAAATCCGAATCTCTGGATGAGAACACAAGCAGAAATAGAGAAATCTTGCTTTGAGGAAGGCAGCCATCCTGTGTTGGGGGGTGCAGAGTTAGAGGTCTTCCCTGTCTTTCCTTGAAGCCAGAAAATAGGTGATGCCGGTGTGGGGACAGGCAGGGAAACTATAGAGTTTGGTGTCTGAAAGAGATGTCTCCAACCTGGGCTGGTTGCTGTTGCTCCCTTTGACCATGGATTAGACCACCTGGATCATATCACTCCTTTGGTCTTCCACCTTCACCTAACTTCAAGTCATTTATGGATAGAAGCAGCTACCTTGTCTCCTAGGAGAAGCCATGGGAGCTGCCCAGAAAGCACAAGCCACAGGTACAGCAGTGTTGTTCAAGGAACCCAGCTGTGGAGTTAATTTGGGAGGCTGCCGACCTTCATTCAGCCTATGCTGGGGAGATCCATCAAACCTCACCTCCCTCAGTGAGGATCTATCAGCCCTGCTTCATGGGTGGGCAGCCAAGAGGGCAGACCCCCTCACCTCTTTGCTTTGGTGATGGCCTGTCTTTGTGGGGGCTCCCTAAAGCTGAGCTTGTTTAAAAGCTCTACCTACTTATGGCTCTTGTTCAATTTTTCAACACCAAACAGGTTTTTTTTCAACCTGTGAACCTGACAGGACAGGAATGTTCCCAGGATGAGGTTTACGTCTCCTGCAAGGCAGGTAACCTTCCTCTTAACCCTTGTGGTCTGCAGGCAATGGCCCAGGCTTCCTTGCTGCTCGCCTTCCCATACACTCACGGCCATTTCTCCTTCCTCTTCCCCTCCCCACACTTATGTTCTAATTCTAGGGCATAGGATGTTAAATTACGCAGTAGGAAATCATGAGCTGGCTGGACCAGGGGCAGCAACTCCAGGACAAAGCTACCATGAAGGGCTGCAACTCGTGCAACACTGCCCGCCTGCCCGATGAGGACATCTTCATAGTGCCAGGTGAGGGGCAAAAATGGAGTGGGGCATGAAACCCATGTCAGGCACGGCCAAGAGCCAGCGATGGGGCTGTCTTGAAATGGGGCAAAATGCTCTGTGACTGTCCACGGGGTAATCCGGAGCCCTCTGCTCAGCCCCAGGGAAAACTACCCGCCCAGCCTGGCTGCATCTCCATGACCTGCCTTCAGGTGCACTGGGACAGGGAGGGGAGAAGATGGCACAATTCAACCCTCCTTCCTACTGCAGGAACAATTATAAAATGCAAATGTTAGGAGCCCGTGTCTGTGACGCCGGGCTCGGGGGAGCAGCAAGCGCTGCAGGCTGCCGTCGTGCTCGGGGAGCGACCAAGCCGCTTCTCCCCGCTGGATCAGCAACGTACTTGCTCAGGCTCTGCAAGGCAGCGAGTGCTGGAGCTCTAGGGGCTTGTGGCAGCTAGTAAAGGTCAAGACAAAGCCTCTAAGCTCAGTATCTGGTTTGCTTGTCACGACCTGGGCTGACCAAGCTGTCCTGTAGCACGGGAACAGTTTTGTCCCTCCCAGGGTGACATCCTGGCTGTGCATGGCAGCGGCATTGCCTTTCGGCAGTGCAGAGGCTGGGACACTTCTTTAAGAGCTACAATGCACAGCTCCTAAAAAACATGCGCACACACACCGCCAACTCCCTACAAAGCCTACGGAGCAAGGGATTAGAAGAACCTGACCTGTATGATTAAACCCTGCTCTGGCCTCCCCAGCAGTGCTCAGCTTTATCAGCCACAGTCATTTCCCCCAGCTCCACGCTCGTTGCTCACCCCGGGAGCAGAGGTGCCACGCTACCCAGAGGATGCTCAGGATAACTGAGGATCTGAGAAAACACTTCAGTCTGGGGCCAGCTGAGAGTCCTCAAGAGGTCACACAATTAAATGAGACTTGTACCTTAAGTACCTGAAAGTCTCATCAAACAGGACCTGTTCACGCAGGATTTGCAATTTATGCTAAAGTCTCTGAATTTAGCCCTTAAACTTGAGGGTATCAGACTGACATGCCCACTCTGAGGAACGCTCAACGACACGTTACATATCAGCTTGTCTTTTGCTGCTTTACAATAGCATTCAATGGGATTTAAATTAGCTTCAGCACTCTAATTGTGTTGCTTTTATAGCAGCAGCGAGATAACTCCCAGGCGGTGGTTATG
>NW_009259800.1:1026038-1032666 GCF_000687185.1 Egretta garzetta
AGATGTGTTCAGCAGAAATGCGCTGTGTGAGCCATGGTTATAATTTCATTAACAGGATGCTACTCAGCTCCTACTGGGAGCCGGAGCGACACCACGTCACTCCCTATAGGAGATTAGCATTATAATGGGGACCAAGCGCCTTTCCTTGTGTTCACACCAGCTTTCCAGCCTGCAGGAGGATGAGCTGTCGGAAGATGTGATTTGTTCAGACTTCTAGCCCAGGATTTGACCCATGCATGAGACCGCGTTCCACACAGCCCCTGTGTGGGGGATGCACTGCTGCCTTCAGCCAGGGCTGGGACGTTCCCTGGTGCCCTCAGACCCAGCGGGCTCTGGCACCCTGGGCTCAGTGTAGGGTTGCTCCCATGCTGACGAGCCTCAGGCGGCGAGGCCAGGCCCACAGCCATGGTCAGACTTGGCTCGCTGGGTTTTTTTTCAGTGGGACATCAGTGGGACACTGCATGGGAAGTGGGGAGCTGATTGCTGCCGTGATGCGCCTGTCATCCCAGTGTGGGGCCCCTGAGCTTTCCCAAAACTGGCTGTCCCATGGCAGGAGTTTGCTCTGCAATGCCCAAGACACAGCCCTTGCAGGACAGACCCTCACTGGGCACCCAGAAGTGCTCTAGCTGGAGTTGGGCTGCTTACAGAGCCAAGAAGCCTGGAGTTACTGTCCAGGCTCCTCCAGCATCCTGGGAGCCTTCGGGTCCCCTCCAGTCACCTTCTCCCCACCCGTGGGCACCGGCTGTGGTGCCTGGCTCTTGGCACAGGCAGGTGGGATAAAGGGAAGTGGGGTGGGAATCCGTGTGGTGAAAGCCCTGCTGCTTGCCCAAGTATTGACATTTAACTCCCTGCCTGCTCTGTGGACAGGGAAACGCTGCCCCAGCACGGCAGAGCTGCACAAGGCTGACGTTTGTCAGAGCCCTGGACAACTCTTGGTCAAATTGCTGTGTTACCCCTGGCCATGAACCCCGTGCCGAGCACTCACAGCGTGCGTCCTGTGGGAAACCCCATGGTTTGCATTAGTGCCACTGGCTGTGCATGTGGGAAAGATGCGCAGTCCCCATGCCCAGCAGGCCGGAGAGCTGGGACAGCCCAGCCGGGGTGGCCCCTTCCCATGGCCACCAGACCAGCAGCTTCCCACAGCCCTGCCACCAGCCTGGGGATGCTGAGGACCGTGGTGGGAAGAAACAGGCATCGATGTCTTTTCTAGTGGAACTGCACCAAAACTGGCACACACTCATCAAGGGCCATTCCCACGGGCGTGTTTAACCTCCAGGTCACACAAGTGATGGGCACCAACCACGCTACTGCAGTGCAGGCAGGAGGCAGGAGCTCCCCCGTGACTTTGAGCAGTAACTGAGCAGTTGTAGCGGTGCTGTGTGCAGGCTGTGCACACATCTGCACGCACGTAACCCCCGTGGGAGCAGCAGGACCCCGGGAGGGGACAGGGACGCACACGGGTGGCAGCAGGCCCAGGGCACAAAGATTTCTGGACCAATTTTCCCATTGCTTTCTCAAGTACTCCCAGTTTAAACAAAGTTTCTCTGGGATTTCTCCTGGAACTTCACTGTTTCTCCATCACCACAGCACCATTTCAAGGTCTTTCATGTGCGGGAGGCCCCAAGGCAGTTGGTTTTACTGAGCAGATTTCTCACCTTATCATTTACTCCCATGATTCATTTTCTTCAGCTCGGTTTATGCATTTCAGCTTGAAACACAAGATTTAGCTAAACCTGTCAGTGCCAGGATCTGACCCAGCAGGTTCACCTCAGCCAGGGACTCTCGCTGGGGGCCGTTCCCCCGGGAAGGAGCCAGCCCCAGCCCTGCACGGCCTGCAAAACCAGGGCTGAGCTGTCCCTGGGGGCACTTTCTATCTTCCAGTGGTGCTGGGCACGATGTGGTGGATGACATGGTCTTTGCCTTTGGGATAGGTGACTTCTTTCCACAACTGCCTCTGCCACTGGCTGCTCTGCACCTGACGGATGGGACCACATCAAGGCTGGGTGCCCCAGCTGCCGACCTCTCCAGCCTTCCCCCTCTTCGGGGGTGTTTCTTTCCTCTCCCACTATGAAAATATTTGGAAAGCCAAACTGTTAAAAGAGAGCTATAAAGCTTGACTCAACCCTCTTACTTCTTCAGAAAAAATAATATATTGAAATGTGAATGTGCCCAACATCTCAGAGCTTGCTTGCTCTCGCCCTAGCATGCTGTAGCTCCTGGGCAGCCCCAGCTCCAGTGGGACCTTCCCCCATGGGAGCCCATGAGTGTGCTGGGGCTGAATTTCTCCATCCATAAAATACAGCAACCATCCCTGCTCCACCCATCCACCACAGAGTCCTGATCTCTGATCAGGGAGGACACATCCCAGAAAGAACTGGGGTTTAGCCCCATGTGTGCAAGGTGAGCTACTAAACATGAGGCTAGCAGGAGCCTGGCTCATGTTTTAAAACAAGAAAATCATATGGTTTTGGTAGAAAACTCTAAATAGTTTAAAAACTTTGTTTTTAAATGAACAGCTGAAAGCATGTTAAAAAGCAGAAGGCAAGAAATTGGTGTCCTTTTACATCTATGTAACATCTTCAGCAATTTTGTTTAAGTACAGCATCAGTCTCCTAACACTCTGCAGGTGATTGTGCCCTGCAGTAAGATTTTTCTTAAGCCAGATTTGCCAGGTTGCATAGCTGGGGGATGCAGGTTTGTAAGGTCTGGTGTGTCTGATTGCTTAATGCAGAGGAGCTGGGGCTGGGGGGCAGCTCAGGGGGAGCAATGGGGCCCAGCTGCTCAGGGGCAGAGGGAAAAGCTCCCCAGAATTTGCAGAACACGTGTCCTGGTGGGCAGGGTGGTTGGTGCCCTTGCATTGTCTCTGCCTTGGCCGGCTGGATCCTGGGGAGCAGAAGAGGGGAGGCAGGGGGCACGCGTGGCTTGGAGATGCAGGAGAGCATGTCTGAGGGGAAGCGGCAGAGGTAAAACTGAACGTGGATGTTGTATGGTTTTTGTGGGTGTGTTAAGTGTGAGAGTGAGATGGGAAAAGTGATCTGGAGTGCAGGTAGTAAGGGACCAGAAAGTGGAGTGGGTCTGCTTTTTTAGAGTGGATTTTTTTCTTACTAGAAGTGCGGAGTCTTCCTTTAAAGAAAATGATGATTGTTTTAAAATACATATATATCCCTTTTGCAAAAGGAGTTCCTCAAGTATCTAATTCTTTCAGATAAGAGACAACCTTTGATAACTGGTTTCTTAGTGCTTCAGGTATTTTTTTTTCTCTAAGCGCTGCACTGGGTTTCAGTGATGTGCTGCTTGTATTTGTTGCCACTTGGTTCTTTCTGGGGTTTGGTCGCTGGCTCCCTCCCTTGAGTGCTCCAGAGTAGCGGAGCCTCTTCCCCCTCCAGGGGCTTTGAACAAGATGGGGTTTGATTGTGACCAGGGCATAGATGTGCCCTGGGCTGGGGCAGCGAGGCCGTGGCTCTGCCCAAGGGTGCCCGTGAGCTGGGTGCAAAGAAGTCGCAGGCACCCACAGGTTTCACCCCCACCGCCTCCTTGTTCAGTTCTGGTAAACCAGAAAAATCTGATCGGGGCAGCTTTTTCTTCTGGTTCCCTCTGCAGCCGGGGTGCCCCGGGTGCCGTGGGGTGACCCTGGGCTGTGAAACATGTTTCTTCCTTTCAAACCACTCCGGAGCAGCGCGTGCTGCGTCCCATTTACCAGCCTGCAGTAATCACCGCTCCTGTGGGCTCCGGCAGAGCCAGGCTGAAGCCGAGAGGCAGAGCAGGGCAGCTCTTGGGGCTATTCCAGTGTGGAGCTGAACAGGGGTTGAGCGAAGCTTCTGCCGTGTTTGTGAACAATTTCTGTACATAAATCTCCTATGAAGTGGTGGGTCTGTTTCCCTCCTCTCTGTTATTGGTGTCAATAAAAGGAGGTTTTTCTCAGCTGTTTTTGAAAGAATTTCTAGCTCTTATAAGATGGCAACATTTTTCTGCCCCCTTGATCATGGCTGTAAAGGTGATGGGAGCTGTGAGGAAAAGGGGGGGTGGGGGGTGGGTGTAACTGAAAACAGGGGAAAACCATCAGTAGCAGTGAAGAAGCACTGCAGCTATTCGTGCAAAGCAGGACCTTGGCAGGGCTGAGCCCCCCAGGGATGGGGAACGCTCCTGTACCCTTGGCTGGGCAGCTCTGGCCATGGTGAAGATGAGGAGGGTGATGGGGAGTGGTACCCTGATACAACCCCGAGTGGCTTTCTGGGTGAGACAGTGGAAAGTGCTGTAAACCTGTGGTGTTGTAAATCTGCGAGCAAGGAGCTGTTGTTTGGCTCCTGACTCCCATAAAGCTGGCTTGGAGCATCGCTTACTGAGTTTAAACACTGCCGGGCTCACACCGGGCACTGCAGCAAGCTGGTTCAGGCTCTCCTTTTCATGGCTTGCACGAGAGCTGGAGGTGCGTCTCCCTCCCTGTCTGGTCACTGCCTGGGAAGCGGCTTGGGGTTTTCCCTGGCTCCATCTCCCCCACATGAACAGCCCCTGCCTCGGGCATCCCCACAGCCACGAGCAAATCCCGTGGTGTGCCCAGCCTCCCCTACCTCTCCTCCTGCTCCTCCAGCAGCACCTGCCCGTGCTCTCACTTGCTTTTCTGGGGCATCGCTGCCTCCAAATCCTGTCTCCTTGGTTCTTCCCACCCACACGGATTTCTTGGGGCCCAAGTGTCCAGTGATGGGAATGACCTGGATTTCAGAGGGAGAGGTTCAGGAACAGCTGAGCATCCGACAAAGCCTGGTGCAAATGAAATGTGCTTTTCACTTGGGTAAGCTTGGGGAGAACTGGTGTGTGAACCACGTCAAACACGGGGGGCATCTGCCTGACTCCTAAATGATTTATTAATGCTGCAAATATACTCAACTCATCCTTTTATTTGGATTTCTTTTATTGAGCATAAATCTGTTACCTGAAGCCCCAGAACTACTCTCCCCACCTTGTTCTTTGGTCCATACAACGCATCCTCCTGCCTGGAAGCAGTTAGGAAGAGCAGCAGCCCCTCTCCAGCAGGGTGATGGGCATCCTTTCTGCCTTAGCTGCCAAAAGAGCCCCCCCAGCCGGGTCTGTTGTGTGTGCCTCTTCCCCCCTTGGTGCAATGGTTTGAGAAGAGACAATTTCTTGCGCTCGATGGGGATTTGGTGTCGGGTCTAACAGCAAAAAAACAGGCTGCCTCCAAGCAGATCGGAGGCATCCAGGGAGCTGTTCCCCACCCCCACAGCACAGGAGCCGCAGGGTGGTCTCGAGGGCATCATCTGATGAACTCAGCCCTGTGGCATTTTGGAAGGCATGAAACCTTTGCTCAAAGTGCCTGCGAGTGCCCGGCTGTAAAGCAACCCCACTTCCATTGCTGAGCCCAGCTGCTGGGACGGGCTTTCCCTTCCTCCTTAACGCTGCCCACCCTGCCTTCTGGTGGTCCCTTTGGCATGCCTCAGCTAATGGCACGATACTAATGTTAGGGTGCAATGGTGCCTCTGCCTGTGGCTGCTCAGCGTAGGCTCTTCCCAAGTGTTTCACCCACTGTGCAGCTGGGAACAAGGCTGCTGAGACTGAGCCAGGTCCCTAGGAGCTTGGGTGGGCACCAGTAAGCTGAAAACCAGCTGGTCTGGTGCATCCAGATGCCCCATGTTTGCTAGCGAGTGATTTAAGAGGGACAAGGGCAAAATGACTGTCAGTGGCTAATAGATGTGCAGACTGCAGGGGTTTTGGTGTCAGAGATCTCAATTTACCAGCCCTGCGCTGCCTAAGGAGGCCAACGCTTGCGCTGGTGTTTGGCTCCTGGGACGGGGCAAATCACCTCGGCTGCGGCGTGCGATAACTGCATTGCTCCCTGTATAAACCAGCACTTCACGTTGGATGCTCCTCTTGAGCATCCTCAGGGCTCCAGCAAACCTCTTGCTTGTTATTTTGATACACAATGGAAATATTCTTGCTTTTTAGTTGGCTGCAGTCCGTCATTTGGGTTTATGGCCCATTCAGGAAGGTGAATGCCTTCTCCCAGCTCTCCTCTTTAACCTCCCTTCAATCTCTCTGCTGATGGCACATTCAGCAGCTCTTTCCACTGCCCACAGGCAATTGCAGCTAAAATTATATATCTTTTACTACAACCTTTAGAAATAAATGGTTCTGTTTTAACTGTTAAATCTTTGTGGCTGTCCTTTAAGCATCAGAATGAAGGAAAAGTGTTTTGTTTTGGCAAGATTATTTAAAAGGTGGGGGGGACGCAACACAAGAAATTATCTTAATTTCTCTGGCTATTGTGGATGGTTGATTGCTTTGTGTTTCTTTGCTAGTTTCTACAAATAAAACACTTTATCTGTCAAATTCCCCATTGATACAATGCTGTGCCATTTTCCCTCTAAGGGACCGCTTACCCCTCTTGGTGCCAAAGGGGTCTTTTCTACCTTTAGAGGCTTTGCAGCAGCCCCTGTGATGCTCTGCTCCTGAAGCAAATATCCGAGCAAAACAGACAGGCGGGATATGTCTAAGTTTGAAAATAGTTTTATATGTTCTGAAGTATCTGTCCTGAGGCGTGTCTCTGGAGCGGGAGGTGTGATGGCGTGATGAATTTCAAATCAGACCTCTGCGGGTCTCTCATTTTCCAAATAGA
>NW_009259800.1:1032697-1034908 GCF_000687185.1 Egretta garzetta
ATTTGAAGGCTAAGAAAATACTTTTTTTTTTTTTTTTTTAATAGGAAAAACTTGTCAGAGGGATACAATAGCTTTCCCACGCTTAGTATCTGCATGCAGAACAGAGGGTGTGATAGATAGATGTCAGGAGATCTGCTGATTTAGTCAAGATCTGTTATCCTCCCACGGTACCTCATGTGTTCCTGACCCCACAAGAAATATATAAAGATCAGTGAAACGTCACGGGTGCCAGCAAACACTGATTTGCATTAATTGTACTCTGCTCTCTACTCCTTGGGTGTTTTCCCTCCTCCTTTCCCTAAGTACAGCAATGTCTAGACTTGGCTGGTGGTCTCACTGAAGCATATGCACTTTTGGAATTGCCTGAGTCCCGTGGGCCAGCAAACCTCCCCCAGGAAGGGGGCCCTTGCCTGATTGCCTTGGTGTTGCAAATGTCAGGCTTCCTTCAGCAGCTCTTTTTTTTTTTTTTTTTCCTTTTCTCCTGTTTCTGTTGCCACCCATGTCTACCTGTCCCATAACTCTAGCTGCCCTTGGTGCGAGAGAGACAAGAGTGCTCCTGGCTGGTGATCTCTGCTGCTGTTGGCAGGGCTGGCTCGTCCCAAATGCCCTGCCCTGTTACCCTGAGTGGGTCACCATGCTGCCCACCTGGGGATGTCCCTGCCCCAGCCCCACCAGCCCTGTGCCCACTGCCCTCCCAGCATCGTGCCAGGAGGGAGGTGGCAGAGCCCCATTGCAGCCGTTGTCCAAGGGATCACGAAGCGCCGCTTGGCAAAGGAGCCACAAACGCAGGCAAACCCCTATGCTGAACTAGCATCCTCGCACAAATTAAATTACAAATAGGAATAAGCCTAATTGTACCAGACAGCAATTAGTATGGCTTTACCGTCAGGGGACAGCCAGCTCGTGCTGGGCAGGGGAAAGTTTCTTCTGTCCCTGGGGAGGGGATTTGGGTGCATGCACTGGGAGCTCCTGGGGGGTGGCTCTGGCAGGATGGGGGGTGTGCCCAGGACTGATTCGGTGGCTCCGAGGCAGGAGGTAGGTGTTTGAGGTGGGTGTTTAAGGTGCTCTGATGCAGCTCGTCCATCGCAGGGCCCCCACACCGGTGTCCGTGCACGTTTCTGACTGCTCCCACATGCGGGTCACAGCAGACCAGAGCATGATCAGCCACCGGTGTTGATCAGGACCAGAGTATTTCTTGGAGGTCAGTGGATCTTGGACCCCAGATCTTTGTTGTAGCAGCCTAATTTCTTTCCGCAGGCATGTTACCACATTAACTGAACATCTCTGCTCTGTATCTTCTTCAGGAAGCCTCTGAGAAACACGGTGCTGTCAGATCTGGGTGACTGGGGGCTGCTGGCTGTGTCCAGTCCCATGCAGCATCTCCAGGCCAAAGCATCACCCGCTTACCCGCCTGCTCCATCCTGCTCCTGAGCAAGGTAGCTGCCTGTTCTCAGGACAAAATGGGGCTGATAGTGAGCAGAGCTGGACAATATTGAGCCTGCTGGCCACTGACAGCTGTCTTCTGAGGGCTCAGATGCAATGAGTTCAGGTCTGAATCACTCGGCACGGAGGCTTTAGAAACCACAAACTCAATTGACTGAGGATTTGCAAGAGCTAGACCCTAGTCTCCTCGTTCAAGCTTTAATAACGCAGGGAATTAGTGGTAAAGTATTGGATGATTTAAAAATAATAAAACATTTCTCTAGTGAAGCTTAAAAAAAGGCATTTGATTGTACTTTGATTAAGAGCAGGGAGAAGCTGTATATAAAACATACCTTTGGACCTCTTGCTGCTATAACCACCATAATAAAAGTTTGGTTTATGTAACAGCTTGCAATCTGTGTAATGCACTTTAGTCTGCAGTGTGGACATAGAGCTGAGCTGTGCTGTGATTGCCAGGAGCTGTGGTAATCTGTTATTCTGAGGACACAAGGGGTAAATAAGAGCTTTTCTGTAAAGCAGGGAGACTTTTCAGTAAGACCTTTAATAGAGCAGTGAGACTTTTTGCCATATATACCTGGGCATCATTGCAAACAGGAAGATTTACTGGTAGCTTCAAGCCAGAAGGTTCACGAGCAATTTATTTCCAAAGCACTGTGCTACTGCATATGTTTGTTCTTGGTAAAGGAAAACCATTCAGGGTTTTCTCTCTTTTTTTTTTTTTTTTTTTTTTTTTTTTTTTTTTTTTTAAGGTCTTTTGCTTTTTTGTGT
>NW_009259800.1:1035106-1044240 GCF_000687185.1 Egretta garzetta
TTTCTTTTTTAAGGTCTGATGCTGTTCTGTCTGCTGTGGCTTCAGCTTTTAATGCAACATGACATAACTAGCTGCTTAGGATCCAGGAGTAGAAAGGAGTCATTAAAATTGAATCCTGAGAAATAATTAAGTTCCCAAAGCTGCTCCACAAGTTACACTACTGTTTATTTAACTGCCTCTGACGTGCAGGGGGATAATCCTTCCAGTCTGAAAGGGGTTTTTCTTCTTCACCCTTCATCAATCCAGGGGAGAGTAGAGCAGGAGAAGGATGTTCCTCTTGGGTTGGTGCCTTGTGTTTCCAGTAGTGAAGCCTTCCTCTTCCAACAGGAGCCACTTAATCTGACCTTGGTGGAAACTTTTCCACCGGCAAGAATTGCCCAAATATGCAAAAAATGAGTTTTGCCACCAAAAATGGGTTTCCTAGTAAGCATTTGCCTTATTTAACTAACACTCTCCTTCCAGGCTTCAAGTAGGGAGGACTGATCAAGAGGCTTAAATTTTCCTTTGGTTATAGTTTTGCCGAGAAGGTCTAGAGGAGGCTGTGGAGAGAGAAGCCTTGCAAGTATTGATTTGTCTGGATTTGATGCAGTGGAATAGCTTTGCTTGAGAGGTGCAGGGTCTTCCCATTAGGGCATTAATGGGGAAGCTGAGCAGTGCTGGCAGCTGTCCTTAGGTTGTACTTAGCTCTGCTAAGGGCAACATTAGCTTTGTGGGCAATATATTTCCGAGAAGAATTGTTTATAGCAAGAAAAAGCCCTGTATTTGCAACACTGGCTCCAAAAGATCTTTGGGTTTTGCTGACATTTCAAAACAGATTCCGTGGTTGCTAGCTGGGCTTTGTAACCAGCTGGCCCAGGGAAAACTTCTGGACATGCAATTTGGTCAGTGTCCAGCTCTGAATCCAAGCACATGGCTCAAACACATCTTGCAGGTATTTTGCTTAATTAAGAGAAAGTTGAATTTGAATATTCAGGTTCCTAAATCCCATTAGAAAGGGTAGGCAGCTGGGACTGCATCTATATGAATGTAACCATGGCCTTAGGATAATGGTTGATTTTCCTCTTGAACCTCATGAAGTTCTTAAAGGCAAGAAGATCCAGGTCAGATGAGCAGAAGAAATAAAATATAAAATATGATTAGGAAGACCATCAGGAGACTGTTCTCCATCCTTCTGCACCAAGGTGGCCAGCCATGCCCGAGCTGATCCCGAGAGCCTCTTGGTCTGATGGTGGGGAGCTCGCAGCCCTCCCAGGCAATGGGGTTAAATACTTCACTATTCTTACACCTTTCCATAACATCTGTCTTGCACCTTCTGTTTTAATCTCCTTTCTGCTTGTCCCATCCTTGTGAGCGGTTTCTTTCCTGCCTCTTCTTTTCTGGTAACATTTCCCTTGAAAAGATGGGTATAGACAGTCTTGGGTCCTTTCCATAAAACAGCTGAATGCTTTTTGTTGCTCTCTGAATGCCAAGCAACCCCCATCTCTCTATAAGTGAGGTTCCTGGAACTAGAAGGTGAAGGACCCCAGGATTTATCCAGAGTTCCAACCCAGGGCCCTCAGCACCTGAAATAACTGCTGCCCTCCGAGGGAAGCAGGCAGAGGAGAGCAAGCTCCATGGGGAGCAGGGAATAGCACGGTAGTCAAACCCCATTTATTAGGGACTTCGGAGGAGGGAAGGGGAAGGAACTGGCAGGATGTATAAGAAGGGTTAATTTGGGGGTAAACGTGGATAGAGGAACAGTGTAGAGAGCACAGCAAGGAGCTGAGATCAGGGCAGGTGTCCTCGATGCCGCCCGTGCTGCATGCGGGCAGGGGGCACCACGGCATGGCATGCGGCTGAGGCCTGCTAACTCATCACCCGTGACTCCGTGATGGAAAGCATTGCTTCAGAGGCTTTACCGACCTTGCCAGCACATTGCCCCGGGTGCCTGAGCCAGGTCTCTAGAAAGGTTCCCAATCAACCTGTCGTATGTTGAAAGAAGATATATGGCTGGATTTAATCGATGAGGTGTTCTGCCATTACTGGAGTGCCTGCCTGCCTCTGTAGGGTACAGTGTATGTGTGCATATGACGGATTGCTGGCTTTTGATGTGTGCCACGTAATTCGCTGCCTTCCTGACTGACAGAAAGCACAAACACTTATTTAAGCGTTATAAAAGCAGGTCAAAACTTTCATGATTTTCCTAAGGCAAAGGACAGTCTGTTGTGTTAAAATTAGTACTTTTTTCTACTGGAAATCTCCATCAAATGCTAGTTCATAGCTTTTAATGGGTTTTTTTGATTTTGTTTTCTTGTTAGAGTTTTTTTTTGAGTAAAGTGACTATGTTCTACTTCTCGTTAATTAACCTCTAGACTTCTCTTCATTGCTTAAACAAGACTGCATGAAAGGATGTTGATGTTATTAAAAAGCAATGGGTATAGGATGGGAATGCTGCTAGTGAAGAGACAATTACACTTCGGTTTGCTTTAACACAGCAATCTGGCCTGTCCTTCTGCCGGGCTCGTTATTACAAGGTCTTGATTGAGGGTTTGTTCTATTGGGGGAGTTGGAAGCAAAGCGAAGCCTGGAAAACATGTGCCTCTTTTGTCCTGTTTTATAATTAACAGGTGTTAATGCCTTAAACACTGTTCTGTGAGAAGTATACAACGCGGCGGGGAGGCAGAAGTGGCCAGCGTGTGAGATGGTGTGCGCTTGGGTCTGGTTGGTGGCAGCGTGGCTGTGAGAGGAGCAATTGGACATTCTAGCCATCACTGGTGTTACTATAGTGGCAAGGGACTCCAGCAGTCGATGAAGATGACCTCGTGTTAGGTGCCTCAAGAATTTGGAAAAAAAGAGCTCTCTTGGCCAGGAGAAGACACAAAACAAGGCATGACTGCAAGCAAGGGTGAGGAAGAAAACTACAAAATAATATTTATCAACTTCTTGGGGCATAGTTGTATTGGAAAAAATACACTGAGTGGAGTCCTGGTGTTATAGGGTATGTTCTTAGGCAAAGGGGAGATAGCACGGCTGGCTTGGGTTTGCTCAGAAGGAAAAATCCCCATGCAGAAGGGGCAGCATGGAAAAAAGTGTGTTTGAGAGCATAGCAAAGGAAGAGAGAAGCTGGTTTCATGGCCAGCTGGAGGAAGGAGCTGATTTCTTGGTGCTAAATGAGTAATAGAAGACAAAGCAGGGTTATCTGTGAAAGCCTTTGAAATAAAGACAAGCAGTTTATGTTTGATCTGATATACAGAATTCAGCAGAGAGCCTCTCGGAGAGGAGCACAGAGAGATAGGCTTGGAAAAAGACCTTTGCAAGAGCATTTGATACAGGTACCTGTAGGAGAGTGATTGGCAGGGGGACATAAAAGGGGAAGCAAGCGGGGGAGAGCTGCAGCTGCGTGGGAAGCCAGGGAAGGCTGCACTTTTCAGGTGTTTTGTGGGGAGAAATCT
The DNA here is from genome assembly GCF_000687185.1 of Egretta garzetta. Taxonomy (NCBI): domain Eukaryota; kingdom Metazoa; phylum Chordata; class Aves; order Pelecaniformes; family Ardeidae; genus Egretta; species Egretta garzetta. The sequence goes on from NW_009259800.1 coordinate 1,038,538, forward strand.
GCAAGATTTAGACCTTAGGGTGCGTTACGGAGGTCTAAGCAGCGTTGTTAGTGGGCTCAAGTGGGGTGAGCTGGGAGGGGAGATGGTTAGTGCTGTCTTGGCCTGTTGAGCTGGAGTGGGCAGCAGCATGCCCGTGAGATGCTGGAGGTCCTTTGCTCCGGCGTGTGACTGTGCAGCTAATGAGGCTCCCGTGGCCACGAGCGCTGCAAGCATCCCTGCAGCATCCCTCTGCTCCAGAGCCCTGGCCTGCAGGAAAATACTGGTTCCCCTATTCCTTCTAACTTTAATTTCCCTTCTCTCATATAAGGTATTGAAGACATATCAGTAGGTTGTTTTTTCTATCGGAGAACAAGGAAGAAAAAAATAAAAAGCTGTATACTCTCAAGCCACATGTAAATGGTAAATTCCCCGTTCTGCTTCATTTTTACTCACGGAAAAGAAAGGTTTCAAAACTCCCCATGAGTAGTACTTAACATATATGCAACTATATGTCTACTGCTGGTCTCAGAAAAATAATTGGGTTTTTTTGTTATCATTGGTCACCCATCAGTCTTAAAAGTAGGCAAGCAAATACGTAGCTTCTGGGTGTGATATTAATTACAAGGAAGCAAATTAGATTCCAGTAACTGATTTTTCCCATGGCTACCAAAGCTTGTAGGAGAACAGCAGGATAATATCATAAATGTCCTCATTCTCACACTTCGCAGCATAAACTGACTCACCGCTTGGGCTCAGCAAGAAGCCGGTGCTGCGTGGCCGCCCCTTGGGAACGCCGCGGGTGCCATCAGGGCGGCCGCTCCCAGCGAGGGGGCACCGGGCGCCCGCCCCGCTGCGGTGCTGCCATTCCTGTCTCCCTGCTTGATAGGGCAGAAAATTATCACTTCTCAACTTGCCAAAACACGAGCATCTGCAGCGATATAACAGGGCAGAAGAAGTTGGAGAGTATCTACGGATGAGAGTTGCTGCATATTTAATGCAAAGGATATTTTCAGTATAGCTGTGTAATTGGGAAATTAAATCGTCTGAATGTTGTCATACATGCTAATTATACTAAAGACAGAGAGGAAAAATCTTCATCTTGCACGTAGCATATATAGTTAGAAGATAATGATATTTTAAATTCATACCATCCTGGTGCACAACGGTGAAAATATTGTAAATACGTGCATTTGGGTTGGAATGCATGTGGAAAGAAAACAAATGCAGTGTACTGGTTTACAGGGTTTTTTTTTTTCCCAAATTCTGACAATACCAGGAAGATCAGGGAAATGCAAACTTGCAAAATGGCTTTACTGGCATGTCTTGTTTTGCATAAAAGTTTTGTGCTGAAAAAAAGACTATAGGTATCAGAATAAACAGCGATCTGCTGTGCCTGTCAATTTGCTTGTTCTTACTTACAGATGATTGTAGTTATCTGTATTTTGTTGTTGTGCAAAGCAAATATTTTGGCTAAAATGTGTTGAAATGCTGTTTTAACTGAGTCATTCATTTGCAACAAATGAAGCATAAAGAATGCGTTCTGGGAGCTACACTTAACAGAATTAAAATCATCATGTTGTTCCTTCCTTAAATAAATTCTATTCAGCAACTCACCTGTGTAATGAATGGCATGAAAACTCCATCTACCCTGTATTGTTCTTAGGACACGAGCAGGGAGTTAAACCTGTGCCATCAGGGTGTTTTTTTATTGACTGGAAAGGAAAGAGAGAAGAAAAAAAAAATATTCACGGTTCAGTTCTAACTGGGTTCTTCATATTGCCTGACCCTGCTCTCCGTAGTTGTAAGGGGCTGATGGCATCCATCCGATCTGCCTCGCTGTGCTGTGCAGAGCCTCCACCTTCCCGAGAAGAGACGTAATTTTATTACATTCATTTGGTTAGAGCGATGTCAGCATGCTTACTCATACACTTAAATTTAAGGATATATCCTACAACAGTCTGAGGGTTTAGATCTTCTCAGAGAATGCTTTGTGCCTTGATGATCAAGCAAGGGTTTGTTGGAGGGTGAAGTCTCATGCAATAAAATTAAAGAATCTCTCCCTGCTGTTCGTACATCTCATGGTTGTAAACTTTTTGGGTACCCTAATTTGTGACATAGCTTTTGATTAACACATAGAAATCTGCCATCGTGTCTTTTATAAGTGCTTGCTAAAAATATTTATAAATATGTTGGGAATTACTTTGAATAGCTTTAGGGTATGGATAGAGCATCTGCTCGTCCAGCCTATATAATTATTCACATTGCAGGTTCCTGTAGTGCAAGAGTGGCTCTCAGGTGCTGTCACAACACAGATGCTAACAACTAATGCCTGGGCAGATGAAGAAACAGAGAAGGTATTGGCAACTGCAGAAGTCGGGGGCTGGAAAATTCAGTGGCATTTGGCCACCTAAAAACTCTGACGTTTTTGTGGAGCTGTTTGTTTGTTTTATCTGAAAAATCTCAGCCAGATCTGTAAAACTGTTCAGTTCCCACCCTGCACGTGGCTCTGCTCCAGTCCCAGTCGGGGGAAAGTGCATGGATCACAGCCCTGGACCCGAGCCCACACCAGAGCAGCTGGGATGCGCGGGGGGATCCTGAGCCATGAGCCGAAGTGCTTCACTGAGCAGGACTAAAGGTGCTGCCCGCCTCACCCAGCTGCCCCTAGCTGAAACTTTGCCCCCCTGGAGCTGATGGCTCACGGTCCTCTTTTACCAGGGGAGAGCAATGGGCGCTGTCCTGCTGCTGCACAGGGAGGGGGCCAAGGCAATGCCTGGGCATTCAAAACTGCAGACAAAACTGTCCTGACCACCCAGGAATTCAAAATTCCCCTGTGCAGATGAGCAACCCTGCACCCAAGAAAGCAGGGAGTCCCTCGAGCCCTTGCTAACCGAGCTCAGTGTTAACAGCCCATCTCCTGAAGTCCTGTTCCCATCTGCCACAGCGCAAGTGGTGCTAAAGGAGATTCAAAATCTCAGTTTGGGCAGTGCTGTTTGTGAGTCCTGGCTCTCGTTATAATATCTGCAGCTACCCTAATGTTACTTTTTTTTTCTTTTACTTTATTTTTTTGGACATTGCTTGGGGCCATCTGACCATCTGCTCCACCAAAAACCGATCCACCCCAGCCAGGGTGCAACTCATTCCTGGTGCGCTGGAGGTGGGAGGCTGTGCAAAGGAGAGCTGGTGGGAAGCTGAGCTTCTGTACTGCACTCCTCGGTGGGAGGATGGAGCTGGCAGCTTGGGTTAAGTCTGCTGCAGCAAAAAGTTCTGCAAACACCAAAAAGTCTGCGATTACAGCCCATGCCTGTACATAATACATGTGGGTGAGAAACAGCTGTGGGAAAAGTATTCTCTTGCAATAGGCAAGTTTTAATATATCCTAGATTTGGTAGAAACAGGTATGCTCTTACATTTAGTGCCACAGGAAAGAATCTAAAAGGTTTAAACTGTATTTGACACGGAGTGGCATCTTCCATTCACCCTGCTGTCAATCTGCTTAAAACACCCTGTCTGATGGAAACCGTGAAGATTTTGTCCCTGATGTGCTGCTGTGAGAAAGGATGACCTGGGAGGTGAAGATAAAATGGTAGCACGTGCTCTAAAATCTTGACCCCTTGCAGCTAAGAGCAAAACTCTTCCAGCTGGAGTGGGCTCAGCCTTTATCTTTGGTCCAACAGCTCCCAAGGCTGCCCGTGATGAACCTTGATCCTTTGTTGCCCTCATCTGCAAAATGGGATTAGATGTTGGGGTGGAGTGTGCAGCATCTTCCAGAAACACGAGGAAGGTAGCTGAGGTGGCCTTGTTGCTATGGGACGATGCAGCCAAGGCAGGAGAGGTGGCACCGTGGGTATGGCACAGGATTGAGCCCTAGAGCCGCAGGCTGCCCAGCATGGGGACCAGGCTAGCACGCAAACCGTGCCGTGTGGGGGGAAGGAGTTTGTTTGTGCTGAGCAGTTGTAAGAGAGCCCAAAAACCCTGGAAAGTACTCCCAAGTGCTGGAGTATTTGTCAGTCATAACCCCAAACCCAGTTCATGGCCTTTACTGAGGTCAGTGAGCTGGCGTGGGCAGCGTTTGCCCTGGGGAGCCCATCACCACAGGAGCCGCTTGCCTGGGGGGCTGCAGGCTTGGCCTAAACTCCAGGATTTTGAGTCACTGCCGCACACTCCTCCCAGCCCTGCGCAGCTGGGCTGCCTCTGCCTTCCTCCTGAGGATGGCTTTGATCTGCCCACAGCCATGTCAACTGCCAAGAGAAATGACCCCTAACACGAAGAGATTCTGGAGCTGCTTAGCAGGAAATTACTACATGTGATGTTGCTTAGCAATGTCAGGCTGGCCTGACTGCCCGGGACAACACTTCTCTGCTGGAAAACCCGGGAAAGGTCAAGGGGAGTTGGGTGGCTGCTGCTTTCTGCTCAGAGCAGTGGATTCTGGAATAGAGCAAATAATAATCCCCGTCTCATCGGGGCTGGCGTGACAGTTATCAGAAGTGAGAAAGAGATCTTTCTGAGAGCAGCAGCAGCTGAGGGGTGGCAGGACAAGATGGGGGCAGTGGGAGATGCACAAAGGAGGAGTGAATCCTGCAAAGGGAAGAGGGATGTAGGGAGAGGGGGACACCACCCCCCCACCACCCCGGGAGACAGAGGCTCTGTGGCAAGGTGGCTGTGGGCGTCTTTCCAAAGCGAAATTAAATGGTGAGCAGGAGCCACCAGCCCCATTGCTCAGCACCTGGATGTAGGGGAGCTCCTACCCTTCAGACCCCCCCGGCCCCCCATTGAACTTGTGGAACCAGGGGATGGGCTTTGCTGGTCTTTTTAAGAAGCTGAACTTTGCTTTAGTGAGGAGCAAAGCTCTCGAGATCACAGCTCTTAAGCTACAACAGGTAGCTCCAGTTGGGGAGGCTCTAAGCCCTGTAATCCAGGACTTTTCCCTCTGATTTCTCCGGTGCTGGAGCTGTAATTTCAGCCCAGTTCACGGGGATGCGGGGTAGCACGAACTCACCCACAGGAAGCGAGGTCTCCCTGTCAATTCTCTTTAACCAGTTTCTTCTGGACAAAGATTTCTTCTTTCCTCCTCCGCTGCTTTGCTCTAGTCCTGTCTGATATTTAATATCTCCAAAAGCAGCTACGGTTCATTGCTGAATTAATCTATTTGTGCAGAAGGTGTCATATCAATGTCCATTACAATTTTGCCCCAGCAGCATCTAGAAGCAATTTTTCATCTCTGCCAGTTCTTCATTATTGCCATTTCTTATTTATTTATTTTTTTAAAGAGTACCTTTACAGTTTCCGTTTTAAAACAAGTTTAAAGATAATTTCCAAAGCTGTTGAGTGTATTAATGTGCTAATAGGAAGTGGGGAAGGCAGATGCTAAGTACGAAGTGCATTTTCATCCTGAACTGGCAGGAGCTGGAGATGTCAGGGTGTCCCCTGCCATCTGGCCTGTCGGAGCATGTGGCAGATTCACAGCTCTCATGGGAGGGCACACTGCAGAGGCCACAGGATCCCGTTATGCTGCTTATGGGGACAAGCCAGGCGTTCGTCTCGCTGAGACTGGAAATCAGGCGAGATGCACCAACCACCCGCTTTTTTCCACGGCACCTTAAGAAGCTCGGGGGATGGGGCTGGTACTTAAAGAAATCGTCATGCTTGGAAAGAAACGTGCCGGAAACCCGGGGCGTTTCAGCCAGACGCGGGTAGGAAGCCGGGAGGGGACACAACCAGCCGGCG